>NC_056728.1:455674371-456003781 GCF_019279795.1 Protopterus annectens | reverse complement strand
TTTGTTAGGATATAAAGATTTTATTAATGCAAAGCCCAATTTTGAAATAAGCAGTAAGCGGGGTACTTATCCCTGCCATAATTGTATTAGCTGTAATGATATAGTTTCAGATACAACAAGGGGTAGTATTTTTGTACAGCCAATATCAGGCAAGGAGTTAAAATTTTATGGTTATGCTACTTGTGCTACTAGTAATGTGGTCTACCTTGCAACATGTGAAATTTGTTCTTCATTTTATGTGGGGAAGACCACTAGAAAATTTAAAGAACGAATTATAGAGCATAGGTCTAACATTAAACATAATAATGAGAATAATGCATTGTCAAGGCATATACAATCTTTTGGAACTAAACATTGTTTTAAATTTAGAGTAATTGATTGTGTTTTAGCAACAACTAGGGGAGGTGATTTGTCCAATTTTTTGGACCTTAAGGAATATGAGTGGATATTAAGACTTTCTGCTGACATACCCCCTGGATTGAACGCAGCATTATCTTTAAAACTTATTTTAAATAGAATACAACAGACTAAATTAAAATAACTATTTATTTCATTCTGTTCAATATGTTTTATGTTTGTATGAATAGTTAAACTATTTATTCTTGAATAATGTTTATAAACATTTTGTATTCTAATCATGTGACTATGGCTGCAAGTCATGTGATTGTTTTATGTGTATATATATGGGCGTGCTTAATATACCTGTTGTCATACATTGAAAAAGGGTTCTTTAACCTGAAAGCTTTGTGTTTTGTTATAAAGGTTTATTTTAAACTCAACTGTCGTTGTTCTTTGTATTGGAGGTATTACCAGACTGCAAAGCTCACTCTGCTGCAGAGACTGACCCCAGCTACCTTGTAAAGTTGCCTCATTTCTGCTACTTGTAGGTGTGATCTCATCCTTTCAGTCACTCCCAAAAGCTCATGACCACAGACAAAGA
Organism: Protopterus annectens; assembly: GCF_019279795.1. NCBI lineage: Eukaryota > Metazoa > Chordata > Ceratodontiformes > Protopteridae > Protopterus > Protopterus annectens. The sequence continues at coordinate 456,002,841 of NC_056728.1, read as the reverse complement.
TGGGGGACACAAACTGATCTGCAAACAGAGCTTTATCCCAAGACCCCACGCATACTTCAACATCACTCTGGTACAACAGTTTTTAGCTTAGCAGCATGCACTTAATGGAATTAGAAATCATAACCAATATAATACATTTGTTCAGTAAAAGAAATGGACTCTACTGACACATGAACCAGAGTGCTAACCACAATACAAAGAATCTACTTGTGCAAAATTATTAGTATGAAAAACCAATTAGTATGAAATGCCAAGGGTTTCTTACAATTTTTACTACAATTGGAGAGCTATTGCCTGTACATGCAAATCAGTACATTTGATGCAGTCTTCTTTGAGGAGTAGCTTTCTTTTATGCTGTTCAAAACTAATGATAGAGATAATGCTGCGTCTTCCCCTTGCACACCGAGTGAGGAAAACTGCCTATGATTTACAACAGATGGACTTCAACTGTCATGCTATGGTCATATTAGCAGAGAAGACCTTACTGTCACATGAGCCATCTGTGATCTCCTTAGCAATTGAATTATTTTACTAGAAAATGCAACTGGTGATGTTATGTGCAAAACTATTCCGTGCAAGGACAGCATAATGTGCAGTGTCAGATCAGTATCATTAAAACACATCACATCTCATCTCACTGCTAGCCAAAGGATGCTGTGCAACATGACAGTGATACATGACAAAACTGTAGCTGTTGTTCACAGAATCAAGCTAGGATTCAGATTTCTTATTACTGTTTTAAATGACATTGCAAAAAACCACTAACAAAGAAAGGAAGATTGGTCTACACGGCTATATGGCTGTATAAAAAACGATCGGCAAAACCTTTGCCTATTTTCATCCTGGATAGCAAGAAACAAAAGTTATTTACTTAGCTTAATGCTAGATCTAGATGCATTGTTTCTCTTTTGCCAACCACAAGGACTAAGGCCACTTAAGACAGCCCTACATCTAAAACCTCCTCTTACCAACACTGCTTTGAAAAGAAGGACCCTTTTCCATATCTCACAGTCTGTGAGAAGACAGAGCTGCACCAAAGCTGCATAGAAGACACAGCAGAAACAGAATGTAGCCTTCCAAGCCCCATCTGGATTAATGCAGGGACGAGGAAAATGGGCATCTTGATAAAGACAGAACTATCTATTCAGTTCTACGATTATGAGAAATATGGAATTTCTGTAGTTGGAACAAGGAGATGACCCTTTCAATTACTAGTGCTACAGTTCCGTAAGCTTATCCTCCTGGATGGCTCTTTGTGAAAATATTGTCTAAAGGCTGTGGCTGTTAAGGAGAACCTAGACTAGGGTTCACATCTAATTAACAGCATCTTGCACAAGTATTCAGAGATGTTGGTGTAGCTGATGCATCTAAAGATGCATTTTTGTAAAAGTTTTTCAAAGGCAGCCACAGTTCTGGCAGTGAAGGCGCTTAAATCAAAATGCAAGGTTTGCAATACTATGATTGGAAGTAACATTTAAATCTCCATAGACACTGTATTTGGAAAATGAAATGCATAACCTCAAATCTTTTCTAACAGATTTACTTTTGTGCAAATGAAATCTGATCAGTCTGAACATCCATACAAACAGATATTCTTTTTTTCCAGAACAATTGGAAAGATAATAGGCAGATTAATGGACTGGTTTAGAACAGATCTGGTAGCTACCAGAGACACAAAAGATGGATTTGTTTGCAAAAATTCTCTATCCTTATGAAACGTTACATACAAAGGGCTGACACGCAAGGAGAAGTGAAAGCCATCATAAAGTGCGTCTTCCAGGATACACAATTCAAATCAGCTTTAACAGCTAGTTCAAATGGAGGGAAAGTCTGTTCTTCCAACACAAAAGTCTAAAGGAGGAAAAGAATCTTTCAAAGGAGAATGCAATAAAAAAGTACCTTTTGCGAAGGCTTCACAAATGTTTAAGGAAGCCAGAGACAATGAGCTGGTATCACAGTAAAAACTTTAACTGCCTGCCTAGTGATTTTCAAGGATGAGTACCTTAAAATAGTATAAAAATCTGTGACAAGTAATCTAGAATGGTTTATACAAGGGCAGAAAATGAATCCATGCCTCTGTCCATAACCAAAAGTTAAAAATGTTCTATTTGCGTTCACAAGTTTTATCATCTTTGGTCTCCGGGCAGTGTGAGTAGTAAATGTCCTTTGGAATAACCTGAGTGGAAGTCAGCTGAGACTTGCCAGTCAGCAAGGTAGTATGATTCTAAAGGACCTCACACAAATTGAACCAAATTACAGAGAGACAAGTTTGCCAGAACCAATCTGGTGCTATTCAAAATGATATTTGGCCATCTGAATAATGTGGGGACAAAATAGGGGAAATGCATAAAGAAGTCCCGAGGGCCATTTCTGTATGCATCTATCTTGGGAACATTATTTACAGTGAGAAAATAAGGGAAAAGAAGCTGCTGTATTTGGCAATGGTCTACAGGGTACAAACAGGCCACAGCAAAACAAAACAGGCCACTCAAAGTATCAGCAGATGTTGACTGCGTCAGTCTGCTTCTGAACTGGCTTCCCCTAAGATGTGACTTGCTACCACAGACTAGGACCGTTCTCATACTCACAAGGCTTCCTTGCAGAGGGAATAGGTATACGTTCCTCTTTGCTTGTACAAACACCAACCTAAAGCCCTGCTACTGCTGCGTACGGCAATCATACCTTGAGGAAGTGAACCTGCCCGTCAAGTTAGGAGGACCACCTTCATTTCTAGAATACTGATGTGTAGACTGGCCTCATTTTGTCAGTACATGACTTAGGCCATCTACCCTTGATAATTCCCCATCCTAAGATAGAAGTATCTGTGGCAACATCTACAGTCCAGGGAACAAAAGCCTTGACAAACGAAGCCAAAAATCCAAAAGAACTCCAGGCAAGGAATACTCAGCTCAACCAAATTTTATTAAGCGCTTTTCGTCATTCGTATTAGGATGACTTCTTCAGATCCCTTGAGTATTCCTTGCCTGGAGTTCTTTTGGATTTTTAACATCTACAGTCCGACAGAGTTAGAAAGTTTCAGTTCAGAAAAACATTAATTTGTGCATGGCCATCAAAGCCAGTGTTTCTTGGAGGTACTGGAAACTGACTGGAACGTGTATGGGATTTAATAGCTGGTATCACTGTGCTTTCATAGTCCACTGCAGCACTCATATAAAGATGGTATGGGGAACCATGTAATCCATGGCTGACAAAGCCCATGCCCTTGACACAGAGAGAAGACAGAACTGTCTGCACTTGTAGGAGTTGATCTACAACATTCTCCATTGTTCAGGTCCTGTCAGGAGTAGAAATGCCTTTCATGATATACAGTTGCTTAAGAGTTCATCTGATAAATGTGATCATTTAAGTGGGCATCATTTGAGACTTTGCGGTGCTCACTGCAACTCCCCAAGTACTGAAACAGATTCAGTAAGAGATTCCCTGGTGTCAATTAAATGGCTTACTGTGGGTCTAAACAGCACAATTTTTCAGCTCAGCATTTTCTGAAAGATGAAAACCCTAAAAACACACACAAAAAAAATATTTTGCTTGGGGGGGCAAGCTGCACTCCCCATGTAAAGGGCTCTTTTCCTTCATTACCCTGAATTATATACATCAACTCCACAACTAACTGCACCAGAAAGGAGAATAAAGAAAAAAAACTTGAAAACTGCACCACCAACTCGAACAGTACAACGCATTATGGTGAAGCTCACTGCAACATTTAACTTTCAAAATAAAACACCTCTTCAGACAGCCCATCAACACCTCACAGGTAAGCCCAATTAAAACTGTCCTTTGTTAGCATGGTTAAAAGACCATTATCCACATGCATTTGGTGAACACCCAGGGGGATCTGGTGAGCACAGATGGCAGCATCTAGTACTGACAAAGGCTGGCATCTAACAATAAGGGGTGAAACCCCCTGGACTCTTTGGTGATCTTGACATGTAGAAAGTTGTTCTGGAGGGCCAAAGAGTATATCTTTTCTCCTCTGAATAGATTAGAATAGAATGCATCATAACAGTATAAAATAATTATTCCGGCATGAACTCAGGCCATTTGGATACAGTACTGGTCCGAGGTATTTTGTTTTGGTTCAGAATTAAAAAAAACAAAAAAAAACCTAGAGAGCAGTTGTCTAATCTGTTCTGGTCTGATGTGACCATCCTGGATGGTTCATTTCTGAATGAGGTCTGCCATCTCTTTTGCCGCACACTTTTGATAGGGAGGAATATCTCTCATGGGAAGTTAGTGGTGCTGGGAGGGAGTGGAAAGAATAATATAGTCTCTTGATATTACTGTCATGATCCACTTGTCCTAAGTGATGACCATCAGTGCCGAAAAATTGGAAAACAGGTGATCTGCAACTGACTCGAGTACAACAGTCGGGCAAAGCCTCAAGCATTACTTAGCCTCCCCCCAACTCGAACTATCACATCTCTGATTTTATTTTGCTTTGCCTCACTGATTAGCAGCACCTTTTGGCTGACAGCTATTCTGAAAGTTGACTTGACCTCAATGACACATTTCAGATTCACAGTTATTTCCCGGTTGCTGACTGCCCAAAGGTGTCTTGGGTCCTCTACTGCACTTTTGGTTAAGTGTTTGAAATTTGACCCCAACACTAGTAACACCTTACAATCTTGTTTTATTTTCTCTAGTGTTTCTTTTTTTTTTTTTTCTTCCTTCTCCAGCAGCTAACAATCAAGCCTCTTTCTGGTGGCACCTGCAATTCCAACCCTGGATCCCTGGTGAACACTTGGTCTTCCTTCTAGAAGTAGTTGTGCTCTGAGGATTCCTCCCACTCTTTGTTCTGGATCTACTGGGCAAGATCCCCCACTGGGCAATCAGGTGAGAAGCTCATCCAATGAGTGACTTTTCTGTTGGCCTCACTCCTTGACCCCCTCCCCTCTCCTGTGCTGACCTCTGTCTCACATACAGGGACAGGCTATGAGAGAGCCTGGCCAAGTGCATGCCCTTTTCCAGATACAAGACAGACAAGCCTACTCAGTCCTCACCCCCCCCCCCCACGCCTGGTGTTCTATACTCCTAAGCCCTGGTGGTTAGGCTATGAGACAGCCTCACTAAGTGCCTCCTCACATTAGCCACATGGCAGAAATGCCTATTCTGTTCCCTCTGCCCTCCCTCCCCACCAATCCCCAACCTAGCATTCTAAGCTCCGGGTTTCAACATGGCTGAAAATTGAGACTCGGCACGGTTTGTCCTCACCAGGACAGGATCAGCCATCTTCATTAATACTCTGTCAGTCACATAAACCATTACTCAAAACTTGTGCCACATAGACCATAGTCTGGGCTTCATCTCGCTACACGACCAGAGCACCACTCCCCCTACCTTCTACTGCTTCGACAATATCAATTACATTCAAAGATCACCTTGGTTTCCTCAACAAAATCAGTCAGCAGCTGCCAGGCCATGCTACTCTTGCTGCACTACATATAGTATCATGAACTACATACGCGCATGATGATTTTGGTTATCAAATATATGGCTGCCATCAAGGGCTGTAATTTGGTCTTCAAATCACATAGGACAACCCCACCTTTCCATTGTGAAGTTCATTTCTTCAGTTTGTACTCACTGGGAACAAAGAATTTAGACAGTTTACAACACACAGAGAAAAGACAGAAAAACAAACATCTCCCAGACCTCAATGGATTAACAGTAGGGTTTTGTGGTGTAGGAATGTTACTAAGGACAGCTGATGCAACAACAGAGTCTACCTAAGGATTTTGTGACCAACACGCTGAATTCTTTGGAGGATTCAGTCAGATCCCTTCAGAAGAGTATCCACAAAAATCAGGGGTTTCCCTACATTTTGACCACCAACTAGATCACTTTATCAGGACTGAAAACACCAACAATAAAAGGCTAAGGGGCATCAGAAGAACAAGCATCAGTGAACTGCCTTGCCTTCTGCCTCATTTCCAAAACTTTCACAAATGTGGGTCAGTTGGAGGGGCATAGTGGGAATCAACTTTGTCATCCTTTTCTATGTCCGGACTGGGTAACTAACACCTTTAGTTGTTCACATGCTTCTTCTTGCACTTACATGCCTTGATATTCTTCAAAGGTCTGAGGAAGAAGATTGTTCATGTTTGAAGCAGCAGGACATCATACAGATGCCTTTCAACTTCTCTATTCTAGCCAGGAAAATGGTGAATGGTGGAGGTGACAGACAAGTGCATGTCTCTGGTGGAAGCCAAAATGAGAGCAGGCACCAAAGGGTATAAATGCAGAGTTGAGGCTGAATTCACAGCATCAGTGCTAACAGTGACATCTCCTGTGAAAAAGAATCAACTTGTGACCAAAGATAAAACCTAATGAGGCTGATGTCTAGATCAAAGCAGGCCCAAAGCTAAAACACAAAAGTCAAATATTGATCACTGAGGGAGTTGATGCAGGAATGCTGGCCACACAGAGTGCAAGGTCCTCCCCAGGAAATATTGGTGGGGATATGGCTAAAGATCATGCCAGAAGGTACCCCTAATGTTAAAGGCATCAGTGCTGAAAGAACGGTCTCCGTCAATGGCACTGATGTTGAAAGCTTGTGGTCCCCTCCTTTTACACATGATGTGAAAACCCCAGGCGACACTGATGCAGACCCAACACAACGTCCTACAAGCTGTGGAGCCAGTGAAGATAAAGAAAGGAGTGTCAAAAGCTGATGCAGAGAAATTTGGCAAACAAGACTGAGCTTTAACCTTCCCAATGTTACTGTGGAACAGTCTTCGGACATTAAAGGCTGAATCTTAAAAAATGGCTTATATCTTCATAGCAGTCCAGTTCTACAAAACATAACAGGATGCGATAGATGCATAAGGAAGTTTAAAAGAAAAATAATTTCTGCTGACATCTGTATCAGACATGAGGCACACTATTAGTCCTTGAGCTTCAGAAATACCTGAATCCACTGAGAAAGTCACTTGTGAAACATGGAGGTCATCACTAAGAGACTTTGACTACTCTGAGACCGTAGGGGAAATCTTTTTAATTTTGCCAATGATTTCCTACATGCTTGGTTTCCTGGCCTTATTCGTTATGATATCAGAAAGAAAAAAGAAAAAAAAAAAGTTTTGTAATGTGAGTGTCAATGAAAACCAAAATTAACCACAAAGCACTCCTTTGAGGAACAACTAGAGCCATGACATGTTTGCTGTCAATACTTTCTAAAAAGAGCATCCTTTAAAAAAGGATGCCTATAATACACTTAATATTCAAACTGTTAAGTAACCCTGGAATTACGTTTGCCCATAACTTGGGCTGCCAATACACAGTCAAGCATAAAAAATAAAACTTTTTTACAATTCATCCATATTGTAAAGTATTTGTACAAAGCATTAATCTCATCTTTCCCTTTTACAGCCTGCTTAAGTTTGTACACCAACTTTCAGAGATTCTCTGTTGTTTTCACAACATAAAAAGGGTCACAACCCTTACAGGTAAGGTATGTATACAATCCTTTTTTTAATGCAGGGAAAGTGCTGTCGCATATCTATGGATATGTCATATGGTTTTTATACTCACACAAAGTGATGTTTCTTCATGTACTTGCAAATTTTACAATACTTGCAGGAAATTCTTTTATTTTCATTTGTTGACACTTTGTTTGCTGGGTTAGTCCCACTAAGCCAATGGCCTCTTTTCAGGTTGGACCGGAGGTTGTATTCATATGGACTATGGGAATTTTGGCTGGGGCACCATGGAAAGTACAGTTGTGTACACTTACCATAAATGTAGATGATCAAGTGCATTCACTGTTGCAGTCATCACCTGTGGGTTATCCCTGCTGTGGTAGCCCTTGGCCGGCCCGAATACCAGAGTCAATGTTTTTCTGCGTCGGCTGCTGTCGCTTGCTGGCTGACATCAGGTCATCAGTGCTATAAAGGAAGGCAGCCAACATCATTACATCAGTTTTTTCTTGCCCTAACCAGTCAGAGGCCCAAGTAGATAAGGTGAAGTGGTCCTGGTGGCTTAAAGCCACCGTTAGAAACGTATGTTTCCCTAAAGAAATAAGATAAAAGGGGGAAGGAGGGTGGGAAACCAGGAGTGTAACAATGAATACACTCGAACATCTACATTTATGGTAAGTGTACACAACTATACTATGTTCTTCGTGTTTCACTGTTGCAGTCATCTTCTGTGGGAGGATTCCCAAAGCTGAGGAGAGGGGTGGTAGGCTTAGTAAGAGACCTAGGAATGGGTCAGCATGCCCTACAGAACTGCAGAGGCAAACTGTGCCCTAGTCTTAGAAAATAGAGGTAGGTAATAATACTAGGTAAAGGTATGGACAGATGTCCAGGTGACAGCTTCCAGGATGCCCTTGGAACTCTCTGAGGAATGCTGTGAAAGTAGGGGGGTTTCCCATGCAAACTGTAGTAGAAATGGATACAGTGTGATATCCATTTGGAAATGGTCTGTTTGGTAATGGGCTTCCCCTTCACCCCTGGGGCAAAGCTGGCAAGAAGTTGGTCTGTTTTCTTGAAGGGTTTAGAAAGGTTCAGATAGTATCTGAGTTGTCTGTGCATGTCTAGTGAGTGCAGAATTCTTTCCCCTTGTTTTGAGGGTTAGGAAAGAAAGTGGGTAGATGTATGGCCTGGCTGAGAGTTGCATCAGAAGCCACCTTCGGCATAAAGGAGGGATTAATCCTCAGGGAGACCCTGTGTGCATGGAAGATGATGAAGGGCTCAATGGCCATCAGTGCCTGAAGTTCTGAAACCCTTTTGGATGAGGTGATACCTAGGAGAAAAGCAGTCTGCCAGAAGAGGTATCTTAGCTGTGCTGAAGCAGCAAGTTCGAAGGGAGGTAAAGTTAGTTTTTCCAAAACATAATTCAGGTCCCCAGGCTGGAGAGGGTGGCCTTTTGGAAGGTCTGATATTGGAAGACCCTCTGAGGAATTGTGAAATCAAAGGATGGGAAAACAGGGACTGCTTTGTAACAAAATGAGCTGAAATGGCCGAGGTGTGGATTTTAATAGATGAGAAGGAGAGGCCACTATAAAGTAGCTCCACTAGGTGGTCCAGGATAAGAAGGATGAAGGTTGTGAGGTACTGCCCCCTCTGGACTGGCTCCAAGAGCAGAATCTTTTCCATTTTCCTGCATAGGAGGTGTTGGGCCTTCTGGCCTCAGTGATGATGTCTATGAGCCGTTTGCTTAACAGGGTCCCCTTGTTTGCCTTTAGAGTATAAGCCATGCTGATAGTTTGAGAGTCTGCAGGTCTGAGTGCAGCATCACCCCCCCCCCCCCGAGTTAAGAGGTCTGAGATCAGGGGAAGCTGCCCAGGATTGTTGTAAGGTCAGGCTGCACAGTAAAGGGTACCAATGTTGTCTGGGCCAATTTGGAGCAATGAGGATGGCCTTTGGCCTCTCCTCTCTTACTTTGATCAGAACCTTGGGGATAAGAGGCAGAGGAGGGAATGTGTACACAAAAAGGGTGTTACAGGGGAAGGTCAAGGCGTCCACCTTCCAGGCTAGGTGGTGATACTCCCTGGTACAGAATATTTTTCACCTGATGGTTGGGATGCGAAGCAAAGAGATCCACCTCCAGAGTCCCCCACGCCCGAGTGATTTGCAAAAAGATTTTTCTGTGGAGCTGCCATTCGTGGGGGTCCAGAAGGTTTCTGCGTAAGTGGTCTACCAAGGTGTTGTTGATCTCTGGCAGGTATTGTGCTATCAGATGTAGTCCCATGGAAGAGGCCGTCAGCCAGAGATTCATGGCTAGTCTGCACAGAGTGTAAGATTGGGTCCCTACCCATTTGATGATGTACCACATTACTGTGGTGTTGTCTGCTTTGATAAGGAGAACCCCTGGCTTGAGATGGGGTTTGAAGGATGACAGAGCCTTATGTATGGCCATCATTTCCTTCTGGTTCATGTGTAAGGGAAGGTGCTGGGTATCCCAAAGGCCTTGGATGCACCTGCCTTCTAGGTGAGCGCGCCAAGCTATGTCTGAGGCGTTGGTGGTAATGATTTGTCTGGTTGGGCGGAGGGTGAAGGGAAGACCCTTGTTCTGGGCATAGGCCCCTGTCCACCAGAGAAACTCTGCCCTTATACAGGGGATCAGAGGTAGAGAGGTCTCTAGAGGCTGAGAGTGCTGACACCAAAGGTTCTTTAGGTACCACTGACATTTTCTCATGTGAAGCCTGGCCAGAGGAATTAGAAGGATGCCATGTACTTCAAGGCTTGCAGGAACTTCTTCGCTGTGAGGTGACTTTTGGAAACCAGCTGTGTAAAACAGAGAGGCAGGAAGCTCTGTTTCTCTGGGGATAGGAGGGCTATTTGGGATGTTGTGTCCAGCAGTGCTCCCAAGAAAATGATCTCCCTGGTGGGTGTTTGCTTTGATTTCCTCTTGTTGATGGTGCACCCTAAGGAAGTTAGGAGGGTTTTGACAAAGAGGAGGTCCTTGAAGAGTTTTTCTTTGCACTCTGCCTGAATGAGGCAGTTGTCCAGGTAAGGGTAAATTTGTATATTTTTCTGTCTGCAAAAGGCTATGGTCGAAGCTAAGCATTTGGTGAATACCCTGGGAGCAGCAGATAAGCCAAAGGGTAGTGCAGAGAACTGAACGTGTTGTGAGCCACCTCTGAAGTGAAGGAATTTCCTGCAGGATTCCTTTATGGGGATGTGGAGGTAGGCATCTTTTAAAGCTAGGGTAACTAACCAAGCATTTTTTTTGTCAGCATAGGCAGCAACTGCTGCAAAGTTAGCATTTTGAATTTGGGGACCACCAGGAAGGTGTTCAAAATGGATAGATCTGGGATGGGGCGCCAAGTGCCCTCTTTTCTGGGAATAAGGAATAGTCTGTTATGAAATCCATTGCCTGCTTGATCTGAGGGGACAGGTTCTACTGCCCATTGGGATAAAAGAGTTTGGACTTGTTTCAATGCCTCTGCCCACTGATTTGGAGGTAAGTCTGGGTACCCTCTTGGAATTGGGAGTTTGCTGAAGTAGAATTTGCATCCCTGAGAAATGATCTTTAAGACCCATTTCTCATTTGTTACAGAAAGCCACTTCTCTTTGCAGAGGGAGAGCCTTCCTCCTAGTTTTTGGTGAGTGAAAAGAGGGCAGAGGGGGAAGAGGGAGTCACTGAGAGTTTTTGTCAGACAGAGATGGCTTAGAACTCCCTGTCTTTGCAGTGGAAGTGGTCCACTGTTTGTTTCTCTGCAGTTCCTGGGATAGCAGTCTTGGTGGTCTGTCCCTGCGGGGCTTACCTTGCCCCTGTCTGCTAGGTGCAGGAAAAGACCAGTGTTTTGAGGGAAAATTCCTGCTGAACCTAGGAGGTTGTACCTGAAGAAAAACTTTCACTGTTTGCATAGATTTTGCTTCGTCTTCCATCTTTTCTTAAGCACCTCTTCTGCTTTTTCTCCAAAGCAGTCCTTATCCAATGGTGCATCAAGTAATTTAGATTTGACATGATCAGGGAGAGGTTGTTCCTTCAAGCATGCATGTCTTCTAATGACAGATCCTGACACTGCTGCCCTGCTTGAGGCTTCTAGGGTGTCATATCCGCAGTGTAGAGTGTTTAACCACTTGACAAGTAGAGTGCAGTAAATCTGCTAGCTCTTTCAAATTGGCACTGTCAGGAAAGGTAGAAATCTTTTGTTTTAATAGTAGAAATCTTTTGTTTTAATAGCTCCAAAGTGTGTTGTTGATATTTTAATATGTGGAACTGACAGCTGAGTGCTCTGATAGCTAAGGTTGCAGAGGTGTATATCTTTTTACCCATCTGTCCAGAGCTCTGGAGTCCTTGTCAGAAGGAATAGGATTCTTTGCAGAACTAGCCTTAGCTCCTTTTGGTCCCCGTCTAATGACTTCCGGTGTCTGCAGCAGGATTTCTGTACAGGTATTTGTGAGAATCCGGTACTCTGTAATACCAGTCAGGTTTTCTGGGAGCAGGTGGGAGGGCATCAGGAGTTGAGCTTGATTCATGAAAGACATCATCAACCACCGCTAAGATAGGAGGGATGCCGAGGGTCTATGCTGGGGCAGCTCTAGAAACTCTCTTAGTCTTTTCTTAGACTGAGGGAAGTCCTGGGATTTCCAGTGGAAATGCTCTCTGAGGGTGTGAAGGGCTTCCCCAAGGAATGGATTCCTCTGCATCTGAATCCTCATAAGCATTCAGAGGTAGTTGTTCCTCTTCAAAAACTGAAAAATCATACTCCTCAGAATCCTGTTCTGTCAGTATTTCAGGAGAAAGGTCTCATTTCTTTTTAGAAGTTTTGACCTGACTACCCGTGATAAGGGTGATACGATCCTCTGCCATTTTAAGCATTTGAGCTTGGGATGGTGGAGTAGGAGTAAAAGGGTGGCTAGGGGTAGTTTTCCTAGGAGTGGTCTTGCCTCTAGGCCTAAGAGTATCCATCGGTCTGGGAGAAGACGTCTGTTTTTGTCTAGATTCGGTAGTGCAAAAGACCTCCTCAGAAGCCGGTGCCTGCGTCATGGCTCTTGACCCAACCGTGGCAGAGACAACCAAAGGATTGGAAGACAAAGATGATTTCTGCGGCACACCAGACTCCAAAAGGGTCTCAGTACAGGCCTGCAAGGATATCCAATCGGGCATCAGAGGCTGCGAAGATGCCTCACTATATTCCAGAGAACTGACAACCTGCTTAGCGGTACAGTCATTGGAAGGCTTAGAATTGAGTGGTCTGTCTCTATCTTTATCCTTACATTTTTTTTCAGAATGTCTATAGATTGTTTGCTGACAGATGCCATTTTGACTACAATAAGAGCTCTACGATGAATGGCTCTAGCGTTAAAGAGGGCAAAGAAAGTACAGTTTTGTACCTACCATAAATGTAGATGTCCGATAGGTATGCATCTGCAGTCATCACATATGGGTTGTCCTGCCTCAGGCAGCCCTTCGGACTGCCGGATTCCAAAGTCTGGGTCTGGCCTCGGCTGATGTCGCACCTTCCCCGACGTCAGAGCGTCTGGGGTATAAAAGCATCAGCCGACGCCATCTTCCTCAGTTTTTCTTGCCCCAGATGACAGGTGCCCTCTAGGAAGGCTAAATTTGGAGAAATGCAATAAAATTCCAAACATTTGCAAAAATATATATATACACATGTATATACAAACAAATACACCATAATAGATTCTAGATAGCTAATAGAGGGGTAAGCACCCTAGGAATACCACAGAGGGGAAGGAGGGAGGGTAAACCTGACTGCAGATGCATACCTATCGGACATCTACATTTATGGTAGGTACAAAACTGTACTATGTCCTTCAAGGATGCATCTGCAGTCATCACATATAGGTAGAATACCATAGCCAATCTGGGGGTGGAGGTACTAAGTAAAAGATGGTGTAGTTAAGATACCCTGCAGGACTGCCGTAGCAAAACCTACTCTGGATCTGGAGTATAAAGGTAAATTGTAATGCTTGGCAAATGTATGCACGAAGCTCCATGTAGCAGCTTCTAAAATGTCTTTGGTAGCCACACCTCTTAGGAAGGCTGTGGTGGTGGCTGTGGCTCTCGTGGAATGAGGTCTAATGTTAGCTGGCACAGTTTTACCATGAAAGGAGAAACAAAAATGAATGCAATTTCCTATCCATTTTGAAATTGTCTGTTTGGAAATTGCTTTTCCTTGTACGCCAGCAGCATATGCTACAAACAACTGGTCAGTCTTTCTGTAACTTTTAGTTCTGTCCAAGTAGTAGCGCAGTTGTCTGTGTATGTCCAGGGTGTGCAGAAGTCTCTCCCCTTTATTTTGTGGTTGTGGGAAGAATGTAGGCAAGTGAATAGCTTGGTTCAAAGATACCCTGGATACCACCTTTGGCATGAATGTAGGATTGGTCCTCAAAGAAACTCTGTCCTGATGAAAGATAAGAAAAGGCTGCACTGCCATTAAAGCTTGTAGCTCAGATACTCTTCTTGCTGAGGTTATGGCCAGAAGGAAGGCAGTTTTCCAAGACAAAAACTGTAGATCTGCCGATGCTGCTGGTTCAAAGGGAGGAAGTGTTAGTTTTTCCAACACGAAATTCAGGTCCCAAGTAGGCAGAGGTGGTTTCCTTGGAGGATTAATGTTTTTGATTCCTCTTAGAAATTGTCTTAGGAGAGGATGAGAGAAGACAGGTGGGTTAACATTGTATTCTGCCGAGATTGCTGAGGCGTGTATCTTAATGGAAGAGTAAGACAGGCCATTGTGGAACAATTCTGCCAAATATTCCAGTATATGTGCCATGTTCATCACTGTCACATCTAGGCCCTTAGCTGTGTTCCAGGTGTGAAATCTTTTCCATTTTGCTGAATATGCCTTCCTTGTGGAAGGCCGGCGAGCTTCCATAATAATATCCTTCACTCTCTGAGATAGGTTATCCTGAGGAGGAGTCATGGTATTCTCCAGGCAGTTAGCTGCAAGGTTTTCAGGTTGGAGTGCAGAGTCCTGAAATTGTGCTGCATCAGTAGGAGTGGCCATAGGGGGAGAGGCCATGGTTTCGTCTGTGACATGCTCTTTAACAGTGGGTACCAGTGCTGTCTTGGCCAGTTTGGAGCTATCAGAATTACTCTGGGCTGTTCTGTCCTGATCTTCAGTAGTACCTTGGTCATTAATGGGAGAGGTGGGAAAGCATACACTGTTAGAGCTTTCCAGCTGAAAGAGAGAGCGTCCACTTTCCATGCTTGTCATTAATGGGAGAGGTGGGAAAGCATACACTGTTAGAGCTTTCCAGCTGAAAGAGAGAGCGTCCACTTTCCATGCTTGTGGGTAGTATGTCATTGAGCAGAATATCTTCAGTTGATGATTGAGGGGGGAAGCGAACAGATCTATTTCCGGCCTTCCCCATGATTGTGTGATGAGTAAGAAGATGTCTGGGTGCAGCATCCATTCGTGTGCATCCATGGTAGTTCTGCTTAAGCTGTCTGCCAGTGTATTGTCTTTCCCTGGCACGAACTGGGACTGTAGCTGTATGTTGAGTTTCAAAGCAAGTTCCCATAGATTCATTGTCAGTCTGCAAAGAGGGTAGGAATGTGTGCCTCCTTGCTTGTTTATGTACCACATAACTGTGGTGTTGTCTGTCCTTATGAGCAGGTGGCCTTGTTGAAGGAAAGGTTTGAAGGCCTCGATTGCGTGTATCACTGCCAGCATTTCCTTTGTGCATGCGCAGCTCTCTTTGTGACCATAGCCCTTGGATACATCTGCCCTCCATGTGTGCTCCCCAAACTTGGTCTGAAGCGTCTGTGGTGATGGTTTGGTTGGCTCTTGGCTTGCTGAAGGGCAACCCGCTGTTCGACTGGCAGGCTTGAGCCCACCACAGAAATTCCTTTTGAAGGGAAGGAATGAGTGGGATCAGAGTTTCTAAACTGTGACTGTGCTGTGTCCATAAACTTCTTAGGTACCATTGTAATTTTCTCATATGCAGTCTTGCTTGCGGAATCAGAAGAATGCAAGATGCCATGTAACCCAGGGCCTGCAGGATTTTCCTTGCAGTCAGCTGAGTTTGTCTTGTCAGATTCTGGAAGTAAACTGGTAGTTTTTGTTTTTCTTCTGTGAGAAAGGCCATTTGGGTGGTTGTGTCTAGATCCGCACCCAGAAAAGTTATTCTTTGGGATGGAACCAGTCTTGATTTGTGGATGTTGACTGTATATCCCAAGGCCTGTAACAGGTGGATGGCATAATCCAAGTCCTTTAACAAAGTTTGCTTGCTGTCCGCTTGTATTAGGCAGTCGTCCAGATATGGGTAGATTTGAATCCCCTGAAGTCTGCAGTGTGCAATTACTGATGCCAGGCATTTCATGAATACTCTGGGCGCAGTAGATAAGCCAAAGGGTAATGCTGAGAATTGATAATGCTCTAACCCTGCAAGAAATCTGAGGTGTCTTCTGCAGCTTTGTCGAATAGGGACATGCAGGTATGCCTCCTTGAGGTCTAGAGTCACCAGCCAAGACGCCTTGCCCAGCATGGAAAGGAGTTGCTGTAGAGTCAGCATTTTGAATTTTGGCACAATGAGGTAAGTATTCAGTGCGGACAAGTCGAGAATGGGCCTCCATTGATTTTCTTTTCTTGGAACAAGGAATAATCTGGAGTAAAATCCCTGGCCTTGTTCTGAAAGAGGTACCTTTTCTATGGCTTTCATTTGCATTAAGTTGGTAATTTGCTTCAAAGCCTCTGCCCTCTGATTTGGTGGCAGGTCTGGCATGCCTTTTCTTTTTGGCAATGAGTGGAAGTGGAACCTGTATCCTTTGTCTATTATTTGCAGTGTCCATGTGTCCCTTGTAATGCTGTGCCAATTTTTTGAGAATAAAGAAAGTTTTCCGCCCAAAGGTGCTTCTAATTGAGCCCTGGTCGGCGGAGTCAAAATAAAGTCATTGAGTCTGTCCTGGTGTAACAGTTGTAGTTCCTGCACTACCTCTCTGGTTGGGAGGCTGCCACTGACGGCCTCTGTAGGAGCCTCTAGCTTGCCCTCTACCTCTGGCATGCCTGTTCCTGCCTCTTTGAGATCTGTCTGAGTCCGGAAAGGACCAATTCTTAGTAGGCCAATTTCTGCTGAATCTCGGTGGTTGGACTTGCAGAAAGTCTTTAACTGTCTGCACAGATTTTGCCTTTTCTTCAAATTTCTTTAAAACCTCTTGAGCCGTGGAACCAAATAATTTTTGCTTTTCCATAGGAGCATCCAAAAGCTTAGCTTTAACATGGTCTGGCAGAGATCGTTCCTTCAGCCAGGCATGCCTACGTATAACTGCACCTGTCATAGCTGATCTACATGAAGCTTCCAATGCATCATAACCACACTGCAAGAAATGGTTACTAACCTGCTGGGAGTTATGCACCAGATCCTGAAGGGATTTGCGATCAAGGGGTTCAGAAGAGGACAGTTTCTTATGCAATTCATCTAGTAAATACTCTTGGTACTGTATCATATGAAATTGACAATTTAATGCCCTCATGGAAAGAGTTGCAGAAGTATACACTTTCTTACCCCATCTCTCTAATGCTCTGGACTCCCTTTCAGAGGGTAGAGGATTTTTAGCAGTGGCAGCTGCAACCCCTTTTGGGCCCTGGGAAATAGTTTCTGGATCAGCAGAGTGGGCCTTGTACAGGTGTAGATGTGAGTCCGGGACCCTGTAGTACCTATCAGGTTTGGCAGGAGCCGGAGGGAGAGAGTTAGGGGCAGAACTAGCATCAGAGTACACATCATCAATGACATTCAAAACAGGAGGTATAGCTAAGGGCCTATGCTGAGGTAAATGTAAAAAGGTCCTTCATCTCTTTCTGGAATCAGAGAATTCCTGACCCTGCCAATGGAAATGTTCTCTCATAGAGTGTAATGTCTCTCCAAAGGAAAACTCTTCAGGAGGGGAGGCCGAGGGAATAGATTCTTCAGCATCAGAATCCTCGTAGGCCGAATAAGCCTCCTCCTGATGCTCTGACAGAGCAGAGCCATCGGTGGACTCATCTGAGGACTGGGGATCAGAGGGCTCAACCCTGGGCCTTTGGGATCAGAGGGCTCAACCCTGGGCCTTTTGTCTGGAGGTGGTTGAGAGCCCCTGTCCGGATGAGGTTGGGAACCTCTATTTAATGAGATCAGATCCTCTGCTAGGGTAAGAATCTGAGAGCTAGTAGAAGGTCTCTGAGAGGAAACCTTGGGAGGCACAGCCTTAGTAAGTTTAGTAGCTTTAGCCCTGGAGAAAGCCTTAATGGACATGGAAGCAGGGGGTCTGGCCGCACCACGTGCAGGAGTAGACTTATCTAAAGGAATGGTGTCGGAAGGTTCCTGGACACCGGTTTCAGTAGGTAATTCAATGACCGACTCGGCCGGGGCCTCCGGGGCTGTGTGGTTTCGGTAATAGGAAGTACCAAGGACTTGGTTTCAGCCGAGACCGAGACACTCGCGGTAGGCCTGGCCGTGGTTTCAGCCGAAACCGCGGTCTGCGTGTGTCGGTCCTTGTCCTTCCGTTTTTTAACTAAATGCGAAGTCGGAGTCTCCGACGGCATCTTATAAGCAAAACTAGCCCCAAAAAACTCCTCTGTAAACTCCGACCGACGTCTAAGAGTTCGTCGGTTGAAGGAAGCACAGGCTGAACAGGCCGAGACGTTGTGGTCTGGGCCTAGGCAGGGGAGGCAGTAAGACTGGAAATCCTTATGAGGTATTTGTTTCCCACAAGTTAAACAATTATTAACTTTATCGGACATCGGCTGAGGCAAGAAAGAGTCCCCAACGGGGTACTTAGCTTTTTCGAAGTCTTCGGTAGCCAAATCACAGGAGCTGGCTGACCGGCACTTGCGAACTGCTTCTGCTTCGGGCACCACGCGGCAAGAAAGACTGAGGAAGATGGCGTCGGCTGATGCTTTTATACCCCAGACGCTCTGATGTCAGGGAAGGTGCGACATCAGCCGAGGCCAGACCCAGACTTTGGAATCCGGCCGACCGAAGGGCTGCCTGAGGCAGGACAACCCATATGTGATGACTGCAGATGCATCCTTGAAGGACATCCAGTAAAGTACGGTTGTGTACACTTACCATAAATGTAGATGTACGAGTGTATTCACTGTTGCAGTCATCACATTTGGGTTATCTGCTTGCAGTAGCCCTCAGTCGGCCTGATTATCAAAGTCTTGGGTCATGCGTCGGTTGCTGTCTCAGCTTCCATGACGTCCAGTAGTCAGGGGTATAAAGCATGCAGCAGACACCATTACATCAGTTTTTCTTGCCACAGATGTCAGGTACCCCCCTAATGGGAAGCAATTAAATATAAATATGCAAGATTATACCTCCAACAAAACAGCAAATACGCCAAAAAGCTTTTTAAGCATAGTAAAAGAGAATAGAGATATAGCCAAAAGAAGTCAGGGGGCTGGAGGGAGGGTAGCCAGGACTGCAACAGTGACTACACTCGAACATCTACATTTATGGTAAGTGTACACAACTGTACTATGTTCTTTGTGTTTCACTGTTGCAGTGGTCAAATTTGGGTAGATTCCCAAAGCTAAGGATGGGAGGAGGAATTCAGATAGCATCAGGACCAACTGTAAGTACCTGCAAGACTGCAGTGGCAAAACCAGCTTTGGATTTAGAGAAAAAATTAGGCAAATGGTAATGCTTGGTGAAAGTATGTACAGAACTCCAGGTACCAGCTTCTAGGATGTCCCTGGTAGGGACACCTCTGAGTAAGGCTGTAGAGGTAGATGCAGACCTGGTTGAGTGCGGTCTTATCCCCTGTGGAATAGGTTTTCCATGGTGCTTATAGCAGAAATGAATGCAATGGCCTATCCATTTAGAAATGGTTTGCTTTGAAATGGCCTTCCCCTCTGCTCCTGCAGCAAGTGCCACCAGCAATTGTTCAGATTTCCTTTTTGGTTTAGTCCTGTCCAAGTAAAATCTGTGCAGATCTAAGGAGTGCAGTATCCATTCCCCTTTGTTCTGTGGATTAGAAAAGAAGGTTGGCAAATGAATGGACTGATTAAGAGCCACAATGGATACCACCTTGGGCATGAAGGAGGGGTTGGTCCTGAGAAAGATGATGAAAGGCTCCACTGCCATAAGGGCCTATAATTCAGATACCCTTCTTGCTGAGGTGATTGCTAAAAGGAAGGCTGTTTTCCAAAAAGGAATTTTAACTCTGCACTTGCAGCTGGCTCAAAAGGAGGTAGAGTGAGTTTTTCCAATACAAAGTTAAGGTACCAGGATGGAGTTGGGGCTCTCCTGGGTGGTCTTAAGTTTTTGGCCCCTCTGAGGACCTGCTTGAGCAGTGGATGAGAGAAGAGGGGTGGTTCTGTATTGTAATGAGGTGAATGACTGAGGCATGAATTTTGATGGAGGAAAAAGAAAGGCCCTTGTGAAGCATCTCAGTTAAGTATTGAAGAATCTGAGGTAAATTGGGTGTTGCTGTGCCCATCCCTTGAGTTTGGTTTCAGGAACAGAATCTTTTCCATGTTTCAGTAAAAGATTTTCTAGTACTACGCCTCCTTGCTTCCAAAATGACATCCAACACTTGTTTACCGAGGGATGGTAACGGAGAGGTCAAGCAAATAACCAGGCTGCCAGGTTCAGGGTTTGAAGCTGAGGATGCAGAATCTGGCCATCCTGCTGGGACAGCAGGGTAGGGGTCTGAGGCAGGTGCCATGATGCCAACAGTGACCCACTGTGCAAGAGGGTGTGTACCAGTGTTGGCGTGGCCAGTCTGGTGCAATCAGTATAGTCCTGTTTGATCTTTAGTAGTACTTTGGAGAAGAGAGGCAGAGGAGGAAAGGCATAAACTGACAGATTTTTCCAGTTGAAGGACAGGGCATCCACTTTCCAAGCTTGTTTGTGGAGAGTCTTTGTGCAGAATTTGTCCAATTGGTAGGTCTGGGGGGAGGCAAACAGGTCTATATCTGGGCTCCCCCATTTGTTTACCAGCATGTTGAAAGTCTTTGGTTCCAGTTTCCACTTGTGTGGGTCCATGAGATTTCTGCTTAGTTCATCTTCCAGTGTATTTAGCTTTCCTGACAGGAATTGAGCCTGTAAATGCTCTTGGTAGCTCAAGGCTGTGTTCCACAGAGCCATGGTTAGTCTGCAAAGGGGGGTATGAATGGGTCCCCCCCTGCTTGTTTATGCACCACATAACAGTAGTGTTGTCAGTCTTTACCATTAATTGTCCTGGAAGAATGTGTTCTTTGAAGGCCGTCAGAGCTCTCTGTACAGCTAACATTTCTTTTTGATTCATATGCAGGTGCATTTGACTTGGGTTCCATTTGCCCTGAATGCACTTCCCTGCCAGGTGAGCCCCACCATGCATAATCTGATGTATCTAATGTTAGGGTTTGGGCGGCAGGGGGTAGAGTGAATGGTAGTCCCTTGTTTTGGTGGCAGGCCTCTGCCCACCAAAGGAACTAACTGTAGGCAAGGTATGACAGGAATCATTGCTTCTAGATCTTATGAATGTTGACACCACAGGCTTTTTAGATACCATTGTAGTTTCCTCATATGCAGTATTGCATATGGAATTAGGAGAATGCAGGAGGCCATGAACCCCAAGGCTTGCAGTATTTGTCTTGCAGATTAACAGGGTTTTTGTGGCCATAAGTTTGAAGTAAGCTGTCAAATTAATTTGTTTCTCTGGCATGAGGAAAGCCATTTGGGAAGTACAACTTCCCTTGCTCCCAGGAATATAATTTATTGACAGGGTACAAGATGTGATTTCTTTTCATTTATGGTGTAACCCAGACAAGTTAGCACCTTGTGTACAAACGACACATGATTTAAAAGTATGTCCTGGCTTTCTGCCTGAATTAAGACAATCGTCCAGGTATGGGTATATTTGAATATTTCATTGCCTGCAAAATGCAATGACTAGAGCTAGGCACTTTGTGAATACCCTGGGTGCAGTAGATAAGCCAAAGGGCAGTGCAGAGAAAGTACAGTTTTGTACCTACCATAAATGTAGATGTCCGATAGGTATGCAACTGCAGTCCTGACATATGGGTTGTCCTGCCTCAGGCAGCCCTTCAGTCAGCCGGATTCCAAAGTCTGGGTCCGGCGTCGGCTGATGTCGCCCTTTCCCCGACGTCAGAGCGCCTGGGGTATAAAAACGTCAGCCGACGCCATCTTCTTCAGTGTTTCTTGCCCCAGATGCCAGGTGCCCTCTAAGGAAGGCTAAATTTTGAAAAATAGAGAAAAAATTCCAGACAAGTACAACAGCATAAAAACAAATACACCATAAAAGATTACCCCAGGTAGCTAAAATGAGGGGTAGAAACCCAAAAATATACCACAGAGGGGTAGGTGGGAGGGAAAATCTGACTGCAGTTGCATACCTATCGGACATCTACATTTATGGTAGGTACAAAACTGTACTATGTCCTTCAAGGATGCAACTGCAGTCCTGACATATGGGTTGAATACCATAGCCAACCTGGGGGTGGTAGGCACTAAGACAAAGATGGTGTAGCTAAAATGCCCTGCAGGACTGCAGAGGCAAATCCTGCTCTGGACCTGGGGTATAAAGGCAGGTTGTAGTGTTTGGAAAATGTATGCACGGAGCTCCATGTAGCAGCTTCTAAAATGTCCTTTTTTGCCACTCCTCTTAAAAAGGCTGTGGAGGTGGCTGTAGCTCTGGTGGAATGTGGCCTGATGTCAGCTGGCACAGTTTTTCCATGAAAAGAGTAGCAGAATCGAATGCAACTTCCAATCCATTTAGAAATTGTCTGTTTGGTAATTGCTTTTCCCTGCAATCCAGCAGCGAAAGCAACAAAAAGTTGGTCAGATTTTCTGAAAGACTTTGTTCTGTCCAAGTAGTAGCGCAACTGTCTGTGTATGTCCAAGGAGTGCAGAAGTCTCTCTCCTTTATTTTGAGGATTGGGAAAGAAGGTAGGCAGGTGAAAAGCTTGATTCAGGGACACCCTGGATACCACCTTTGGCATGAATGACGGATTGGTTCTCAAAGAAACTCTGTCCTGGTGAAAAATGAGAAATGGTTGTATTGCCATAAGGGCCTGTAGCTCAAAGACTCTTCTTGCTGAGGTTACTGCCAGAAGGAAGGCTGTCTTCCAAGACAGAAATTGCAACTCTGAAGATGCTGCTGGTTCAAAGAGGGTTGATGTTCTTTATACCTCTTAGAAACTGTCTTAGCAATGCGTGAGAAAATACAGGCGGATCAGTGTTATATTTGGCAGATATTGCTGAAGCATGTATTTTTATGGAAGAATATGAAAGGCCATTGTGGAGCATTTCAGCCAAGTATTCCAGGATCTGTGGAATTCTCATCACTGATGGGTCTTGACCCTTTTTGCTGTTCCAGATAAGAAATCTCTTCCATTTTGCTGAGTATGTTTTTCTAGTGGAAGGTCTGCGCGCCTCCAGGATGATATCTTTTACCCTTTTGGAAAGTGTATCCTGAGTAATAGTCATGGAATCTTCCAAGCTGTCAGCTTCAATGTTTTCAAGCTGGGGTGTAGTGTCCTGTAATTGTGCTGTGTCAGAAGAAGTGGCCATTGAGGAAGGAGCCACAGATTGGTGTGTGTCAAGCTCTGTAGCAGTGGGTACCAGTGTTGTCTTGGCCAGTCTGGAGCTATCAGTATGACTTTTGGTTGCTCTGTCTTGATCTTTAGTAACACCTTGGTCATCAAAGGAAGAGGTGGGAAGGCATATAGTGTTAGAGAGTTCCAACTGAAGGAGAGAGCGTCCACCTTCCATGCTTGAGGATGGTATGTCCTTGTGCAAAACTTTTTCAGATGGTGATTGAAGTGGGAGGCAAAAAGATCTATATCCGTCCTTCCCCATGCTTGAGCTATTTGTAAGAAAATGTCTGGATGCAACATCCATTCATGTGGATCCATGATGTTTCTGCTTAGGCTGTCCGCCAGAACATTGTCCTTCCCTGGTACAAACTGGGATTGTAGCTCTATTTTCAATTGTAGGGAAATTTCCCAGAGATTCACTGCCAGTCTGCAAAGAGGGTAGGAATGGGTACCTCCTTGCTTGTTTATGTACCACATAACTGTGGTATTGTCTGTCTTTATTAGTAGATGGCCCTGATGCATGAACTTTTCGAAGGCCTTGATTGCAAGTATCACTGCCAGCATTTCTTTTTGGTTGATATGCAGGTGCCTTTCTTTTTGTGTCCATTGTCTTTGAATGCATCTGCCCTCCATGTGTGCCCCATCCATGGTCTGAGGCATCTGTTGTTATGGTTTGACTTGTATGAGGCTTGCTGAAAGGCAGACCTTTGTTTATCTGGCTTACTTGAGCCCACCACATAAATTCCTTTTGAAGGCATGGAATGAGTGGGATCAATGTTTCCAGGCTGTGGCTGTGCTGAGACCATAGACTTTTTAGATACCATTGTAGTTTCCTCATATGTAGCCCTGCATGTGGAATCAGAAGAATGCAAGATGCCATGAAACCCAGGGCCTGCAGGATTTTCCTTGCAGTCATCTGGGTGTGTGTTGCCAATCTTCTGAAGTATTCTGGTAATTGTTTTTGTTTTTCTTTTGTCAGAAACGCCATCTGGGTGTTTGTGTCCAGTGTGGCACCCAGGAAAGATATTTGTTGGGATGGTACGAGACTTGATTTCTGAATATTGACTGTGTATCCCAAGGCCTGCAGTAGGTGAATGACATAGTCCAAGATTTTTAACAAGGCTTGTTGGCTGTCCGCTTGTATAAGGCAGTCGTCCAGGTAAGGGTATATTTGTATCCCCTGAAGTCTGCAATGTGCAATTACTGATGCCAGGCATTTCGTGAACACTCTGGGCGCAGTAGATAAGCCAAAGGGCAATGCTGAGAATTGATAATTCTCTGAGCCTGCAAGAAATCTGAGGTATCTTCTGCAACTTTGTCTGATTGGGACATGCAGGTATGCCTCCTTGAGGTCCAGAGTTACCAGCCAAGACCCCTTGCCCAGCATGGGAAGGAGTTGCTGTAAAGTCAGCATTTTTAATTTTGGCACAATAAGGTAAGTATTCAGTGCGGACAAGTCCAGAATGGGTCTCCATTGGTTTTCTTTTCTTGGAACAAGGAACAGTCTGGAATAAAATCCTTGTCCTTGTTCTGCAGAAGGAACCTTTTCTATTGCTCTCATTTGAAGCAGGTTTGTTATTTGTTTGAGTGCCTCTGCCCTTTGGTTTGGTGGCAGGTTTGGCCTGCCATGTCTTGTTGGCAGTGTATGAAAATGGAATCTGTATCCTTTGTCTATTATCTCCAGTATCCATTTGTCCTTTGTAATATTGTGCCAATTTTCTGAGAATAAAGATAATTTTCCGCCCAAAGGTGCTTCTAATTGAGCCCTGGATGGCGGAGTCAAAGTCAAGTCATTGAGATTGTCCTGGCGGAGCAGTGGAAGGTCCTGCCCCACCTCTCTGGTTCAGAGGCTGCCACTGACGTCCTCTGTAGGAGCCTCGAGTTTGCCCTCTACCTCTGCCACGTCTGTTTTTGCCTCTTTGAAATTTGTCTGTGTCAGGAAAGGACCAATGCTTAGAAGGCCAATTCCTGCTGAATCTTGGAGGCTGTACCTGGAGGAAATCTTTGACTGTTTGCACTGATTTTGCCTTTTCCTCTATTTTCTTTAAAACCTCTTGTGCAGTAGCACCAAATAGCTTATGTTTCTCTAGTGGGGCATCCAAAAGCTTAATTTTCACATGGTCTGGCAATGTTTGTTCCTTTAACCAAGCATGTCTGCGTATGACCGCACCTGTCATTGCTGCTCTGCATGAAGCTTCCAATGCATCATATCCACACTGAAGGAAATGGCTGCTAACCTGCTTAATATTATGAACCAATTCCTGTAAACCCTTTCTATCTAATGGTTCAGGGGAAGCCAGTTTCTTTTGCAAATCATCCAACATGTATTCCTGATACTGAATCATATGAAATTGACAATTTAATGCTCGCATAGAAAGGGTGGAAGATGTATATACTTTCTTGCCCCACCTTTCTAAAGCCCTAGAATCTCTTTCCGAAGGGAGTGGGTTCTTAGCAGTAGTGGAGGAAACCCCTTTAGGCCCCTGAGAAATAGTTTCAGGGTCAGCAGTATGGCCCTTGTACAGAAATTGATGTGTGTCTGGGACCCTGTAGTACCTGTCTGGCTTGACAGGAGCAGGGGGAGTCAGGGGAAACACTAGATTCTAAGTACACATCATCTAAAACATTTAAAACTGGAGGAATAGCTAAGGGTCTATGCTGAGGTAGCTTTAAAAAGTCCCTTAACCTTTTCCTAGAATCTGAGTATTCTTGGCCTTGCCATTTGAAGTGTTCCCTCATGGAATGAAGCATTTCCCCAAAGGAAAACTCCTCAGGAGGAGAAGCAGAGGGAATAGATTCCTTCACATCAGACGGTCTGTCCCATGCTCGGTCACTGCTGCCAAACCTATGAACTACACAGCAGCTCTATTCAGCTTCAGCTTGCTTCAGAGTGACAAGGTGATGTTTAACCTAACATACCAGGCCATGTCAAACCCAGATTTGATGAATATGTAGTTCAGCCACAAGAACAAGAGCGAGACCCGGAGGCGCCAAACTTAAGATTACGGCTGGGACGGCTTTAATTGGGAGGGAAAGACTCCCCTATGCTGTGGAATAAAATTGTATAATATGTGGAGGAATAGCATCCAGGCATGTTCGAGGCAAGAAATCGCTTGGCCTTGGACAAGAGAATGGAATACCCCCAGGGACCCACCTCAGTGTCACTGCTCAACAGAGGCACAGCAAAATAATGGGTGGTATAGTTCAATATAAAGGTGGCTCCCCCATTAAAACTTTAAAATAGGGGGGGCTAGGCTAATGCCCCTCGGGCAGATAGCCTAGTATGAACCTATGAACCTATGAACCTAATCCTCGTAGGCCGGGAAGGCCTCCTCCTGGTAGTCTGAATGTGCAGAATCACCTGAGGCCTCATCGGAGGACTGGGAGTCTACCTGCTCAACCCTAGGCCTCTTGTTAGAAGGCGGCTGAGAGCCTCTATCTGGATGAGGCTGTGAACCCCTAATTAAAGAAATAAGGTCCTCAGCTAAACTTAAAATTTGAGAACCAGAAGTGGATCCCAGAGAAACAGATCTTGGAGGGAGAGACTTAGCCTGTTTGGCAGCCTTAGCACGTGTGTAGGCCTTAATGGACATAGACACTGGAGGCCTGGCAGCCCCACGTGCTGGAGTAGTCTTATCCACTGAAATGGTGTCAGAAATATCCTGGGCTACGGTCTCAGAGGGGAGAACAGGAACCGGCACTGAGCTGGCCTCCGGTACCGAAGTAACCGGTGGAGCGGTGTCGTCAGTCTGTAGCGGTTGCGAAACCAGCTCAGAAGAGACCGAGACACTCGCGGTAGGCCTAAGAGTGGTGTCGGCCGAGACCGCGGGTGTCGGTCCTTATCCTTCCGTTTTTTAGGTAAATGTGCTGTCGGAAGCTCCGACGGCATGATATAACAGAAATCTTCCCCAAAATAATCCTGTGCAAACTCTGACCGACGCCTAAGAGTGAGTTTATTGAAAGAGGCACAAGCTGCACAGGCCGAGACGTTGTGTTCTGGGCCTAGGCAGGGTAAGCAGTAAGAGTGGAAATTCTTATGAGGTATTTTTTCCCACAAGTTAAACAATTATTAACTTTTTCACTTTTATCTGACATCGGCTGAGGCAAGAAAAGGTCCCCAATGGGGTACTTAGCTTTTTTGAAGACTTCAGTAGCTGAAAACACAGGAGCTGGTCGACCGGCACTTGCGAACTGCTTCTGCTTCAGGCACCACGCGGCAAGAAAGACTGAAGAAGATGGCGTCGGCTGACGTTTTTATACCCCAGGCACTCTGACGTCGGGGAAAGGGTGACATCAGCCGACGCCGGACCCAGACTTTGGAATCCGGCCGACCGAAGGGCTGCCTGAGGCAGGACAACCCATATGTCAGGACTAGAGTTGCATCCTTGAAGGACATCTGATAGTGCATGTAGCCTGCTTTGAAGCATAGGTATCTTCTGCTAGATTCCCTGATTGGGATGTGCAGGTAGGCTTCCTTTAAATCCAGTGTTGCCAACCAGGAATCCTTGCCTAGCATAGGAAGCAACTGGGATCATCACCAAAAAGGTGTTTAGGATAGAAAGGTCCAGGAAAGAATGCCATGAGTTGTCTTTTCTGGGTACCAGGAAATGTCTTGAGTAGACACCTTGTCCCTTTTCCTCTTCTGGTACAGTTTTAACAGCCCTTATGTTTAAGAGAGAGAGTACTTGCTTTTGAGCCTCTGCCCACTGATTTGGTGGTAGATCTGGCCAACCGTTTTGGGGTTGGTAACGTGTGGAAGTGAAATCTGTATCCTTGGGAAACTATATTTAAAACCCATTTGCCGTGGGTAATTAGTTCCCAGTTTTTTGTCTGCAGAGCAATCTTTCCCCCTAAAGGAGCAGTCAGTTGAGAAGGGCTTGGAAGTTTTAAAGTTAAGTCATTGAGACAGTTTACCATAGTGGGGAGTCTTACTACTCCCTGATTTGGAAGTGGGAGCCCCCCACTGCTTAGTCCTGTGAGCACCTTGGGACTGAAGCATGTGTGGTTCTGCTGGTTGTTGGTTTGGACAGAGAAGGCCTGGAAGAGGCAGGAAAGGACTAATTCTTAGAGGGCTAATGCCTACTAAATCTGGGAGGTTGCACCTGTAGGAAAATGTTAAGAGTTTGCATAGATTTAGCTTTTTCCTCCATCTTTTTCAGTACTATTTCTGCTTTGTTGCCAAACAGGCGGTCCTGATTTAAGGGAGCATCCAGCAATTTAGCTTTAACATGATCTGGCAAAGTTTGCTCCTTAAGCCAAGCATGCCTTCTAAGTACAGACCTAATGACAGCAGCCCTGCAAGATGCCTCTAGTGAATCAAAACCACATTGCAAAGTATGTTCTCCAACTTGTTCAGCAGAATGCATTAATTCCTGTAAATCCTTATTTTCAGCACAGTCAGGAATCAACATAATTTTCTGTTTAAGCAAACCAATGATAAGCTGCTGATACTTCAACATATGAAACTGGCAGTTTAAGGCCCTAATGGCCAAGTTTGCAGAAGTGTATACCTTCTTACCCCATCTATCCAGCACCCTGGAATCTCTATCAGAGGGGGTAGGATTTTTGGCAGTAGTAGCCTTAATGCCTTTGGGTCCCTGTGAAATGGTCTCAGGATTCACAGTAAGATTTTTAAAAAGGAACTTGTGAGAGTCAGGAACCCTGTAACATCTATCAGGTTTTGTGGGAGCAGGAGGTAAAGATTCAGGGGCCAAGTTAGATTCGGAAAAGGCATCATCAACAATGTCCAGTACAGGGGGGATAGCTAAAGGCCTGTGTTGGGGCAGGAGTAAGAAATCCCTAAGCCTCTTTTTAGAATCAGAGTAATCCTGGCTTTACCAGCGGAAATGCTCCCTAAGAGTATGTAAAGTTTAACCAAAAGAGAAATCCTATGGAGGGGAAGCAGAAGGAATAGAGTCCTCTGCATCAGAATCCTCATAGGCAGATAAGGGCAAATCCTGGTCATCAGAGGGAACAGAAATTT
This sequence comes from Protopterus annectens, assembly GCF_019279795.1. Classification (NCBI taxonomy): domain Eukaryota; kingdom Metazoa; phylum Chordata; order Ceratodontiformes; family Protopteridae; genus Protopterus; species Protopterus annectens. The sequence continues at coordinate 455,973,895 of NC_056728.1, read as the reverse complement.
CAGAATCCTGATCAGAAGTATCACAGGCAAATTCAGTCCTAGGTCTCTTAGAGGGGGAAGGTTGGCTTTCCCTGATTAAAGTAATAAGGTCTTCAGCCATTCTTATCATTTGTTTTTTAGGCATAGAGGCCTGACCATGCTGTCTGGGCATCGTTTTTTTAGGCATGGTTCAAGATTTAGGCCTTGAAGAAGAAGATGGCAACGGTTTAATATGCAAGTCCATAGGCCTGAATACACCCTCAGAAGCCAGTGCCTGCACAGCGGCTCCAGACCCATCCAAGGTAGAGACATCCGCAGGTTCCACAGTTGAAGTTTCTTGCGGCGTATCGGACTCTGAATGGGTCTCAGTAGAGGCCTGCGAATGTGAAGTAGTGGGTATCAGGGGCTGCAAAAGCGCCTCACTGAGTACCGTCTAACTGGTGACTAGCTTAGTCGTCTGCATCTTTGGACCCAAGTGGCCTGTCTCTGTCTTGTCTTTGCGTTTTTTCGGAATGTTGGTAGTCGGATTGCTTACCGAAGACATATCTGGATAATTGAACTGGGTACCAAAATATTTAGAAGAGTAAATATACCGACGAAGAACAGTTCGCTGTTTAAATAAGGCACAAAACCGACAGCAAGGTACTTCGTGGTCAGGACCTAGGCAAGGAATACAATACGAATGAAAATCTTTATGAGGTATTTGCTTTCCACAAGAAATACAATTATTGACTTTTACTGACATCGGTTTAGAGCAAGAAAAAGTTTCCCCAACAGGGTACTTAGCTTTAGTTGAAGACTTCGGTTCTGAAACTCGAAAACAAAAATTTCAGGAGTCAGCTGACTGGCACTTGCGAATTGCTTCTGCTTCGGGCACTGCACGGCAAGAAAGACTGATGTAATGGTGTCGGCTGCATGCTTTATACCCCTGATTACCTGATGTCATGGAAGATGAGACAGCAACCGAAGCAGGACCCAAGACTTTGACAAACAGGCCGACTTGAGGGCTACTGCAAGCAGATAACCCAAATGTGATGACTGCAACAGTGAAACACGAAGAACATCAGGGGACATCGTGGTCTGGGCCTAAATAAGTAACGCAGTACGAATGGAAGTCTCGGTGTGGCATTTGCTTTCCACAGGTGAGACGATTGTTAACTTTTTCAGACCAGTTAGTGCAAGTAAAAAGGATCCCAAATGGGGTACTTCGCTTTAGACATCTTCAGCTGTAATTCAAACTCTTGTAGCAATCCACTGGCACACTTGCAAATTGCTTCTGCTACGGGCTCTATGGCAAGAAAGACTGATGTAATGACAATCGGCTGCCTTCCTTCATAGCACTGATGACCTGACGCGATTTTTTACATCCACCTGAGCTACCACCAGCTCAGACAGATGGGGCCATGGTTTAACATTTCATCCAAAGGACAACACACTTTGGAGTGCAGCACCATCCTCATGCTGCACTGCTGCAGCAAGACTGCAAAGTGAGTCCAACTACCTGGTGTGGGAATAGAACCCACAGTTTTTTTGCACCAAAAGGTGAGTGTACTACCTGTTAAGCTATAGAGAATGATAAATGCCTCTGGTGATTTGTCATTTTCTATTCTGTGGAACATACTTGCAAATCTTTTTCAAGTAAAATTTTAACGTTTCTGTTTTTGTTATGAAGTTTGGGTTTTTCCCCATGTTCTGAAGCAGTATTGTGTTGCTCAGAAAATTTTGTTGCTTGCCTGTACAGATATTTTTTGAAGTTTTACAGTTGCTAATGTAAATGGCTGTAATCTATCACAAAACGAACAAAAATAAATACATCCAGAGTATTTTCCATGAAATGCAGTTAATTTTCAACTACCTTGCTTCAGCTTATGCACCATACAACTATGTGATGTCTGAAGCACATAACATAAAACACTTCTAGTGATACCCTACTAAATGGATATATTTGTGTTAAATTTGCAAAATGTTTACAGTAACAAATGCAAGTTCTGGAAAAACAATACATGCATATACAGGTGTGTGTGTCTGTATGTGTGTGTGTGTGTGTGTGTGTGTGTGTGTGTGTGTGTGTGTGTGTGTGTGTGCGCGAGTGAGAGAGTGTGTGTGTGTGTGTGTGTGTGTGTGTGTGTGTGAGTGAGAGTGTGTGTGTGTGTGTGTGAGTGTGTGTGTGTGTGTGTGTGTGAGTGAGAGAGTGTGTGTGTGTGTGTGTATATATATATATATATATATATATATATATATATATATATATATACACACACACACACACACACATATATATACATACACACACACAGTACAAAACAATGCTAAACTAGCTCTGCCTATTCAATGACCATTCATCTAGAACACTTGCAGATAACCACTAAGGAGATACTTTATGTGAACAAATCAAATGAGAAAACAAAGAAAGCAAAACTGTGCAAGTGTAACATTTCTAAATGGTCAGACTAACAACCACAATTAAAATTCTAACAATAACCTCCAGACAATGCATCTTAATGTACGCTGTGGAGATTACTGTACAATGCAAGAGATACTATGATGGAATTAAATACGTTTACCAGAGAAAATTATGCAGCACACGATTCAAATGTTAGCATTTGCACACTTTCCACTAAATGAGATATGCACATGGATATTAATGTGTTTCATTAACAAGCCATCACATTTGCCAAAAATCAGAGTGCTTACTAAATACTAGTATATTTATTACACCCAAAAGACAAGATACAATTAACATCAACCACAATGCAGTAAACGTCCTGATTAGGTAAGAAAAGCATAAAAATAAACACCTGTTTTGAGAGTTTCACGATACGAGTCACATCACGTGTATACATACACGCATATTTATGTTACTTATTGGGTGTGTTACATACACAGACAAACACACACTATTTACTATCACTCGAGATCATCATGTATGTACAAAGGCTCACTACAGTCAAGCTGGCACTTCACTTCTTCCTTATCATGCAAGTTGCTTAGAGACATGCCGCTTTCAGTTTGTTACACATTTTGCTGGAATGGCACGGTCATGTCCCAGTGCAGCTTACTTATTCATTCTTCTCTGTGCATTACAAAGCAAGTGATTTTTAATGGTTTATGCTGGCAATGTACATCAATAAAACATATGGACACCAACCGAATTTCTAGTTTCATGTATTCCCTGAAGACAATCAAAACATAGAAGCACTCGGTCTTTCTCTGCCAATAACAATCCAGCACCTCTGTTATAATAACTGCATTTCTGATACCCTTAACAACTGCAAAACATTACAAGCTGTACAGTTCTTGAGATGCACAAAATCAGAGTAATGTCTAAAAAGACAGTAATACAACACTGAATATCAAGCTAGTAATTATATTTAATGATCTAGATAATGTCACATAAAAACATTACCTTTCTCAAAACATTGTTTCATGCAACTTATGAGATAACAGAGCAGAGACAATCACAGAGTCATTACCCTCGGAGCTCTGCTTCCTCCTGATTAATGACAACACACACACACAAATCTATATGCATCCACCCAACCTAACAGCTGAGATCTAACCATGCTTTCTTCATTATTTTGATCCCCAGTCCACATTCTGCATGCTCAAACATGCTTTCAAAAATGGTTTTGACAATTAAACGCATTCACAAACCCTATATAAATCAACAATTTTGCTGTTGAATCAAAATGTTACACAAGGGGTGTATAACCTGCCCACGCCTACATTACATGCTGCACTAATTACTACCAGCAGATTTAGAATTTTCTGCACATTAGAGGCTTTTAGAGGAGCTATAAAAAATTTCAGGCTCCATTAATTTAAATTTGCATTGAAATTCCCTTTGACAGACAGCCAAAAATTACTTATTATTTAGAGCACCAGTGATGCCTATTTGCACATTAGGAGTCTGGGAAAAGGAAACTCAAAGCAAGATGGAAATTTATGTCGCTTTCATTACCTGTTAAATGTTAAGGAGCATTATCCTGTATAAATAAATTATTTCCTGCATGTGCACAGACTCCAGCTGTTAGTAACTAGCACAACGTGTCTGCAAAGCTTCAATTCCAAGTCACTGCACAGATATTCATACAAAATCCTGTCCTTGCGTACAGGCGCTTAAGATCTCAGATCAATACAACTAACCAGCTGATACTCTCTGTATCTCTGCAAACATTTAGGAAAATTAGCAAACTATTCTACCATGAGACATGCAGATTGTGTCCTTAATGAACAGATAACCCAGTAGACTGTGTTTTTTCAAAGAATGCAAAGGAAAATGACAGAAGCAAAGACCCAGATTAACACTAGCGCCCACTGCACTCTCATGGATACCCTGAAGCCAATTAGCATACAGTCCTGGTGTCTAGGGAAGGCTTAGAGATGTACTGAACTTTGTACTATGCTCGGTCCTTCCTGAGCTCCTAATGTACCAAATAAATCAGATGGTCCGACAAGAGCTGCTGACCTTGCCACTGTTCAAGAACTGCATGCACTGTTCTGCGACCCTGCTGCTTGGGACAGACACTCTAGCACACACACAACTGATCAAAAAATGCATACAGACTACAATAGCAATATGCCAAATCCCTAAACAGGCACCTTCTCATCAATATCGTGCTATAAGCTGAAAACAAGCTTTATTCCAGAATGCTGTGTTTGATTCTCACAGTCTCTAGAAACAACTCTAAGCAAGTCAATATCATCATGGCATTCATAGGTTACTTGTGAACAGAGAAGGAACCTAATGGGCCTATGTAGCTGTAAAGTAGTAAAACATATTATTTAGCTACACCAGTGATCGCTTTAGTAGAAGCTACCTTCACTGCAATAGCTGCTGTCTAATGAGTCAGCAACTCACCTATACAGTACTTACTAAGTAATGGAAGAAACTGGCACTTGCATACCTTTTCTATATTAAGAACCCTCTGAAAACAGAAACTTTACTCAGGTTCCCGTACACCACCATTTAATGAAACAAGACTTCTTATTTTAAATGTTCATAACTTCTTAGCGATCATCATCTAAAATGATTACCTGCCTCTTACTGCATCATCTGTAAACTAGTCAGCTTAAACAACAAAAAGTCAGTAAACCAAATCAAACCTGGGCATTTCTAAAATTAGTGCAATTTTAAAAAACTATCCAAGTACATGCAAACACGTCTCTCAAATATCCCCCTTAATATAGTCAAGCCAAAAACATTAAGGGAAGCACTGAATATTTATGAAAGAAAGGCTTCACTTTTAATTGATTTCTTTGTGAATGAATAACAGCTACTTATGCAAATTGTTTGAGTCTATCAGAATTTTTAAACTTTGAAAATATAAAAGGTTGTTCCTTCTGTATCCCCAAAACAGCAAGTTAACAATTCCTTGAATATATGAGAGCATGCAGGAGCGCACGTGCGTGTGCGCGCGCGCACACACACACACACACACACACACACACACACACACACACACACACACACACACACACACTACTGACAAGTTAAATGAGATAAAACTGTACAAAACAGAGGCTTACCTTGATGGAGTCCCTGTCTGTTCTCAGATGACAAACAGTAGCAAAAGGATAGTCGATAAACATGAAAAAAGGAGACAAAGTTAAATCAGCAGATGCACTTAATTCAATAGTTTTTGCACTTATAATCTGCACAAATATTATCTACTCTTTGTAAGTATGGCATTGCTAATATGATCAGATTCTTCAACAAATGCTCATAGGTGTTTACTAGGCTAAAAACCACAAGGGCCTTTTTAAGGATAACGTTTTAAGGACAGTAAAGAAATGCAGATTTAATGTTGGGTATAATGCTAGCTTTCCTGCCAGTACTATATTAGTCATACTTCAAAAGTAAACAGCAGTCTCAACCTGTGACTAAAACTGCCCTCAAACATGGAAATGAAAATTCACTTGCATTCTCTGCTATTTAAAGTTCTCAAATTTAGGATTTAAAATAAACCAATACAAACAATATTAACACAAAGTAAATTAATAGGTGTCACTGGACACAGTTCTAAGTGCTAGCAGAATGTGCAATGGTGCACTGCCAAAAAAACAAAAGGGGCAGTGGTGCACTTAAGACCTAGGACCTTACATCAGAAAAATTCAACTATAACATGGTACTTTTGTTCATCAGTGTTGACAACTTGCGAGCAAGATAGCCTGGTGGAAATGCAGACTCTCCATGCATGTTGCAAATGCAGGCAAGCCCAATACTCAGTGTACTCCTATGTTCACCATGAATTATTCCCAGGCACAAACAAAAACAGAAGAGGGGTTTCAACAATTGATTAAATAATCTGGGTCATTCTAGGGGGATGCAGTACATGCCATCATGGAGTAAGCTGCTTGACAATCCTAACTGCTTTGAATGGGATGGTACCCACCTCTCATTCAAAGGCTTCTACATAATGGCCACAGCATTTGATTTCCCTACAGTGCGTGCTTTATGCATAGTTCAGGTAATGAGGACTCCCAGTGTAACAAACATCAGTATCGAAACAGGTTCAAATTAAGGTGGCTCTGCTAAGTGCTGGAAGTCTAAAGCTGCCCAGCCTTAAGGCATTCCTGCATTTGGAGGGCATACTCATATATGTAATCATTGAAACATGGTTTAAATGCACACAAAACACTCCCTACCATACCTGGATTAGCACTTACCATGCCCTTAGACCCAATGGCAACTGTAGTGGGTTTATTCACATTTGTCAGACACCATTTCTATCACCTCTGGACAGATTCCCATAGACCTCAAAATGGAAATTATCGAACTCCAAATCACACTAAACAAAATCGACTATCAGTTGCCAACTGTTACTGGACACCTTCCGTGACTGTACAAGTTCCTCTCAAGTTCCTAGATGCCACAGATGATACCCCAGAACTCCATTATTCTGGGAGACTGACTGCCCATCTTTTGACTGGAGCACCTACATCTCCAATGTAAGATATGCACAGAAGTTTTTAGATCTAATGCATAAAAACTCAGTGGATTAGATTGTTACTATCCCAAATAGAGGGCAAAATAGTATTGACCTGTTACAAAGGTACAGTAATCACTCACAAATCCAGTAGTAATGCCATCTCTAAATAGGTCAGACACAAGTCAGTAGCCCACCACCAGGGTATGTAATCCCCCGAAACCAATACATCGGAACTGAAAGACTCCAAATGCATAAATCTTCTCAAATTCTATAAAGTCATCTCAAAATGCACTTGTACCACCACCCCAGATATCACATCAGAAGATAAATTCAAAAGACAGTTTTATGCCCACTAAAATACATCTACAGACATGGTAGTCCCATTTAGTTCCAAATACAATGAGAAATTGTAAAGCAAACCACTCTGGTGGTCCACTGGCATAACAGAATTTACAAAGAGTCTGTCAGCGCACTGGGATTCTCTGACTGGAGTAGCACAGCTGGTGTATACAAACTAGAAGCCCTATAGGGCCTGCTGCAGATACAGCAGCAGCATATTAGTCGTCTCTTTCCAAATCATACGGTTCATCAAAAGCCAAAATTTCCACTCTGCTATCTCTAAAACCATTGTTACAATGACTGGGTTTTCTTATTCTACCCATTTGACATCTTGCTGATGTCCACAAGGAAAGGAACCACCCATGAAGACTGTGGAGGATAACGGCAAGCCTTCTGAATTTTAAGGTGGGGAAAACAGAATGGCTCAGCATGCCACTCCCCTTTGTTTTGAGTTATCTGCACACATTCGTGCATGTGGGGTCTCTTGCAAGAGGTAGGAGAGTTGACCCCTTCAGCACCATCTCAGTCTTCTGTCAGAAGATACAAATTCAAACCATAAAACCAAAGCTATAGCACATTTCTATTACATCTTTGATGCAGACTTAGATTCACAGCAATCAAGAGGCCTTCTAGTGCCATAGGCAGAGAGGGAATATTTCAAAGGGGATGAGGCAGGGGTGGCATGGGAAAACTAGTTTACCATGGAGGAAGTTGGGAGGACCATTGATGTTTACTGTGAGGTGAAAGGCTTTGGGTAGAATCACTGCATATGCTGGCAAACTAACTATATTCTCTCTGAAAACTACTGCAATAGCTAAGAGCATCAGCAAAACTGTTATCAGTAGCAATGATAATTAAAACATGGGTCCCAAAAAAAAAAATAGATGAAAAATTGCCAACATCAGGAGAGGGGCTGAAGATAGCTTCTGACCTGTCAGCAGTGAAGCAGAAGTCCAGTGTAGGGAACACTGGTATCAATAAAATCGATGTCTGGGGTCAACGGTCTACATCACTAAGTCTGACGGAGACGATAAGACCCTACACCTGAAATGCAGATGTGGGGACAGGATAGGAATCAAATCTACAGACGGTAGCAGCCAACAACTCAGTACGACATATTGGGGAAAGAAAGGGGGGGGGTCTGTACCTCAAGAAAAGAGGTGACAGAGCCAGACAGAGTGCATAACAACTAGCTTGGGGCAGGAATGTCCAGGAGTAGACTTCACAGCCATGGCGGACTTCATTACTGAAGACTCATGCTTGGCAGGCTTTAAAGATGCCCAGTTAGTTCCCCAGCCCACATTTCAACTTCTTTTTTTTGGAAGAATGATGCTTTTCAAAATGATGAGAAAACCAAAGAAAAGAAAGGTGACCTACACTCTTTTTCAAGAGTGGAGAGTTTTTTTTTTTTTTTTTTGACAGAAAACATTTTTCAATTGCCTTGTTACACCAACATTTAGTATTCTCATTAAAAGTAACACAGATATGACACCTGAAGGTGTGATGAGGACAGAAATTGTCCGCACAATTATTGTACCCATCAACAGGTGGAGTGTTGCTGCTACAGGTGTATTTAGAAAATAATCGAGGCACCATCATGAGTTTACAAAATGGCATAGCCAATGCTCAGCACTGGCTGTCTCAACAGTTATATAAAGGGGAAATCTGTAATGAGAAAGGAAAAGTACAAACAAAAGGAGAGGCCAGAACAAACTTCACAAAAATCTCAATAGTACAGTGGGGTTACTTCTTCCCTGAATGTACTTTTTGCATGATAATAAAGAATTGCATAAAGATGAGAAATACTGTTGTGCTAAGCATGATGGGGAGCAGGAAGGTCATGACATCCTCAGCTGGTTATTTGCAATGTGACTTTAACCCCTGTAGTGCATGTCCCAGAGGTTACTAAAGATAAACCTCTTCTTATCAGACTGCATTTCAGACAAGATATTGAACATGTACTATACAGAACAGCATATAAATTACACAGTGCGATTTATGGGCAGTGATGTTACAGTACACTTTAAACTATATGTAGTACACATTATGGCACACCATAAGTACAGTCTTAACTGCAAAAAGAATAGTATATGTACAGCAGGGTATGTATACGAACATAAATTCATTGGGTATGTAAAGTGAAGCACACAGACTGAAGAAAAGGCAAAGAGACTGAAAATGAAGTAGGTTGTAGAGGGGTGTGACAGCAGTGGTAGTGATGGGAAACAAATTAGCAATGCAACAGTTAAATGCAATAAACACAAGCCTCCATCTGTACTCCCTGTACCACTCAGTATGGCATTTAAATACCCAGCCAAGTTATCTTTGCCTTCTCAGTATGCATTAACTACTCAACAACTTTACAATAAGGAGCAATAAAAATTTCTCACTTCCTTCTCTCCTAAGGCAGTATAACTTCAGCCGATCTGAGTAAGCTTATCACAGTGCTTTTAGACATGCACAACACTTTAAAAGTACTACAAGAACAGTTATCTCCTACTTCACCTAAAGAGTTGTTCAAAGACCAGCAGAAACAAGACAGCAACATGACTGAAAGTAATATTCACAGACAGTAGTTCGGCATCTATACAGAATTACTACGCAAAGCCTGTCACCACAAATTTAAACATTTGCTGCTCATAACATTCAAAGAAATTCTATGGCAGACTTTTACATGCGCAACAAGAATATTAATATATTGTCAGAGACTGGAAAGCCAGAGGATGCCATTGCCTTGTCTGGAGTATCATTAATAACAACCTTATGCTGGTTTATTAAGCAAGATTGATTGCTACGTAATAAGAATTACTAAAGAGTTTACAATGCACAGCTAAGATGATATATGAATAACTACAAAAGAACAGTTGGAAAACATTTATTTGGATGAAGGCAATAACCACAATGGATTTGTTATGAATGCACTTCATTGTTTTGAAGTGCTCTGTATTAGTGTTTGGAACTTCAACAAAAAAGCATGTTATTAGATTCCATCTCCTCTCCTACACCCAACATAATCCTTCGTGTTTTCACAAAAGACAGCACTGATGAAGCATTTAAATCAACAAGCTTTAAAGGACACAGAATGCTTACCACAGGAAACATTTACTCTTAACGTACTTGACATCATGCTTTCATACTCACATTAAACAGCGCAGCAGTTTTCAAGGGTAACACAAGAACTGCAAGACACGGATGCAATTCTAACGTACTACACTTTAGTCTCAAGAAACAGCCACGATGCATGGTACAGATTTGGAGTGTTTACTTTTATTTTTGCTTACTCATTGTCAAGCCTAGCAACAGGAAGTACGAATAAAGCACAGCACTGAAGTAAACTGATTATGTGCAGCACATTTCAGTTACTATTCACAATCTTATTGGTTGATAAATATGAACAGCCAAGTAATAATAAATTAGACATCAAAAAAGGGCTTTTTTATCAGAAGGTCTGTCCAGATGAATGTCCCACGTGCTAGTGCAAGACAGTCCACAAAGAGAAATATACTAACAATTACTATGTGAACACCTAGAAAAACAAAGGTTACATGCTTACAACAGCATATACATACTACTAGTAATAAGTGGACTTTAGAAAACTACCCAAATTTAAAACGACTGGCTTTGAACTCTGTAGTGTCTTTGTGAAGCAATGGGTGCACAATGCAACTCAGAAGGCACTTTAACAGGATCATTTGGAATTGTCTCAAATACCGGTTCCAAACAACTGAATGTACATTACTAAAATTAACCCGATTTTACTTTTTTTGCTTCAAGATTTTTTTTATTACACTGGCTTCTGCCGCACTGTATTTTGCTGCCATTAGGAGTTCTAACAATGAAATTCCTTGGCTTCTCACACTTTCATACAACAGCTCCTATCATAACTCTGAAAATGCAGCCATTTAAATAGCACAAAGTCACTGCAAAAAGAAAAAAAATTCTGAATACCTAATTAGCATACATTTTATACACTCAACAGCCTTAACTCCTCCCATTATCAATAGGATTATGCAAAACTAAGAATAAATTTAAAAAGCTGAGAGTGGCAAAATTACTCAAACATAAAAACCATATAAGCATGTCTTCTTATGAGGTGGCAATACTGCAGGAAAATCTTACTTGCATTAATGTTTTTCTTCAGATTTTCCATAAGAGACAGTAGTATTTAGGTTCATAGGTTGGTACTAGGCAATCGGCCCTAGGGCCTATACAAGCATAGCCATAACAATTCCCTGGGTATTTCTTCCCACAGTATTTAATTCCCTGGACCCCTGTCTAGCAGGGCGACTGATGTGATCCCCGAGGTGAATTTCCTATCTCCCATCCAATCATCAAGGTTCCTTCTGAAGAAGGCCAAAGATGTGCTCTGCTTGACATGTATGGGCAGTTATTTCTAGAGTCTGGGGAGTCTCTGGGTCAGGAACCTATCCCTCCAGCATGTTTTGTTGATTGTGATGACAAGGTTTAGATCCTCGGAGCATGCGACTCAGAGGGATTGGGATTTCTTTAAGTATAGCATGTCCAGCAGCTCTGGGTTTGTATGTTAAGCAGAGATTGCCTCTGAGTAGATGATATGTGACAGAGTATAGGTGGAGTTTTTTTAGATGGTCAGCATAGGGCATCTGCTTTAGGCCTGTGATTCTTTTAGTGAGGTATTTCTGTGGCCTTTTCAGTTGCTGCAGATGTCTTGAGAGGTTCGTAGGCAGGTACTAGGCTATCTGCGCCCAAGGGCATTTATAAGCCTAGCCAGAGTGTGTCAGCTTTCGCCACCCCATTTATTAAGTAACTGAGCCTCTGTCAAGAAGAACCAATGAAGTGATCCCAGTGGTGTATTTTCTGTTACCCATCCACTCGTCAAGGTTTCTCTTGAAAAGTGTTAGTGAGGGGCTCTGCCTAATATAGTTAGGAATTTTGTTCCAAAGTATGGGGAGTCTCTGTGACAGGAATCTATCCCTCCAGCATGTTCTATTTATTGCTGTGGCGAGGTTTAGCTCAGTAGAGCGAGTGGCTCGCAGTGACTTGGATTTCTTTAGGTGGAGCATTCGCAGTGACTTGGATTTCTTTAGGTGGAGCATGTCCATCAATTCTGAGTTGGACATGGCTTTGTAAGTCAGGCAGAGAGCACCTCTGAGTAAGCGATATGCCACTGAGTACAGCTGGAGTATTTCCAGTCGGCTGCATAGGAAATATGTTTGAGGCCAGTAATCCTCTTGGTGAGGTACTTTTGTGGTCTTTCCAGCTGTTGGAAGGGTCTTGTGAGGTACATCCCAAATGGGGCATTGTACTCTATGATGGGTCTGATGAGTGACGAGTAGAGGAGCACTATAACCTCTTTATTTCTAGATGCGAACCCTTTATAGAAGGATTTCCTAACTACTTTGGCAATATGATTGTCAAAGGAGAGATTACTATCCTCCTGGGTCCCCAGATCTCTTATTACCTCTTCTGTATTAAGGGTGCTGCCACTTATGTGGTAATTCATGGGTGTTTTGTTTTTCCCAAACGGGATGACTATGCATTTTTTGGCATTTAGCTTGAGACCAGGACTCTGACACCAGGTGTCCGTCTCAGTAAGACCCTTCTGGAGAACGTCCGTGTCAGCCAGAGAGTCAGTTATGGCTCCCAGTTTGCAGTCGTGGACGAACTTGGTTAGCCATAGTCCTCCTGTGTTTGCCTGTACTTCTGAGAAGTATATACCGAACTGTAGGGGTACCAGGACCGAGCCTTGTGGGACACCACTTGTGACTGGTTTAGTCTCAGACCTGGAGCCCGCTATTCTTACCGTGTGAGTTCTGTCTGTAAGCCAGTTGGCAACCCATCTCGTGATGTAGGTACATACCAAATGGGGAATTGTATTCTATAGTGGGTCTAATGAGGGATGAGTACAGTGGGACAAAGACCTCCTGTTTTCTGGATGAAAAGCCCTTAGTGATGAGGTGTGCCTCATAGAAGGATTTCCCGACTGTTATGGCGATGTGGTTATCGAAGGTGAGACCACTGGCCACCTGTATCCCTAAGTCTTTTATCACACTTTCGGTGTTTAGTGTACTGCCACCTATGTGGTAATTCACAGGTACATAGTTTTTCCCAAAGGGGATAACTATACATTTCTTGGCACTGCATTTGAGCCCATGGCTCTGGCACCAAGCATCTGTTTCTGTAAGGCCCTTTTGTAGAATATCCACATCATTTGGAAATTCAATAATGGCTCCCAGTTTGCAGTCATCTGCGAACTTTGTTAGCCAGAGTCCCTTAGTGTTGGCCTGTACTTCAGAGAAGTAGATGCCAAACAAGAACAGTCCCAGGACTGAACCCTGAGGTACTCCACTTGTCACTTGTCTGGAGCTGGATTTGGAGTCGGCTACTTTTACAGTGGGGGTTCTGTCAGTAGGCCAGTTGGCAACCCATCGAGTGACATAGGGATTTATGCCCAGTTTAGTAAGTTTATCTATGATTCCAGAGTGGGGGATGGTGTTGAAGGCCTTGGAATGGTCCAGATAGGCTGTGTGGACCACCTTACCCTTGTCCACGGCTCTGGAGACTGATTCGAAGAAGTCATTCCGGTTCAGGGGACAAGATCAGCCCTTCACGAACCCAAACTGCATGGGGTCCAGTGTTTGAAGGTTGACAATGTCTTTGTTTATAAGTTCCATGATAATATGTTCCATGGCCTTGCAGATCAGGCTCGTCAGACTGATGGGGCGGTAGTTCCCGGGATCCAAGGTGGATCCCTCCTTGTGGAGTGGGATAACTGTAGCTGTGCACCACTCAGTGGGCACGAAGCCTGAGGTGAGGCTATGATTAAACATGACACTTAGGTGAGGTGCCAGTTCATTTTGTAGTTCATGTTTTACACAGCCTGGGATGTCGTTTGGTCCCATGGATGCTGTATTCTTAGCTTTGGAGAGTGTTTTTTTTTTAACCTGTGTGGCCATTACCGGAATGTGGCAATCTTTCTGTATTGAGATGGTCCCTTTAGGGGGTGAAGTTTGCAATAAATCGATCTGCCAGGATATTGGCAATATCCTTGGGGTCAGTATATCTAATGCCATTCTGTTGTAGCTCAGGGCAGATCTGAGCATTGTCATTTAGATTCTTGACATAGCTATACAATGCCTTGTGGTTGTCTGAAATCTTTGGCAATTTTATTTTCGTAACTAGCTTTGGAGGATTTTATGAGGGATCTCAGCTTCTTACTGAGGCTAGCAAGGGAGTTTTTTGCATCTAGGGATTTTCCTCTTTTCTGCAACAGCTTCTTCTTTTTGTTGTAAAAGTTTGTTTATGGCAAGGGACCAGCAGATTGGCTTCCTTTTTTTGGAGGAGAGCATCTTGGTTCTACTAGGGATTCATGCATGAGTGGATGTTCTCGTACAGTGCCTTAGTGTAGGATTCAGCAGTTGAACTTTCAGTTCCCATCTGCATGGGTTTCATGAAGTTTGTTACTTCTGACTTGAGAAGCATGAAGTTGGCTTTGGAGAAGCTTTTTTATGGAGGTTTCCTTACTGGAGGGAGGGGGTTGGATGTGGATGTTAAGGGTGATTAGGTTATGGTCAGACCTGACCAACGAGGGGGTGACTACAGCTGTGGAGCATCGATTTCCCATTTTGGTAACGACCAAGTCTAGGAAACTGAGCCCCTGGTGGGACTAAGGATTAGTTGATCCAGGGCGTTGGAATTTATGAATTCCAAGTACTGTTGGGCAAAGGTATTGGTATACAAATAGTTTTCCCAGTTAATGGCAGGGTAGTTGGAATCATCCAGTATTAGGGTGTTTGGTTGTATCTTAATATTTTCCAGTATGTTTAGAAAGGTGTAGTGAGAATCTTGGGGCATGGTGGGGGATCTGTAGCAAGCTACAGTTTGGATTGCAGTCTTACCTAGTGTTAGTTGCATCTGGAGAATTTCAGACGCATTGTGTTGGGCAACTAGCCTGGTGTTGTGAATATCCTTAGTGAATATGGACACTCCTCTACCTTTAGTGTTTTGGACCTGGTTTGGTGGCCGAAAAGTGTGGTAAGAGTTGTAGCCTGGTATTGCTGGGCAGGGCAGTGACTTTTATCTACTAGTAAAGCAACTAGCATAATAAAATGAAGTAATGCAGCTGTTGTATGTACTATCACTTTCTCTCACTGGCTCGTTTTTTTTCTGTCAGTGAAGTCATGTACACACAACCCTGTTCACACCACAGTTTACAACACTGACAAATAAACCTGTATAATCTTACCAACATACTAGCAAAATGGTAGCGGACTCCACACTTGCATAACAATATTAAAGTAGACCAACCACCAGATTTACTCAAAACATTATGCCTACAATTCTGGTACCAAAAACAAAAGGAAAGAAGCAGAAAAATCACTGACTGTATAGCAAATGACATACTCGCAACACCACCAAAAAAAGAGCAAAGACAGACTTGGCGAATAGGTCAGGGTGTTATAGTAACTGCATTTACATGAGTTTACCACTGCATTTTTCAGAAATGGATTTGCGTCAACTTGGAAATTCATTTTATTCACAAAATGAGCCAGTCAAAGCACGACATGGTCACACCACAGCCCTTGGGGGAAATTATGTTCAAGAGATTCTTTAAAAAGAAACTTTCTATACCTTATTTGGCACTATCAAGTATATGAAGTGAGGTATATGCAAATCTGGAGCTATTATGTCCTTTCTGTATAGCAATAAAATATTTTGCAGCAAGGGAGTCATTTGCTTGTGAAAGATTGCAATAATCGAAATATGTGTGTTCTTTGTTTGAAAATACTTGTTCCCAGAATGTTTAGCACTTAGTTTACAAATACCCCAAACAAGAAACCTGTAAATGTGCCTCAGGTCCAGAGGCCTAATTATTTACCGACTCCCCAAATGAACCAGTAACCTGATGGATATCTGTTCATTGTGCACGTCTAAGACAGGGGACATAAACTATCCACATTCCTTTCAAAGGAGACCAAATTATTTATTATACAACAACCCCCCCATTAAATATTCAAAAACGTGCACGCTGATTGGTCAGCGTGCACTTTGTAAATCAGAGTTACAGTAATGGAAAAAGGTCCGGTCGCCCGAACATTTTCCATTACTATAACCCTTTTTTTTACTGCAACAGAGAACGCAAGATCTCCGTAGCTTCACACTGTCTCGCTATGTTAAACGAGTTTAACATAGTGAGACAGCTTTAAAAAAGCAACGGAGATTCTCCGTTGCTTTTTTTAAAGCTGTCTCGCTATGTTAAACTCATTTAACATAGCAAAACAGTTTTTAAAAAGCAACGGAGATCTTGCTTTCTCCATTGCTTTTGCCCACAGCTCTGATGTACTGCGTAGGCATGCGCATGCGCAGTACATCAAAACTGCCGCAGAATATCAGACAGCTGCGGAAAGGCAGCAAGGAGGCATTATACAATGCCATTATTTAAGAAAAGTAATTATTTTTTTTCTTAAATAATGTCATTGTATAATAGCAATAACCCACTTCTGGGTGTGGGTAATGCTGGATTTACCCACGGTTGGCTTTATTTGGCCACTCGGGCTTCGCCCTCCTGACAAAACCACACCAACCGTGGGTAAATCCAGCATTACCCACACCCAGGCGTGGGTTATTGCTATTATCTTCTGCTAGACAAAACACTGCTTTCTGCACCTCTAACTAGTTAGAAGAATGGTTCACTTTCCAAGTACACATTTTTCTCGTGTGTGTGTTGGTAGGAACTATTACTGTTAATGCATTATTCATCGTAACCAAGTTCCCACCTCCCACTCATCCTTTTGCTGAATGCATTTAACTTTTTATTTTTATTTACACTCTACCTACCTTGGACTTTAAATTGTCACTAATAAGGCCTCATGCATAAAGATATGACAAAAAATGGACTTGGTTCAGTAACTTTACATTATACTTGATAAAAATATACAGTAAGCAAGGGGAACTGGGCATAAAACACCGTTGCCCCTCAAGAAGAAAGATATCAGAGTTTTTATTTCTCTTATCGTTATGGATGTCTGTCTTTGCATTTTGTGATTTTCCTGAATGGAAAAACTCAGCTCTTAGGACAGCTTGCTGCCCCCTCCTGATCTAATCACTTTGGCCCTCATCAGGAATACTACCACTGACCTTAATTCACCTCCATCTTCCTACATTTGACTGACTGCATACCCAAGCATACCCCATTCCTAAGATATCCTGGGCTGTGCAATAGACTGATTACTTCTTTCTATCCCCACTGACTTACAGTCCCCACAACAGGGAGTCACAGTGAGATAACCCCTTCAAGAAAATAGGGTGAGGAAATGGAAGTACTTGAGCGTTGCTGCCTGCATGCATAATGTTCTCAATTCCAGTAATGCAGAACATGTCAGCCCACAAAACATAACATTGCTACTTTAAGTAGCCTAACAATTAATAGCTTTGCTAATACGGTCAAATCTTTTGTGAAAAAGTGTCTATGGTCCTATGAACCAAGTTGTGCAAAAAGCCTCTTGAGACAAGAGGCAAAATTTTAAATCCAGAAAGCCACAAACACTTTCATTCCTAATTTTGAATTAAAACTATTTCAAAGGTGTTAGTAACAACAGTATCCACAATAGCATACGTGGTTATTCCAGAATACTATTTCAGTATGTAGTTCTGATATGTACATGACCACTTAATACTGCCACCAGCAAAGTCATCTATCAGAGTCCAAAGCTTCTTATAAGCAATCTAAATCAGAGGACAAAAGCTGTTACCCAATATCAAAGTAGCACAACTATAATGATGTAGCTGTTCCAGAAAAAGCCAACAGTTTGGCTAAGATGAACGTATTTGTAAAGGGCAGTCTTCAAAACCGTCACACTGTGCAAACCACTTCATCTAGAAGGTTTCGAACTAGCTGTACCTGGAATGACACTGCACAAAGCAACTTTTTTTCTATGTAGCACCCAGTTACAATAACAGTATTTATGCAATTTACTTATTTTATACAGACAAACTATTTTAATAAAGTAATAAAATAAAGGAAGGGAAAACTACAAACATCGTACGCAAGAGGGTATTGATGGAGATTTGTGGTACACTGTACTGAAGTCATTGATAAATGCACCTCAGTCTTCCACTGTCTCAGTCTCTGGTTAGTCCTCAGCTTTGCTGGCTCACCCCCGAGTTGGCCAATTACATTTAACTTAAAGATAAAAAGATGACATATCACATGATCTCACATGGCTCCATGACTAAGAAAAGTTTTGTAATTCCACTTTTCACTCCCACACGGACATGTTTCTACCAATCAGACAATAATACCAGACTCTCACTCCCTTCCTTGTTCATGGACTGCTTTTTGACAGCTGATCATGTGTCACAAGGTGACTCTATAGGCAAAAGTGCCTGTGGCCCCGAAAGGCTTAATAGAAATTATGTACAGAAGGATTAAACTGGTAATTCATATTAGGGAGTATACAAAGGCAACAAATTTGCATGTACTGCCAAAAAAACAGTTGAGAAGTAAAGTTTCTGGGTTGTATGCTTCCATTTCATGTTTTGGGCCTCTTGTTAGCTGACTAGGGTAGAAAGGTGGACACTCTGTGTGACTAGCCTGGACATGGTTACTTTTTTTAAAAACATTTTATGGTTTCATACCTCAAGTCTACGGGATATTTATTCTCCCCTCTGCCTAGACTAGCACAGCTTGGCAAAGTGATACTAGTCTGCTGCCAGTGACGGCTGCCCCAATATTTAGCAACATTTTTGTAAACTATTATCCATGTTTTAGATTAAGTTTTTTGAGCACTGACTACGTTACACATTTCAACGAATCCACTGGTCTTTGGGTAATGTGGTAAGCTCATCACAAGACTGACTTCCATTTCAGACTGAACTTTTTAACATCTTAACTTGTACACCAGAACCTAATGTCAGTTATCATTCTGCCAGGTTTTCCAATCAGGACCATGCAGGACTGCACCGTGTTTACAACTTGATACAAACGGGTATTTTAAATTAAAAGTATCTGTCAACAGTTAGTAGAAATTGGTGGCCACTAACCTCATAAAACGTATACAGAATACATCACATTGGCTTGGACAGTGCGAGTATCCAATGGCTCTTCTGCATTGGTATCTTGATATACTGCACATACACAGCAGGATTTGCAAATTTTTCAACGTCATCATTAATGTTTGCCCAACAGACACACACTTTCTTTCTCCCTGGAAAGATGTCATGTGTTTTCAGTGCCTAGGTGACCACTGTAAAGGGAGCTTAAAAAAGTGTCCTGCTTCACCTGACCAGTGATGATAATCATCACAATGTGCATTTCTCATCTTTCAGTTTTATGTCAAGATCACATAAATACTCTGCCAACTCAATACCGCCATGATTTTCTGGGTTAGGCAGTCAATCAAACATGACAGCTAGGATGATCTGAGATTCAGGACGATAAACCACTGTAATTACCATGTTCTGCTTTGAAAAACACATGCTTGCAGCCTACCTAATGTGCAAATAATGCACTTGTACTAAGTACCTCTGAACAAATAACCAGTAAGTGATGGACTGTGGTTAGTAACTACAATGAAGGCTTGCCATACAAGTATGATAGCACTGTAGTTTATAAACTGCAAACATTCCACGTTCATTAAAACTATACTGAACAGTTTCATGACAAAAGCAGATCACCCTGTGTTCTGCAGTAACACAACATCTAGTGATTCTACTGATGTGTCTTACACACGCATAGACAGTAATCAATGAATCAATGGCTGCAACTGTAAAGTCTGGCTAGTGCTCATTGCCTCATATCCAGGGTACTTCACATTTTCTACAAACCTTGCAAACTGTACATTTCCTCTGCAAACCTTGGTATGCATGGACATAAATCAGCAGTCTCTCAAATTTATTCTCTGCTGCTTTGCACAGTTTTTTTTTTTTTTTTTGGACTTTACATTTTTGACCTTACTTGGATCAGGACTGGAAAAAAAAAACACTGCATCTATATATTTGTTTTATTTTGCACTTCTCACTACTAAACACAAAATCAGACCGATATGGGCAGCTTTGCCCATCAGGATGATCAAGCTTTTATCATGGTCTTCATTTTCTCTGTAGACAGCCAGAACATCAGCAATGCTGACCACATCATGCAGACCAAAAATAATTCATCCATCTTTGTCTGAAAGAGATCTGGGATACACTCAACCAAAATGGCTGGCATTTATAAAAAGAAGTTACGTCTTACCATAACGTTCCATCTGTGTTGTTCATTTTCATTCATTCATTACTGATGGGCTCGGAACCAATCCTCGATTCTGACTCGGTCACTGTAGCAAGCTCGCATCAGTCAAAATACTCTCATGCTACGATTACCCATAGTGCCTCTCTCCCCATTATCTCAGATTGAGTTTGCACAAGAACGTAAAAGCGGAGGTGTTTTCTGCTCAGAGTACCCTGAACCAGATAAAGGACCATATCCAAAAACCTCCAGGAGCCTACTGGAGGGGGATGGTGGGAGGGACGTAATGAATGAATGAAGAAAAACAACACATTCCTTAATGATGGGACAGAGTCCCTAGCTACCTAGTTCCTGGGAGGTCCTAATGGAAGAATATTCCTGAGCACCACTGAGCCAAAGGCAGCTCTCCCCACGGAGACCAAATCCAATTTGTAATGATTGATAAGGGTATGTGGAGAGGCCCAAGTTGCTGCTGCACAAATATCGTCCATGGTAGCCCTAGAGTGAAACGCCACTGAAGTTGCCACAGATCTGGTAGAATGTACTCTAATTTTGTTAGGCAGGGGCAATTTACTATGATGGTAAGCAAAACATATGGAATCTCTCAGCCATTTGGACAAAATAATCTTAGAAACTGACTCTCCTGTTTTTGGTCCAGAATAACAGAGAAAAAGTTGGTCGGATTTCCTAAAGGAATTTTGTTCTGTCCAGGTAGAACCATAATTGCCCGTGTATGTCCAGTAAGTGGAGACAGTACTCCCCTTTATTTGAAAAATTAGGGAAGAACACTGGTAAGTCGATAGTCTGGTTCATGGTTAACTCTGAAATTACTTTGGGCAGGAAGGAAGGAAGGATTAATCCGAACTGATACCCTGTCCTTGTGAAAAATTAAGTAGGGACATTTGACACACAAGGCCTGAAGTTCAAATATTCTATGAGCTGAAATGATAGCCACCACAAAAGACGGTCTTCCATGAGAGAAATTTCATGTCACAATTGGCTGCAGGTTCAATTGGAGCTTTAGTTAGCGCCTGCAACACAAGAGTAAGATTCCAAGGTTCAATAGGTTCTCTAATGGGGGATCTGAGGTGAGAAACCCCTTTCAGAAAAGTTTTACAGAGGCGATGAGAAATCAAGGTGGTGTCTCCGAAGCCACAGTGAAAACTGGAAATAGCAGCCAGGTGAACCCGAATCACAGAAGCTGCTACTCCGGATTGTAATAGGCCTGGAGAGATAATGAAGTATATCAGGAACTCGGCTGAACCAGGATCAATGTTGTTATCATGAGCCCATAAACTAAATCTCTTCCATTTATCACAATAAAATTTTCTGGTGGAAGGTTTATGAGAAGCCAGAGAAATGTCACGTGCAGGTGAGGAAAGGTTCTTCTGCCTGGCAATTATTGGAAGGTGGGGGAACCAAGCCGTCATTTTGAGGCTGGATAGGTTCGAGTAGATCAACCCTTGAGGGTGTGACAGTAATTCTGGAGTTCAGAATCCATGGTTTGCATACTAGATGAGGCCATAGGAAGGGGAACCAAACTTGTTGAGGTCAATAAGGAGCAATGAGGATTACTTTGCTTCTCAACTGAATTGCCTTCTTCAAGAAATGTGAGATCAATGGTACAGGAAGAAAAGCATAGAGCAGTCCCGTGGGCCAATCGTGCATGAGCACGTCCCTCGGGGGTTCCCCTTGAGGGGGGGATTAGGGCAAAGTAGCTTCTGCACTTGCGATTTATGGGTGAGGCAAATAAGTCGCACCAAGTCTGGCCCCAGCGATTGAAAACCATCAACGCCACTGCAGGATTGAGACCACTCGTGAGGTAGGAGAATGCACCTGCTCAACTTGTCTGCAATCACATTGGAATCCCTGGAGATGCACGTTGCTATTAGAAACATGCATGGAAGCCATCGCCCATTGCCAAATTCTCATGGCTTCCCAGCACAGAGGATATGATTTGGTTCCCCCTTGTTTGTTGATGTACCAGACCACTGACGTGTTGTTGATCTGGATAGCAACAGTCCCTAATGGAAGGGATTGCTGGAATATTTGCAACGCTAGAAGCACCGCTCTTAGTTCCAGGGCACTGATATGCAAACTAGCCTCTAATGATGACAAAGTGCCTTGCACAGTCTGTCCCTGAAAATGCCCACCCACCTGGTCAGGGAAGCATCCATGGTCACTGTGGCCTTGGGCTGCGGGGGTGAAAAGGGTTGGCTCCACAGAGATATATGTCTGGCTACATCCACCAAAGTAAGTCCTTCTTGCATAGATCCGCTAAACGAATTTGGAAAGATAATGATTGTGTTACCACTGACCACTGTTAACAGGAGCCACTGAAGAATTCTCATATGTAGTCTTGCTAGCTGGACAATTATTGTTGAAGCCACTGACCCCAAGATTTGAAGGATTGCCCAAGCGGGCACCTTGTCTCGGGGGAGTATCACTCAGATCTGAGAAGCAAGTCTTTCCATTCTGTGATGAGGAAGGGAGACCTTGCAAGATAGTGTGTTCAGCGTTGCCCCTATGAATTCCAAGGACTGGGCTGGGGTCAGCTGACTCTACTACAAGCACAACATTTAGGGATTTCCATAAATATGGAGAAGAGTGTACTGTCGTGCCATTATCAGTAGATGCTTGGTGGGAGCTGTGAGGAGCCAATTGGAGACACCGGAATCCCTGCACTCTCGGGTGAGCTGCTACCACTGCCATGCATTTGGTAAACACTCTGGGGGCTGTAGAGAGGCCAAAGGGCAGTGCCCGAAACTGGTAATGACTGGCTTCCAGGCAGAAGCGGAGTAATCTTCTGGATCACTTGTCCATCTTTATGTGGTAATATGCATCACGAAGATTTATAGAGCACATCCAATCGTCTTTTTCCAGGAAAGAAAGGATAGACTGAACAGTGACCATCTGGAACTTTGTCTGCTTGACAAACTTGTTTAAGATACTGAGGTCCAAAATGGGTCTCCAGTCCCTTGTCTTTTTTGGCACTATAAATAACCTGGTGTAGAGTAGAACCCGGATCCTATCTGGTCTTGTGGGAATATTTGGATGACTCTTTTTGAAGCAGCTTTAGAAGCTCTTGAGCTGCAGATTCCCTTTGACTGGGTGAAACATCGGGAATATGTTTTAGAGATTTGGGGTGAAGATTGAAGGGGATAGGATAAACTCTGGTAATAATCTGCTGCACCTAGGAGTCTGAGATGATATTTTGCCAGTCGTTTTGGTGCAGCAAGAAACGTCCCCCACTGGTTCCAGTGGAAAGCAGCTCCTCTTCAGGAGTACTTGTAGGGCTGGCCAGAGAAAGATTCTCTGGAACCCTGATTGCACGGACCCCCCCCCCCGCCCCGAAAGGGACATCTTCTGGAAGTGTTACCCTCTCTGCCCCATGGGCTATGCTCACCACGTGTGTCGCAGAAAGGACCCTAGAACTTCTTGTGCCACATTTTCCTGCTCCTTTGATTCCTAGAGAAGTATCGTTGGGGATTGGGAAAATGGGCACCTATGGCAGACAGGGTCTTACCATCCTACTCACACCTGGTTAGGGTGTCTTTCACTTTGGATCCAAAAAGGGAGGAAGCCTCGACTGGAACATCCAGGAAGGAAGCCTTGAAAGGGTCCGCGAAGTTGCAGAGGTGCATCCAGGCGTGACGTCTCATGACAACTCCTGCACCCACTGATCTTGCTGGCCCCTTCAGTTGCATGGGAGACCAACATCATGGAAGAGTTAGAGATGGTTGCAAGCTGCAAGGTCACCTTATACTGGACCTCGTCAGATACATCTCCTGCTAGTGTTCTAGAGAGCTCTGTGATGAGATCTCTCTGGAGTCTAGTGAAATGTGCCAGATAATTCAACGACCAAATGGTAATGGTAAAGGCTGAAGAGGTGACCGCCCATTTCCCTAGTCTGTCCAATACCCGGGACTCCTTCTTTGGGGGATGAACAGTGTGGCTCTCCTCGGTGAGCTTTTTCTTTATTGCTGCCGCTGCCACCACCATAGCATCCACAGGCAATCCTTTAGACCAATGAGGGCTATCTTTGGGGAGATATAAGAATTTATCCAGCCTCCAGGGGATAGGCTCAATGGAGTCGGGCTTTTTCCAGGCTTGATGCACGACTTGCTGGACAAGCTCGTCGACAGGCAGGGTCATCCAGGCAGTAGAGGGCTGGGCACGGAAGGCCTGCAAGAACATGGACTCCTCGGGGATGGGTTTGCGGACTTCCAATCTCCTGACTGTTTCGAAAAGTCAAGGATGTCTCCAAAGGAGACATCTTCAGGAGGAGATTTTGGGGACCCTTCCCCTTCATCATAGGCTGCGTCTTCCATTAGAGACTCTTCTGGGGAGTCTATGTGCTTCCCTCTTGCACGATCTCTTTCTCAGAACCTCCTCGGTGGGGACTTCCGAAGAGGACCTAGGAGAGAGGGTACCCTGTTCAAGGGTATCTTGTGGCTCCTGGTGTCCTGAAGTGGCAGATTGTGTCAACAGAGGCTTAGAAGGAATGTACATATGGTGTTCTGATGCCTGTGGGGCCAGCACCCTTTCCATCGGTGAAAGCAAGTCCACCTGAAGAGGGGTGTGAGCCTGGAAACGGGATCACATCCCACTCCAACAGACCCACCGCCAAGAAAGGAACCTTGAGGGGACTTGGAGTCACCGCGTTCATCAGGGCCATAGCACACGGTGCAGTAGAAAAAAAAAGAGTGCCAGACTAGGACCCTCGATGCAGATGGGCCAGTCATGACCACAAGGATGGCTCGGCTCCAAAGGAGTCAACGTCCATAGGGAGATCATTGGTGCCACCGACGAAGATGCTGCTGGAACCGCGACAGTTGGAACCAGAAAAGGCATTGGAGCCAAGGGCTTCGGACCCAGAGAGGTCAAAGGAGGAGTATAAAATAGAGTCTGTGCGGAGAACTCCTCTGCTCCAAATGGAATAGAGGGTTTACTAAGGGAAGTCAACCCCCTAGCCGTCAAGAGTTGATCCACAAGTTTGCACACATCTAGTTTTGATAGGCTCCTGGATGATCTGGTGGATATCCCTGACGAGGAGTCTGGATGTTCCTAAAAGGGGCTATAAGGCTGTCCTGAGAATGGATCCATAGATGGGAAGTATCTTTACCATGGTATGGACTCTCCAGAGGTCGATGGACCCATAGAAAATGCAGTAGGGAGGGGGGAAGTGACTGGAATTGGAGACTCTATTGTTTAGGTTGAAGGGAGAATCTGGACAGATGTAGACAAGGTCTGTACTGTGGTGACCGGAGCCGTGGTAGTCAGTACCGAAAAGGTCTCATCAGACTTCGGTTCAGTAGTCGGTAGTGAAGTAGGGAACTTAAGTCCCAGTGCCGATGTAGGAGGAGGCAATTTAGCAGTCATAATCAGGGTCGGTTCCACCGTCTGCACAGAGGAAAGGGTTTTGATCCCTGGAGTAGAGGGAACCATTGAGGACAATTTTAGTACTTTAGGTCTAGGCTCTGGATCTTTAGGAGAAGAGGGAACTAAATGGCTCCTTTTCTTATGATCATTTCTGGGAGGGAGTGAACCCTTCGATGCAGAAAGAGCCTTTGAGAAAAGAGATTTGAGAAGTCCTTTAAGAACGAGTTTGTTGTGGCTCTCATTCAGTGTATGAGTATGAAAGCCCACACAAATATCACAAGGTGGCTCAACAGTCAGATGAGGCACATTCAAGCAATAAACACAAGAGGCATGTGCATCTGAATTCGGCATTTTACGGGCACACTGGTTGCAAGCTTTGAACCCTTTCTAGTCTTCCATAACCACACAAAAAACAAGGCCACTACACCTGCAAACCCATAGTATAAACAGCAAAAAGCTACTAGGAATATAATGATACAGCAATCAAAGCACACACTTTTTTTTTTAAATACATAAAGAGAGAGAGGAGGAAGAAAAGGGTACCAACAATGGTATCTCGAGAATACCACAGAGGGTAAGGGTGGAAGCTACCAACGACGGTAAGAAGAAATACCAGAGAAAATGGTAAAGGGGGGGGGGACGAGGCACTTTACCAGAAAAGGGGTAGCGACAGGTAATATAGTACAAATGACAAGATTCAACAACAAAATAAAGTTATAACAACAAGCAAAAACCACTTAGCTGCGAGTGAAAGGCTTGACATGTCCTAGTCAGTATGCAGCAAATGAGATCTGAGGTAATGGAGAGACTATGGGCAATCTTAGCATGAGAGTTTTTTGGCTGATACGAGCTTGGTACAGTGGCCGAGTCGGAACAGAGGATCGGTTTCCGAGCCCATCAGTAAGGATTGAATGAAGATTAACATCAGATCAGCAGTTTCCAAATGGAGTATGGAATGTTGCTAGACTGCTCATCAAGGTGCAATCACCATATCTTCCTTTTGTATCAGGCATGAACACATATAGGCAAACACTGGTCATAAGCTTTTTAACATTTGGAATCTTTGAGTGGACATTTCTGTGGACAGGTATTTAGTTTTTGACAGTCCATGCATATACATAGAGAACCATCCATTTTTAGTACTGAAGGCAAAGGCTAGGATACCACTTCAGAAACTCTTTCACTTTCTGCAATGCATCAATCTCAATCAGACTATTCAGTTCTGACTAAATTTATCTTTCCAGTGTGCGTCAAACAAAGAATGTGCATCCATCTTTGAGACTACCTTAGCTGTTCCACTGAAGCTATGAATACTGTCAAATGCACATGTGATAAACAGGCATATCCAAACCAGTTTTGAGTGGTGTTTTTTTCTTTTTTTCTTTTTATGCTTTTTTTTCCACTTTTCACTTTTTGTGATAACCCAATTGAGTTAAATATTGTTATTAGTTACAGCTTCTGTCTTATAGATAGATCAGTTAAGGGTACTCCTGGTACATCCACAACATAAAATTTAGCATCAATCTATTATTTGTGGAATGATCTGGAACAGCTATGGATCCAAGGCATGGAATCTCATCACCACTCTACATCAGCGTTGTTTTATACACTGGTAGTAGGTACCTCAGGGACACACACCGAGGATCTATACTTTTGTTTGACATGTACATAGTGGACATATATCCCCCGATGGCCCTGAAAACAGTCTTTGGATGAAATCTGCACCCACCTCCTGATAAATGAGATGGTTTAAAAGGTCAAAGCTGTACAGCCTTTACCTCAGCTTGACTTGAGATGAACACTAGGCACGCATTTGTACAGTAAACATAATGAAACTGAAATGTTCTTTATAATCCCAGTCCTTAACATATGCATCACTGTCCGCAGCATCGATATGCAACCCACTTCTTTTACCGTGACTTGGCTTGCAGTCAACATCCATTTTGGCCTTCTTGCCTGGTAACAGATATTTAATCCTTTGAAACTTAAAGCACCTCAGACATTTGCTTACTTTGCAACATTTTACCAGGAGTCCCTTCTTATCACATGCAGAACATGCATTTTTATATGCAGGACAATTTAGTGTCTTTAGACCTAGGCTGCGTCTTTGACACCCCCTTCTCCTCATCCAACAATGTGTGTAATTTAAGCACGAGTCAGGACAAGCTGGGGTAACCAATCATTATCTGCGAAAATATTTTCACACTTCCAAGCATCAATGAGCACAGCTGCACTCAAATAACTACTTGATTTACTGACAAAATCATTATTGAATGCTTCATGAGGAATACTGGCAATAATGAACTCAGGAAGACAGTTAAAAAGCACGACATCTGAGAAATGACATTTTAGTGTTAAAGTGCAGGCTCTAGCCACAGAATTTTCAGTGACTTTACCTGTCTTTTATCCTATCCTGCATAAGAAGCAGTTTGTGGATTCATAAATGAATATGTCTTAACTAACCTTCAAAGATATCTAACAGGGCTGCAGGTAAGTGTCAAATAGTAATGTCTTTCGGCTTTTCCCGATTAGGGGTTGCCACAGCGGAACTCCAGTCCGCTAATGATTGGCAGTGGATTTTTATGGTGCCGAATTGCCAGCCTGACGCCCAACCTTCAAAGAAGGCACACCCATTCACGCTTGTACCTACATGCATGTCTTTTTAATGTCACTCGACTGTGGGGAGGACATGCAGACTCCACACAGAAGGCACTCCAGCTGAGAATCAAACGGGAGAATCTCTTGCTGTGAGACAACAACTCTAACAGCTGCATCAACTTTAGGTCAAGTAATCAATAGTGATTGTGTCGACATTCTGCAAGATGCCAGATACACAAATTCAAAATTCACAATGATAATTACATGAACTCACGGGGCATAATATTTTCTCTTCTATCCCTTTTCTGGTCTTTGTCCCTACTAATTAATTTATCACTGGGGTAAGAGAAATCTAGAACACAACTAATATTCTGACAGCCACAAGGGATATTTATTATTCTGGCCTAACTGAACCCCAGCGGCTGACCTAGGCACATGCATCACTGAGGAAATGTTTAAAGCCTTCGCCACAAGTATACTGATCTCAATCATATGCAGCATGAGGACTACTGTTAACAGCTTATGACCTCCAAGCCCCTCTTATCCTACTGGTGGCTTCATACATGTCCCTGCCAGCATGGGAATAGATCAGGAAAATAAGACCACCACCTCTACACTCCCAAAATGAGTACTCTTGTGTAAGCTGTTCACTCCCACACTCATCTTCTTGGATCTTCCAGTGCCACAGACGCTATTCAAACATGGGTCTTCTGGGTCATAGTCAGGGCTCTCTCTTTCATGCAACTGAAGTATAAAACTTGGTTTTCCTTTTTGTACTGATGCATGTAAACAAACATTCATTTTTCATTTTATCCAAATCCAACGACTGCAACTATGAAGTAATAGCAGAGACACAAGTGACTGTTCGGTTTTGTTTGACGATGACTTCTAGTTTTCTCATTATACAGCAATGGGAACTGCAGTAAAGCATGACACTGCAACAGATTTGTTGGCTATTAGAGCATCTCACAACACAGCCTGTTACTGAAAAAGGCAAACAGCCCCATTTGGGTCCTTCTACACAAGTCAGGAGCTAAGCAGCAGTTACCTGACAAATCATACTGATGGAAGAGCCAACATACTTACCTCCAGAAAAACACACTAAATATGAAAGTGCTTTCACAGACATGCACCTCATGTTACAATTTATGTATTGTAGCCATCCTAAAGTAATAAAAACACCAACAAATTAACAGGTATGTACCACTAAGTGTCTATGCAGCTCCCCACACTTTCTACTTTTTGTCATGGCAACTAGTGACCATCACTACCTTCCAGCAGCCCATTCCTGGTCCTGTGGTCTGTGTGCGCTCAATAAAGTCATTCTCTGCTGACACTGTGTGCAGATGAGACAAACTCCAGCTTAAATCGTATTCTAACATACTCTGTCAATGATACTGTTAGTCAGGCTGTTATGAGTATGTACCTATTGTGCGTTTACATCATCCCTGTAGTCACCATAAAGATACCCAATGGGCTTTGTACAGGGGCATCAACCATGCAAACAATTTATGTCCTTCTGGAAGCTGGGCATTTGCTATTAAATCCTCAGTCTCACCTTGGACTTATTACTGAAGCAGATTCCTACACATCTCTATCCCATCCCAAGATGTAGTGACTCACAGTGATTTTATTACTACAGCAGATCCTTACATACCCCTATCCAGTCCCAAGATGTAGTGACTCACAGTGATCTTATTACTGCAGCAGATCCTTACACACTCCTATCCAGTCCCAAGATGTAGTGACTCATAGTGATCTTATTACTGCAGCAGATCCTTACACACTCCTATCCAGTCCCAAGATGCAGTGACTCACGGTGATCTTATTACTGCAGCAGATCCTTACACACTCCTATCCAGTCCCAAGATGTAGTGACTCATAGTGATCTTATTACGGCAGCAGATCCTTACACACTCCTATCCAGTCCCAAGATGTAGTGACTCATAGTGATCTTATTACTGCAGCAGATCCTTACACACTCCTATCCAGTCCCAAGATGTAGTGATTCACAGTGATCTTATTACTGCAGCAGATCCTTACACACTCCTATCCAGTCCCAAGATGTAGTGACTCATAGTGATCTTATTACTGCAGCAGATCCTTACACACTCCTATCCAGTCCCAAGATGCAGTGACTCACGGTGATCTTATTACTGCAGCAGATCCTTACGTCACGTATCCAGTCCCAAGATGTAGTGATTCACAGTGATCTTATTACTGCAGCAGATCCTTACACACTCCTATCCAGTCCGAAGATGTAGTGACTCCGTGATCTTGCTACTGTACCAGATCCTTACACACTCCTATCCAGTCCCAAGATGTAGTGATCTTACTACAGCAGCAGATCCCTAAACATCCTTATCCAGCTACAACATGCAGTGACTCACCTTGGACTTGTTATTAAAGCAGATCCCTAGACAACCCTATTCAGCCCCAATGTGCAGTAACACACCTCAGAATTATCACAGGAGCAGATCCATAGCCAGCCCCAGTAAGCAGTGACTTACTTCTAAATCTTTACGGGAAGGGAACCCTAGACATCCCTATCCAGCCCCAACATGCAGTGACTCAGATGCCTGACTTCTGACAAAACAAAATCAAAAACATGCAAAGCTTATGCTTGTATTTTTGCATTTTTAATTTTTCTTTCGCAAATGTAAGTAATATGAACTCAATTTCTTCTGGATATATTTTCTGAAGAATGGGGTTTTAGTACTGTAGTCAATTTATCGCCAACTCATAGCATGTGTGAATTGCTCAACAAATAAAAATCAGTTAATTTTCTTCAAAACTCAGTTCAGTGCAGTAAAGCTGTTTAGCGGAACGCCGACATTAACAGCTGATAGCAGTACACATGCCTGCATGATCCATTAAGATGTGCCTGTCTACTCCAGTCACCAAGCTGTTAAATACCAACCACTCCTCTACTTACAAAATCAGTTACTTCATGACCTCGGTAGTGATCAAAACCAGGGAATCTTCACACTATCTGCTGCTGGGCAAAACAGTTTCCCTTCATGCTTTATGCAAACCAGTACGTTAACAGACCTCCCTTTCTAAGCTTCAGCAGTGCTCACCACAAAGTTCACTATGAGTTGCTGGTCACTTCAGACTGCATACTAACAAAACATATATCTGTGTCGACAGAATTAAACGTAAAAGTGTTTTCTGCACTTCACTTTAAAAAGCTGTTTTCCTGTACAATGTGGATGTTGTTCACAATTCCTATTTGTGCAGAAATAAAACCCACATTTGCAGGCAGCATGGTGCATACAGATAACTGCACTCCAGCCAACAAGGGTTCAATTAGCAGGCTTGAAGCACCTGTGGGGTGGGATGAGGGTAGGCAGCCCATGTTGGCCATTCCATTCTTTGGGGGGAAGGACGCAGTTAACACACTATTGTCTGTCTTCAATCTGTCAGAAGGATGGGTGGTCATGCCTCAAGGCTACAAGCATTCTAAAGTCGTTGAAAGTGGACGGACAAGAAAGATCAGTAATACCAGCTTTGACAATGTAGACAGCTATGCATGTGCTGGCTACCAGACAGAAGGGAAAGGTACACCAACATGCATTTATTTTCCCTCTGGCAAAAGTAAAGGATGATGTTGCAAAGCATCCCTCACGTCAAGAGTCAGCCAGTCAATGTAAGGGCTCATCTATTTCTTGCTCATCTCTCCCATCACTCACTCCCCATCCACAGGAAAAGCCAGTCTTATAGATTAGTAGAAGAGCTAACACAGTGTAGATGAGGATATGTGCCTAAGAGAAACATAGTGGAAAATGGAGAAAGAAAAAAAAATATGTGTGTGTATATATATATATATATATATATATATATATATATATATATATATATATATATATATATATATATATAAAATGCATCTTTCCAATAAATAAATGTTTTGTGAACTGATGAGTTAATAGCAAAGTTGCAGAAAGCCCTATTCCTCCCCCCACTCCCCTTAAGAAAAGGCGCTCCATTTTCACCATAGCTTTCACAATTAGTTTCTAAAATATTGCAGACACCAAAAAGATATGCATTTCTTACCTCTTTGATGATCACTTTCATGGTGTTTCTTTTCATCTTTGATAGACAAGTGGGACTGTCCACTCAGTGCACTGGAGAGAGCAAGAAGGCCTGCACTGCTGCCAACAGGAGGGAGTGCTGAAGGCTGAAGTCCTGAGGGGTGTGGGGTGAGAGGAACTGGGAGTCCATGTCCATGTGATAAATGCTGGGCTTGTAGCTGCTGCTGCTGTGAAAAATGTTCAACAGATATTGAATTTGTTCTGAATTCTTGCGTAACACCAACACACACAGTGAATCATGAAAATGGCTAATAAACAAAACTGCATGCAATACATTCACAAGTGGAAAACTCAGTTACGCACAACAGTTTGGTCCCAGTTAACTTTATTATCAAGTTAGCTACTTATCAGCATCAAACATTAAATAAAAACATACTTTCTTTTTAAGACTTCCTACTCTGACAGTAGTCTATTTTATGCACACACCCTGAAAAAAGAAATGTTTGGGTCATGCAGTCTCTCTGTCTATTCAAGTTCTACCGTTTTATTTATCTTATTCATTCATTCATTGTTTGTTGACCAGGTTAGTCCCACTAAGACTGCAGTCTCTTTTCAATGGAGACCAAAAGTGTTATTTATACTAGTAGGGGAAATCTGGCCAGGGCATCAGGGAACTTCAACCATGCTTCTCAATAGATGCTGCGACATCTTTTTCAGCCACCTGAGCTGCCACCAACTCAAAGAGTGGGACCTCGTATCTCACCCGAAGGATGGACCACACAGAGTACAACCCCCCCCCAAATGTTGCACCACAGTATCAGAATTAATCCAGTCACCTACAATGGTAAGAGAACTGCCGTGGTGGTGCTGCGGTAGCGTTGTCACCTCATAGCAAGACGTTGTCCCGTTCGATTCTCAGCTAGAGCGTCTTCTGTGTGGAGGCATACGTGAATGGGGCATGCCTTCGTTGAAGGTTGTGCATCAGGGCTGGTAACCCGGTACGTAAAAATCCACTACCAATCATTAGCATACCAGAGTTCCGCTGTGGCGACCCTTAACTGAGAAAAGCCAAAAGACACAAAACAAAACCTACAATGGTAAGAGAACCAACAGCTTTCATAGCTGGACACTAAGAGCTTCTTAATCTGATGCTTCTCCACACCAGTCCCTTTCATTTCTGAATACTCTCAAATAAATTCCTACTGAAAATGGTAGTGACAAATTATTTCAGACATAAAAGCCTGTCTCGTGGCAAATTTTCTGTCCACTACATGCACACACAAGCACAGGTGCCATCTCCTTTACAAGCACCTCCTTCTAAAAATACCACGATCTTAAACCTTAAAATGTTTGTGCCTGTGATGTTTGAAAAGGTTGTGTGTACTGGTGCTTACCTACTCTTCGATATAAAAATATCAAGGTGTCTCAGTGTCACTTCTGCTAATATTTGACTTGAGCTATATATTACTACCATCTCTTCGGTGTGCCTCCTCCTCCATGTATCCCCCAGAAACAGACCTCCACCCAAACTGGAGATGAGCTGCCATGGAAAGACCTCTCTATTCTGCTTGAGAAGGCACCATTCTACACAAGCTGTCTCCATTTTTAGTCTTCCAACTGTCCTGGTAAAGTGATGCCTTCCATTCTTCATACAAGTTACTGGCCACTCTATGCTTCTCTTCTGCAAGCAATTTTCCTTCTAATTTACACCTCTTCGGCATAATTACTCTGTATTATTTTGCATAGAACCATTAATATATGTAGTTCCTCAGACATGCTTGAAAAGTAAAATGTGATACAGTTACCCTCTTTGTTTCAAAAAATAATATCTAAGTTGACAGAAGATCTCTAAAAAACAAACAAAAATAAATATATAAAACAAAATAAAGCAAGCAGAAGGTACAAAAAGGTGTGTGTGTGTGTCTGTGTGTGTGTGTGTGTGTGTGTGTGTGTGTGTGTGTGTGTGTGTGTACATGTGTGTGTGTATACATACATACATACATCCACACACGCACACATGCATGAGAGCATGCTTGCTTGCTGGGGGTAGGGGGGTTATAAACAGCAGACATCAGATAAACAGATAGAAAATGTTTACTGTACTACCAGGCTCCTGCCCACACTGCAAAAGGAAATATGGAGCATCTATAATTAACGCTGTTAAAGGGCATAACACGTGTAGAGTGAGGCTATTTTATTAAGCTAAAAAAGGCACATAGAGAATATGTTTTAAAGCAGTTATACTGCAAAAAGGCTGAAAATTGAGAAAATTGGTGTTAAACAGTTCTCCCAGCACTGCTGCACAGCATGCAGCAAGAGTTAATTTGAGACAGCGAAAAAAAAAAAAACTGAATTAATAACCCAGAAAAGGAAACTGGCTGCAGCCACCGTTTTAAGCCCTTTAAGTGTCCTCAGCGGTACTTGAGCAAATTACTAAAGAAAATGTAATGCAGCAAGGCTTGGGTCCTCCTGTAAGCTTGCTCAATAATGCTGAAATAATTGGGCACTCTGTGCACGTTTAGTGATGCTCGAATGAAGAGCTAGAGGCCTGCCCTTGTACGCTTCTCTGGCCGCCAGCTCAGTGTTGTGACAGGTTTATTTGAGTGGGACTATGATGCATGCACCAGTAACTGCACTGACAAGAGTTGAAAGTCTGTTTTACCAGTACACTGGCAACCTACAGAAAGCCCTCAAGAGGGGAGAACTGGAGTGCTTGACCTTCGTTGAGAATGTATCAAGCTCAGCAATGTGGTAAACACTGAGGAGGCTTGAATACTGCTGCTGGAAGAGAAAGGGAGAGGGCGATACCAAGCAGTAATGAAGTTCAGGCTGTGTAAGTAAGTAAAGGAAAATCCCTAAAAACTATTGCAATTCCACTTCTTCGGAACGTGTAATGCTACTGCGAAGTATTACTACGATTTAAGCTGTTCTGCTTTATGGTACTTTCCTGTTAATAACAGCAAATCATTTTTCCTGTTAGTAGCATCAAAAAAGCATTTTGTTGCTGATGTATCATGGCATCATATAAACAGACTGCTGTGCAATATTCACTGAAGCAGTATTAATATTGCCCCATCTGCCAAACTCTGCAAAGCTTGCTTGAATAAGGTTATCAGTACCAACAATGACATTAAAAAAGGCATGTGAAATTATTCATTTTGGCTTGAAATTTACATTTCCCAAAGTCTCTCAAAGGCAGAAGCAACAAAAATAGCACTAAGGAATGAATAGCTGATGGTGGATCCTATTCTGCAGAAAAACAGTGGGTGGGGGGTTAGTTAGAGACTAATACCTGTCTTTTATGGCACCCACATGGGGCTAGACAAAATAGGTCACTTCACAGATGACAAACATGCAACAAGGCTGATAAACACAAAGGTAAAAGGCAAGATGAGATGAAAAGTGCAACAGTACAAATTTAAAGCAATATATGTGCAAATAATTGGTCTGAGAAACAAAGTCAGTAGACAATGGAGGGGGAAAAAGTAAGCATGAAAGAAACAGGAGGAATATTTCCTAAAGGATGGCAAAGTAAAAAAACAACATAATAAAGCAGTGAGAAGAGGATACACAGAGAAAGGCAGAAAGCCATGTTTTTGTATTATGAAATGGTTGCCCATCTTCACAGAGCTACAGGATGGAGAAGCCCAGAAACAGGACACAGTGAATCTGTGAGAAACAAGAATCCACAAAAACTAAATGCAAAAATTTAAGTTCCCTAAAAGAAAGGTGGGATATGACAGCCAAACTTTTAACATGCCTCAAGGCAAACCGTGCCAAAACTAGGCACTGTGCATCAGAAAAAAGAAATGTGAAAGCAAAAACAGCTGCAATGTGAAGATGGGAGGAACACAGCTTATACAGCGATAACTACGAACAAAACCTCTCACACACAAACAATGGCTGCATGCTTAACTTACTATGAGAATGATATGGACGCAAAACACTGACAATTATAGAAAGCATGGCCTAAGCAAAGGACAATTCTAGGGGTAACAGGAGAATAGAAGGTGTAACTATAGAAGATCAACAGCCTACCCAATATGCAAAGGAAGTGGGCAGACAGGTGGGTCATGCAGTGATCCAGTGCATAAAGTCTGTTTCTATGGTTACAGTAAGATATCTATGCCCAAAGAAAAACAGAATTAATTAAGTGATGGAAAGGAAGCGATTAAGTAGATGGGTATCTTCCTGGGTTTACTGCACCAATTATCTTGCTTGTTTCTCCAGATAATGACAAGAAGCAAACAGGAGCAATTAAAAAGCATAAATGTTACTAAGTATATTATATTCACTAACTAAAACATGGTGGGCAATTTAAAATCTTTATCAAATCAGTCCAGGTTTCAGTTCAAAATAATGACTGCTTAGGGAACCTTTTGTCTAGAATGACTATGTATGAAACATCATGCATCAACAGTAGTAGTAGTCAATTTAAATCAGTTTCTCTGGAGTTGCCAGGAAAATCTTATTTTGAGAGTATAGTCTTCATAGTGTTTTCGTTACTTGCTATACAAGTTAGCATCCAGTTTTTCAATGAAATGTGGCTTCTCTCTATATTATATATTCAATACCTTACGCATCACAGTAGAAAACTAGAAATTTCTGTTTACAAAAGCAATTTGCTAAAGAATAAACTCTAGCAATTCTGCATTATGTAGTTCTGCTTGCAAAATGAGCCAAACAAGAGACACGAATACCACTCTTCTCAAGTACTCTAACAGAAACAATCAGGATTCTTAGAACCGGAAACATTACTAGTGAATCTAAGCACATGAAAGAATATATTTACAAAACTTGATTCAGTACAGATGGGACACTTCTGCACTCCAACCTCCACAATTGCTCAGTGTTGAGGCTCAGGTCGCAATCACTTGCTGACTGACCTACAGACTATTGTGAATAACAGGTATGTTCTTACTCCCCCCTCCCCCAAGAGGTCATGGTTTTGGTTCATTTTCAGGATTAATCATAACAAAATTTCCATATCTGTACTTAACATCAATCTGCTATTACCAATACACAAGCAAAACATCAACCTGCTATTACCAATACACAAGCAGGCATTTCCCTTAAACCTGTGTTAATGCCAGAAGCAGCTTTGTCCCGAAGGCTATTATAGCCATGAAGACTGCCCTTAGGTCCAATGGTCAGATGTGCACTTCCTCTCAACAACACTCCTGCATTGTGTGGGAGCCCAAGTGAGAGTCCAAACATGCAAATGAAGAATCCATAATTGACATTCTGCTTCCTAAGCAGTAAGGTAGGACAGTGGTAAGATCTCTGCCTAATAAATCCTGTGTCTGGGATTCAATCCTGGCCGCTGGTTACTGTCTGTGTGAAGATTTGCAAGTTTGTAATGTGTATGAACGGGTTTTCTCCCATATTCCAAAACATGTTGGGTTGACTGGTTGCAATACATTGTTTATAAATGTGTTTCCCACTACCTTTCTGACAGAAGTCATGGAAAAATAAGGGTCCACGGACCATCCCACTTTATTTGGTAAATAATGATAGACAGACATGCAGACAGTTATAACATCCTGTTTGAGCAAACATTTATGAACATTTGGCCCCTATCTCCCATGTTCCCATCCCCAACATTCAATCCCTCTGACAATGACTTGTCTACTCTTCTGCTGGCAACAAAAGTTTGTCTTCCCTTTTATTTTTATATAATACATATATTGTAATTCTGTACTTTTGATTGACATCTATCAGTCAGAAGCATTTTTACCTGAAGTTTACTCCACATTTTAGAAAGGAAAGCTCCAGATCCTTTAACTACTACTCTGTCAGCCGAACAGTAGCTTCACATCGGTCCACAAGTGACTTTCTACAGCTGTAGTCTAATAACTTTGATGGCAGTCTCCCTTGCTATGACTGGACAATTTGCTTCACATTTCTCCAATCCAATTGCTGTTATTTTTTATTCAAATCCCCCGCTGGCTAGTTTATTCAGCATACAGGTGAGGAGGTCGCCCCTTAGCCCAGGATGATACAACTTACCTAGCATGTTTTTCAAATGTTGATTTTTTTTTCCAGACTTAAAGGGAAGACATACTCAAGTTTAACTATGAGTTTAACAAAAACTATAAAAACTACCTCCATCAATCTAGATGGTCTGTTCTTTCATCCAATGGCAA
The DNA here is from genome assembly GCF_019279795.1 of Protopterus annectens. NCBI lineage: Eukaryota > Metazoa > Chordata > Ceratodontiformes > Protopteridae > Protopterus > Protopterus annectens. The sequence continues at coordinate 455,935,278 of NC_056728.1, read as the reverse complement.
CCCTGGACTTTTGTAACAGTAGCCCACTATTTGAGTTTATTTAATAAATGACAGAGTTCTGTTTTAAAGGACAAAAACCTATTTTTGTAACTCTGACAATGTCCAAATAAAGGAACTAAACATCTCCTGCTAGTTTCTGTGATTTCTATTTCTTTTTCTACTACCAGTATTTGGCTGGATGGATTCTAGGTTATATCACATTTAACAATATTTGTTGCTTACATTAAGTTCAGTTTAGAGAAAAAGTTAAAACTTACAGAAAACTAGTAGGAACTGTCCACTACCCCAGGGTCTAGTAGCATGGGCTGGATGCCACAGTTGTGGTGACTCAAGGCCACTTGAGGGCATCCTTAACTGGCTCAGCAAGTGGGATAAAGTACAGTTTTGTACCTACCATAAATGTAGATGTTCGAGTGTATACACTGCTGCAGTCATTACACTTGGGTTATCCTGCCGTCAGGCGGTTCCCCAGTCAGCCCGAGTTCCAAAGTCTTGGTCCGGCGTCGGTTGCTGTCACCTCCTCCCTGATGTCAGTGCGACAGGGGTAATATAAGATGCAGCCAACGTCATTTTCTTCAGTTTTTCTTTCCTCAGATGTCAGGTGCCCCCAAATAGGTAGGCAATTCAAATTACTAATAAAACATACATAAGATAAGCAAACAACAACTTTCAGTTGCCAGCAAATACTCCCCATAGGTAGTAAAGGGTAGAAGACATAGGTACGTACCAGCAAGTAAGAGGGAGGGTAACCTGGACTGCAGCAGTGTATACACTTGAACATCTACATTTATGGTAGGTACAAAACTGTACTATGTTCACCGTGTTACACTGCTGCAGTCATTACACTTGGGTAGAATCCCAAAGCTGAGGTTGGGTGGCTGGTTCTATAAGGCATAAGGCCCTGCAGCACAGCAGAGGCAAAGCCAGCTCTGGATTTAGAGTATAAAGGCAGATGGTAATCCTTGGTGAAGGTATGCACAGAACTCCATGTTGCTGCTTCCAAAATATCCTAGGTAGGTACTCCTCTGAGGTAGGCAGTTGAAGTGGCTGTTGCCCTGGTGGAGTGAGATCTAATGCTGCTAGGTACAGGTTTCCCATGGTGTGTATAGCAGAAAGGTATACAATGTCCTATCCATTTTGAAATAGTCCGTTTTGAAATGGCTTTTCCCTGTGCTCCTGCAGCATATGCTACCAATAATTGTTCAGATTTTCTGAAATCTTTGATTTTGTCCAAGTACAAGCATAACTGCCTGTAAATATCCAAAGAATGCAGTAGTCTCTCCCCTTTATTCAGTAGTTTTGGATAAAAAGTTGACAAGTGAATAGTTTGGTTTAGAGCCACACTTGATACCACCTTTGGCATAAATGTAGGGTTAGTTCTTAAAGACACCCTGTCCTGGTGGAAGATGAGGAAAGGTTCCACTGCCATTAGTGCCTGTAATTCTGAAACTCTTCTTGCTGATCTTATTGCCAGGAGCAGAGCAGTTTTCCAAGAGATATATTTTAATTCTGCTGTGTTAGCTGGCTCAAAAGGAGGTAAAGTTAATTTTTCCCAAAACAAAGTTGAGGTCCCAAGTTGGAGTAGGTGCTCTACGGGGCGGTCTTATCATTTTAGCCCCTCTGAGGTACTGTTTTAGCAAAGGATTAGAGAAAATTGGTGGATCCATATTGTAAAGAGCAGAGATGGCAGAGGCGTGGATCTTGATGGATGAAAAAGAGAGGCCTTTGTCCAGCATCTCAGTTAAATATTGTAGTATCTGAGGAATGTTTGGGACAAGAGGGTCAAGGCACAGAATCTCTTCCATTTATCCGAATAGGCTTTCCTGGTACTAGGCCTTCTGGCCTCCAGAATGACATCCATAACAGCTTTGGAGAGAGGCATTGCTTGCTTGACTAAGGAATCTTCCATGCAGCTAGGTTTAAGGTCTTAAGCTGGCTGTGAAGTATCAGATTGTTGTGCTGAGTCAGCAGATGTGGGATTTGAGGCAAAATCCAGGGTGGTTCTTGTGCTACGTTCTTGATTAGGTACCAGTGCTGGCGTGGCCAGTCTGGTGCAATCAGGATCATCTTTGGCTCTTCTTGCCTGGCTTTGATGAGTACCTTTGGAAGGAGAGGTAGTGGTGGGAAAGCGTATACTTGTAGGTTTTTCCAGCTGAACGAGAGGGCATCCACTTTCCATGCTTGTGGATGGTAACTCCTTGTGCAGAATTCCTGTAGCTGGCAGTTCATTGGGGATGCAAACAGATCTATGTTCGGGCTCCACCATTTCTGTGTTATCATTCTGAATATTTTTGGATTCAATTCCCATTCGTGGGGATCCATGATGTTTCTGCTTAAGTCGTTTGCCAGTGTGTTTTTCTCTCCTGGCAGGAATTGTGCTTGCAGATTAACTTGATAGTTTAGAGCTGTGTTCCACAAGGTCATGGTTTGTCTGCAGAGGGGATAGGAGTGAGTGCCCCCTTGCTTGTTTATGTACCACATAACTGTGGTGTTGTCCGTCTTTAGTAGTAGTTGTCCTGGATGCAGCAGGTCCTTGAAAGCTATAAGGGCATTTTGTACAGCTAGCATCTCTTTTTGATTGATGCGTAGATGCCTTTGTCCTGCGGGCCACTTGCCCTGAATACATTTTCCTTGCATGTGTGCTCCCCAGGCGTAATCCGATGCATCTGTTGTCAGTGTTTGCCTGGCTGTGGGTTGAGTAAAAGGCTGCCCCTTGTTGAGGTGACAAGCTTGAGCCCACCACTGAAACTCCTGTTGAAGGCAAGGAATTAGTGGTATAACTGTTACCAAACTTTGACAGTGTTGAGACCATACACTCTTTGGGTACCATTGTAGTTTCCTCATATGCAGTCTGGCATATGGAATTAGTAGTATGCAAGATGCCATGTAACCCAAGGCCTGCATTATTTTTCTTGCAGGGAGTTGGGTCTTTGTTGCCATCAATTGAAAGTATTGAGTCAGTTGTCCTTGCTTGTCTGGCGTGAGATAAGCCATCTGGGCCATTGTGTTCAAGCTGGCACCCAGGAATATTATCTCTTGTGAGGGCACTAGTTTTGATTTCTTTTCATTTACTGTGTACCCCAGGCAACTTAATAACTTTTTTACAAACGCCAGATGCTTTAGAAGAATATCCTTGCTCTCTGCTTGAATCAGGCAGTCGTCCAGGTACGGATAAATCTGAATTCCTTTCTGTCGACAAAATGCAATTACTGGTGCCAGGCACTTTGTAAAGACCCTGGGCGCAGTAGATAAGCCAAAGGGCAGTGCAGAGAATTGATAGTGCATTGAACCAGCTATGAATCTGAGGTATCTTCTGCAGTTTTGTCTGATAGGGACATGCAGGTATGCCTCCTTGAGGTCCAAGGTCACGAGCCAAGCCTTCTTGCCCAGCATGGGAAGAAGCTGCTGTAGTGTCAACATTTTGAATTTCGGAACATCCAGGTAAGTGTTTAGAGAAGAAAGATCCACAATGGGCCTCTAGGCTTTGTCCTTTCTGGGTACCAGAAAGAGTCTTGAGTAAAATCCTTGTCCTTGCTCCTGTGGTGGTACCTTTTGAATAGCTCTCATGTCCATGAGTGCTGTAATTTGTTTTTGAACCTCTGCCCATTGATTTGGTGGCAGATTTGGCATTTCTTTTAACCTTGGCAGAGAGTGAAAGTGGAACCTGTAACCTTGAGATAAAATGTTGAGAACCCATTTGTCTTTGGTGATTCAATGCCAATTGTGATAGAAAAGTGCCAGTTTTCCTCCGTGGCTGCCAAGAGAGAGCTGTTTGGCAGCTGTAATGGGAAGTCATTGACGTTGCTTTTTATATGGTTGGGGCCTGTCTTCCCCTTCTTTCTGGCCTGGTGCACCCCATTGTCGAGGCCTCTACCTTTTGGACGTCTGTATCTGCCCCTTTGAGGTATGTCCGTAACTGGAAAGGACCAATTCTTTGTTGGCCAATTTCTGCAAAAACGAGGAGGCTGAACCTGATAGAAATCCTTCACCGTTTGCATAGATTTTGCCTTATCCTCCATTTTCTTTAATACCTCTTCTGCCTTAACTCCAAATAACACATCCTGCTGCAAAGGTGCATCCAATAATTTTGCTTTAACATGATCTGGTAGCATATGTTCTTTTAACCAAGCATGTCTTCTAATGACAGAACCTGTAACTGCTGCTCTACAAGAGGCCTCTAAAGAATCAAAACCACACTGCAAAGTATGTTTTCCCACTTGTTCAGCTGCATAAAATAAATCCTGCATTTCTTTAAAATTATGAGGATCTGAATCTGGAAGCATTTTTGTTTCAACTGAGACATCAAAAATTGCTGATATTTTAGCATGTGAAACTGGCAATTTAAGGCTCTCATTGCTAAAGTTGCACACGTATATACTTTCTTTCCCCATCTGTCTAATGCTCTGGAATCTCTGTCAGAGGGAACTGGATTTTTTGCTCATGAGGCCTTAATCCCTTTGGGTCCCTGAGAAATCGTTTTAGGGTCAGCAACAGGGCTTTTATACAGAAATTTGTGCGAGTCAGGGACTCTGTAGTATCTGTCAGGTTTAACTGGGGCTGGAAGTAAGGAATCAGGATTTAAGCTGGATTCAGTATACACATCATCCACAATATCAACACTGGTGGAATGGCAAGGGGTCTGTGTTGAGGTAATAAAAGAAAGCCTCTGAGCCTTTTCTTGGATTCTGAGTAATCCTGGCCTTCCCAATGGAAATGCTCCCTCATGGTATGTAAGGAGTCCTCAGGCGGAGAGGCTGATGGAATTGATTCCTCAGCATCAGAATCCTCATAAGAGGGTAAAGAATATCCTAGGTCTGAGGATGAATCTGAAGAAATGGACACCTGGTTGGATGAGTCATAGTCTGCATCCTGTCTGGCCCTTTTATCAGGAGGGGGATGGGACCCCCTGATCAGAGTGATTAGGTCTTCGGCCATTTTGAGCATTTGTTTCTTAGGCATGGGGGCCTGTCCTGGAGAATGCTGTACTTGTTTCTTTGTTTTTAAAGGAGGCTTAGACTTAGCAGAGGGTTTAATGCTTAACTGAGTAGGTCTGAAAACACCCTCTGAAGCTGCCGGTTGCTCAGCTACTCCGGATCCCTCTGAAGAGTTCGTTTCGGTAGGCTGAAAAACTTGTGCGTCTGAAGGCCCAGCCATCTCCACCTGGGAGTCAGAGGCAGCCTGTGGTTCTGCAGAAGTGGTCGTCAGGGGCTGCGAAGGTACCTCGCTGAAAACCGGAGAACCGGCGACTGGCCTAGAAGAGGCCTCGTCAGTTTTGGGGCTCGGATGCCTGTCCTTGTCTTTGCGCTTTTTATGTATTCCGGTCATCGGAAGTTCCGACGGCATGGTGTAATTGAATTTTCTGACAAAATAATGTCGGGCAAAATCAAACAGACGTTTAATAGTGCGCTTGTTAAACCTAGCACAAAACCAACAACCAGTGACATCATGGTCTGAGCCTAGGCAGGGGATACAATAGGAATGGAAATCCTTATGAGGTATTTGCTTCCCACAAGAAATACAGTTATTAACTTTTACTGACATTGGTCTGAGGCAAGAAAAAGTTTCCCCAACTGGGTACTTAGCTTTGTAGAAGACTTCGGTTCTGGATTCGGAATGAAAATCTCAGGAGTCGGCCGACTGGCACTTGCGAACTGCTTTTGCTTCAGACACCGCACGGCAAGAAAGACTGAAGAAAATGGCGTCGGCTGCACCTTATATACCCCTGTCACACTGATGTCAGGGAGGAGGTGATAGCAACCGACGCCGGACCAAGACTTTGGAACTCAGGCCGACTGGGGATCCGCCTGACGGCAGGCTAACCCAAGTGTAATGACTGCAGCAGTGTAACACGATGAACATCACAAGGTTTCTCATGACTCTTCCACAGAAAAATCTTGCTATGTGCAGTCTAAACTATTCTTCTTTAGACCCATGGCCTCCCCAAAGTAGGGGTCATCCAGGGAGGGGAACTATGATCAGGTCCGGTCAGCAATCGACTCAATCCAGTGAATGCTAGGCAGTACAAAAATCCAGACATGCACGATGCCAACTGGGGAATGAGGGAGTGCTTCCCCTGTCCCACCCTACCATTCACCTAGACAGAGGTGAATTGTTACCTCATGCTCTCACTAGCCAAGGACAGCTTCCGAAAGAGCAGTGTGCTTTTTTTTTTTGGAGGGGGGGTGCTGGCTAAATACAAGACTTACCTTTTGGACAAATGTTCAACCTGCACCCAAGTGACTGTCCCTGTGGCAGCGGTATGAACTCTGCAGTGAACAAGAGTCCCTGCATGAAGAGCTCTTGAAAGTCGCCATCATTTTGGTTATAAGGCAAGCTGAAACCTTCTTCTTACAATGCCATCAAGTGGTGAGATTAAACTGGCAATTCTGCAATGTTTACATCATGCTACTGCTTGAAATAAAGACAAGTGCAGGTTAGGCCTTAACTTGTAATTTGAAGGCCATCTGAGCACTCACTGTTTAGTCATCTCAATGCAAAACTTCACAGAAAGGATCAAAGGGTTAGAAGAGATCACAACTAAAATGTGTAAGTATAAAAAAGATGGTGGGCTAGGGAACAGAAATGTTGTACATATGGGTCATGGCATAAACCTAAATTGCTATCAGAACATTCCTAAATGTAATATTCTAAGAATTTTGACAAAATGATGATGAAGATGAGCCTAATCAAGGGTCCGTCAAGGATTGTCCTTCCTTAGTGTGAGACCGTCACAATCCTGTTAGCTTGAACATTAAAAAAAAAAAAAAAAAAATCTCAGATATTGTTTTTAGGCTAATGGCAGTAAGACGTGACAGGTGCATTTCCCAAAAAGACTTGAGCACAGTATCAGATTCCACACCATTTCACTGAATGGGTGCTTACCATTGATAGCCATACCAGGGCAGAGTAAAATCAAACCACAAATCAAGCAACATGAAATGAGTAACCAGGAGATATTGCAGTAGTGCCAGCTGCTCTACAGTAGCATGTTCATATTCCATGTTGGAAGAAGAGAATAGGTGTTCTCTTCCAGGTACTTAAATTCATTTTCCATTGCTGATACCGCAGTGTAGCATAAGGTGAGTGCACTCAGGAATATGCTGTCCTTCAGATGAGACATTAAACGGAGGCTTCATCTACCCAAGCTGCTGGCAGCTCTGGTGGATATACTAGATTCCATGGCAATTATAGTACCTGACCAAATTTCACCTAGGTCAGTGTTAGTACCACTTCAGGTCTCCCCTGAAAAGAGACGACGATTGCCTTGTGATAGTGAGGCTAATTTGATAAATAACCGATAACAACAAATTATTACATACCAAGCAACAATGTGTTCAGTATCTGTAGCACTGGAAATTCAGTGGATATAAAAAGTGTACACACCCCTATTAAAATACCAGGTGTTTGTCATATAAAAAATGAGACCACAATAAATCTTTTCAAAACTTTTCCCACCTTTAATGCGACCTATAACCTGTACAATTCAATTGAAAAACAGACAAATCTGTTAGGGGAAAAAATATAAAAAAATAAAAAAACGTACAATACACTGGTTGCATAAGTGTGCACACCCTTAAACTAATACTTTGTAGAAGCATCTTTTGATTTAATTACAACCTTCTCCTGTCTATATGCTTTACTGAACAGGAAGGTAGAACATTTTATTGTAGCACAGGGTCATAGATAGTTACTAGAGATGCAGTCCAAGAGTGAGACCACTAAGAAGCCTGAAAAAAAATTCCAAGTTTTCACAAAGCACAATCTAGTTATGTGACTTGTTCAAGGTCATACAGTAGGCAAATGAAGGCTGAAGGAATCAAACCATGCACCACAGGAAGTAGCGTGTTAATAGCCCAAAGCTCTTCACTAGCTGCCAAAAAAAAAAAAAGATTGCATGAGGGGATAGTTGATAAATGTGAATAGCAGCAGGTGGTCTGTATATTATTCATATACCTAAATTTGTTTTGTAATGCAGTTAAGCGACTCTGCATGCAAACGGTTTCCTGTAGCACAATGCAGATGTATTTTTCTCTCATTACAACCACAGTGTACTGTACACTCAGCTACTTGCTAAACTGGTGGCACATTCTTCAGCTTAGCAAAAGACTGCCGATTTATTTTTGATTATGAACTGCCAAGAACCTAAATAAACTTGGGGAAATGCAAAGCATGTCACAGGTGCAGGCACCCAATTCCTGCACTTTTAGAAAGCTGTATGTCAGGTTTTAATATGCTGCATCTGCTTTCACCAACATGCAGTTCTGAAGTCTTTCAATCAATACTCTTGTTTGCAAACGAGGGACAATCACGTGTGAAGGGCAATCTGAAATAGCCAACGTGTAGACTAATAATGAGCCTGCAATGCTCAAAGTACATTTGCCTTTAAAGATTTTCCTTCATGTAACTGAGACTTTGAACAATATATCACATCCAGTGTGGGGAAAAAGATCACCTGCTAACAGATACGAAGAACAAAATATATTTATGCACAGGAAAACTGTCACGTATCTTTGCTCAGCTGTGACAGAAATCCCTTTCTGCCTGCACTCCAACTGTTAAAAAAAACACATTATGAAACATGTTAACACATATGAGTTAAAGTTTCATCCTGTTAGTGTTATACAAAGTTAAGCAGCTTAAAGCAGTGCTAATACAGGGGGGGTTTCACTAATACTATAGAATCAGCAGGAGTGTCAAGAGTGCTGACACATGTAAAAAAAAAAAAAAAAAGATCAGAAATACAGGAGATGAGTAAATCTCCAACATCGATCTTCTTTAAACTTCTTTTTTACAGAGTTGTGAGCCCACCTGCACCCTCCATACTTACATATGTCTATCCTGAATATAGTGTATTTATATTTGGCTATTCAGACCCCATGTTTCAGCACTCATTCTAGTGGATCGTGACATTTCAAACGGTTGCTTGTTTAAAGCAGCAGTAATAAAGGAGAGGAATGGCAAGTGAGCTGCATACAGAGACCCACACACAACACAAACGCTGAACCCATCAGATTCATGACAGAAGGAATATGGGGAGATAACAGTACGAAACTTTGGTTCAGTCATTTACACCTGGACAGCCAGTAAGATAATACCAATGCAAAACAGGTCATACTGTGCTTTGATGCAATATAATACAGTGGATGGCAAAGACGGACAGCACTGCTCTGTTCTTACTGTGCACTCAGATGCTAATATTTTGTGTTAAGAGTTCAGCCTCAACAATGGCCTAGATGAACTTCTGTTCCATCACAAAGCTGCACAGTATACTATGCTCACGGGGTCACAAACAAAGCTGCACTGTATACTATGCTCACGGGGTCACAAACAAAGCTGCACTGTATACTCTGCTCATGGGGTCACATTAGAAGCAATCTTGTTTTGGCAAACTACTGACAAGAGCATCAAAACAGAGAGAAGAAGAAGGGTGCCAACCTGTACACAAAACCTGAGCTAAAGGATCCAGTTTTAGAAAGATCTTCTAAATTTAAAAAAAAATATACAGCATGTTGCCATTTAGAGTACAACAAAATGTGTTTAGCAGTGGGGAGATGCTAGACAATGAAAGACAGAGATACAGGGCATCACGTGAAAGGGGAGCTACAAATGTAGCCAGAGAACATTTTATCTAGAGTACAGCATGAACAGCAAGCTATGCCGAAACACTAAATTAAACAAAGTGGCCAACTATCCTGTTTTTTCTGGGACAGTCCTGGTTTGGAAGACTCTGTCACAGAATCTTGAACGTTGGTTTCGGGACACAGAGATGTCCCGGTTTAAACTGTTTAGTCCTGACATACCCCCTCCAAAAAATATATATAAATATAGATCTATATGGATATATATATATATATATATCTACATATATATATATATATATATATATATATATATATATCTACATATATATATCTACATATATATGTTACCTATATATATCATATATATATATATATATATATATATATATATATATATATATATATATATATGTACACACACACACACACACACACACACACACACACACACACACACACACACACACACACACACTTTTTGGTTTCAAGGGCGTTTTTCTTTAAGAACAGTCCAGGCGCACACACCTGTCATGTCACATCTGTGCGTGCATTGTCACACACGCATCTTGTTCTTCCTTTCTGCCTGCGGGCAATTTTAAAGACAAGACAATGTTCCGCTAATGTGTTGCTGTCTGCATCTCTGTAGAAGTAAGCTTACAAGCACTCTTAACTCTCAACTGTACAGATTTTCACTGAATGTCTAGATTTTGGCCTCATATTTTTGGTCAGCTTTTCATAAAAAAATGTGGTTTTCTGGCAAGGCATGTTCCGCATGTAGGGGGCAGGGATTAGTGTAGGGCTGTAGGCCTATAAATAGGCTGCAGCTCAAGTGTCCCGGTTTAGGTCCTGTAACAAAACAGTCACCTCGTCATTAAGGCAAAATTCTCTTTCAGCAGATAGATACTCTTCTATTCATGTCAAAAAACTGTCATGGATTTTAACACCCACTACCTAAAGAATTCGAAGCCATGCCTTTAACATCTCATTTAAAGTATGATGTTTAACATTCAAATGAACTAACACCTATGTGTGGTGCAGGGCCTCAACTATACGATTTTCAGCATAAAAAAAAGTGTGTAAAGCTTCTGAGCAACTGGCTTATAACAGAGGTAGCCTGGTATTCAAACTGACATAGATGGACAATCTCATTCAAATATGGACAGGAGGATCCATTTTTTTTTAGATAGTTTGATGCAGTTTCATATTTGTAAAGAACATTAAAAGATTGCTATCCACTGCACTACCACCCACAACACAGTGGCCCAGCTTTCCACAAAATATTCTGCATCTCTAACCACTTTTACACACAAGAGAAACACAAGAGCCTTAGAAAATTTCATACTTGATTCATCAGTTTTGATAAAGACAGCAGTTATGCTGTGCTGAAGGGTCATTTCTAGAAAAGATATATCCTCCGAACAGGTTCCCCATTCTACTAGTAATAACAATGAACTGACACAGTCTGCTTAAATCCATTTGCATAAATAAGCTTTTTGCAAGAGCAACATCCTGAAGTTTTACGCACAAGAAGGCATCAAATGGCCTTTTCATTTGGTAAATTCATTTTATTCTGAGTAAACCATTTCTCTATGACACTGTTTAAACTGACATTCAAGTTTATGACATGGAATTCTACACTAGGTAGACTGCAACCAAAATGCATTTTTTCTACAGCATACAAAACAGCAATAATATGAAACCAGTATGCATTAGTTCAACAAATGGAGTGTGTTTTGATCATCAAACCATCTTACACTGAAAGGTCTGTAATGCATCAATACCAACAATACTGCAGGTTTACAAGCAAACTGATATGCACTCAATGTGGTAAGCAGCTCAGCATCATTTGCAATGTCCAAAATGCTCAATAAAGCCTTTGACAACCTCTTGGGTGACCAGCTCACACAAAGTCTTCACTTTGATTTCTCTCCACAAAGTGGTATTGCACATGACATACATTTAAGCATTAAGAAATCTCACTGACTGGAAAAGTGTGAACGCCGAGCGAACATAATGCTGTCCAGATCTAACACGTTTACATCAGGAATAGTACTCTGGACTAATTTTAGGGCACTGACTCAACGTGCAGAAAACCCTAACTAAAACCACAAAATCATACCAAGGACACCAGTCTCAAGTTCAAGACGTTCTCTGATCAGAGCAATTTCAGTTCCTGGGCTACTAGGGCTAAATTCCAAAAGAACAATTTGATACTTGGCTTCAACATGTGCTGTTAAGACATCATCAATCACCTTTTCTAGACAAAAAAATAAGAAGAAGCCTGGCACTCAAGTTTATGAGATGAAAGATGACATTTTCTGGAATTCCATTACTATGACCCATTTTAAAGCCAACAAGAACCCATCACAGGATAAAGACAATTATCTATGAATGTTCACATAAAGGCATGGACTCATTAACTGATGCAAGCAAGGGTTCAGTATTTAATAAACAGGAGTACCTACACTTACAAAACAGAACTTGGTTCTAATACAACAGACAGTTACTGATTCATCTTGTACAACATTAAGTCCAGCACTATACTCTCTGAAGTGGCCAGTGACAGAATAACCACCTGAGCTACTGCACCACGTAGAACATACAAACATCAGCAGATCTTGTGAACTATTTATATAGTGTGCTGTCCCATGGTACTCTGATGATGCCCCATTCGAGCGGGTGAAAGCGCTTAGTATCTTGAACTGTGGAGCTATTTTATCCTTTTTCCGTTTGTGGTCTGGTACATGTTCAATAAAGGTTTTTGTGAAGAAATTCCAGGACTCAAGGTTTGCTGATATTAGCTTACTAGTCTGTTGTGCTCCTATTTGCACTTACTCTGTCCCATGAATTTCAATAGCTCATCCAGCAAGCTCTGTGACCCAACAGAACACAGTCCTGACTGTGACAAATAAAAACTAGGCTCTACTAGTGATCCTGATCCCTGAGGAATTATGCTGGGTGGGGGTTAAGAAATGGCAGCACTTTCTGAGCATCCACACCAGGGGAAGGAAAGAGGCTTCTGGGTAAGGCTATAACAAATTCACGACATAAAAGACTCCACTTCTGCATTAAATAAAGATAAATGCACCAGTGGTTCATACTTGGATATGAACTGCACCGACATCACTGCAAATCAAGAACAGGGTGAAACAAACCGTAGGATATAAAACAGAAGTCTAAACCACAAAGATGATGGTTTGTCTTGCTTTGACTCTTGTCTCAGCTAAAAATGTAGCTTTGGCCAGAAAATGGGAGGAAAATGGAATCCAAGGGAAAAACAGGTTTCATGGTCTTTACTGGGAAATAAAAACCTGAGCAGTTAAGCCACATCCGGCAAACTAACAGTAAAATGTATGAAACTCTGTTCAGAAAGTCTCTTCCCTATCTCAGTGTAGGCACTATTCACCCAAAAGAATTAATCTGTTAACTTCATGTCACTGTTATAATGTGGTGTCCTCCACTGTGTACATTTCTAGGAAGTTCAAAAGGAAATAATCACAATCATATGCATCATTGGAAGTGAAATAAAATGTATTCAGTAACAAAAGGTTACTGTTCTGTTATGTCTCACTTAAAATTTACAACATGCTAAATGTGACACTAAGTGCAAATTTTCCTACTTCTTGTTAACTGCTTAATTATTAACTCCAAGCATGTTTACTTAAAAGGGTTTGGCCCTTTCTTGTCTTAGTAGGACAGCCTCTTAAACGTTCCACTATCTTCTTTTTATCACAAAAACAACTGAGTGCAACTGTTTATATGCAAGTGCATTATTAATGCATTTCATGAATGCCCATGGTATAATTAAATATCTAGTACCCCGCTCTCAAATGTCAACAAATACATCTTCAACTTACAAGACCTTCTGCTGCCTTGTGTGAGGTTTCCTTCTTGCCAGGTATTTCTCAGTATCACTATTCAGTGACAGATCTCCAAAGCTGACGATGTTCATCAGGTAAGGTGTTAAGTGATCTTACTAGTGGCTTCATTAAACTGTGGTGGTGGTGCTGCGGTAGCACTGTTGCCTCACAGTTAGATGTTGCCAGTTCGATTCTCAGAGCATCTTCTGTGTGGCGACATGTGCGAATGGGCGTTCTTTCGTTGAAGGTTGTGCGTTAGGCCTGGAAAGCCAGCACGTAAAAATCTACTGCCAATCATTAGCGGATCGGAGTTCTGCTGTGGCGACCCCTAACCGGGAAAAGCCGAAAGACACAACAACTAGTGGCTTCAATATTTTCCATTCCCAACTTGAAGTATTTCCGTTATTCATCACAGTATTCTGTTTGCCCTTGCTTTTCCCCTTTTGTGAAGAACTTTTACTAAAGCTGTACTTCTCTTCCAGCCTACTCAGAAAAAAGACTGTGTAGAGCCTGCTGATTCTTACACATTGAAAGGAAGATACAGCAATCTTTACAATGAATTTCGGTTTCTACAACTTTTATTACTGTTGTATCACACTAAGCTCTTTCTCATGCCGTCAAACTCTCCCACACCATGTCATTCCTGTTGCAGATTTCTGTCTCATCTGCAAGAGCCTGCTGTGCACCAAGGACTTGTAAAGCTGCTAATGAAAACAGCAACATTTCCTATACAGAATCCTTCGACACCCTGTTTTTAAACCTCTGTGCAACTCAGCCACATATGCAGCTTTCTTCAGTACCCTGATGCAAGACAGACAGTCATATAAGCAACACATGATTTGATACCATATACATCTCTGGTTGTTTCATCATATACTTCCAAAACGCTCCCTGTATAAAGCTACCTCATTCACCATCTACCACATTTGTCCTACTCAAAGACTTGCCAAGGCAGGTCAAGGATGACTGCCCCACTCTAGTGACTATGCATCCGAGGATACTCTAATTTATTTTTTATGAGAATGCTTTTTTTTTTCGGGTTTAAGAGAATGTTTTTGCTTCACAGCCTGTGCTAGAAACAACAAAGGAATTTTCTCACACACATATATACATACTCATATGTGTGTGTGTGTGTGTGTGTGTGTGTGTGTGTGTGTGTGTGTGTGTGTGTGTGTGTGTGTATATATATATATATATATATATATATATATATATATATATATATATATGTATATGTATGTATGTATATGTATATATATATATATATATATATATATATATATATATATATATATATATATATATATGGATCTATATTCATCGAAAACTAATTCCAGCAAATGGCTGTTCATCAAACACAAACCAAAGAATGGCCGTTCACTGAATGCTCCCTTCAGCGAACGTTTCTTCTAAGGCAAGGGAATTACTTGTCCCCACACCGACCTAACACAAACTACGTTATATCAAACCCACTGAGGTGAAGAGTCGCACCCCAATGTGGTGGGTTGTGCCCCCCCCACTTATATATACCAACTCTGAGATTGTGCTGCAGCTAGGAAAAGGGCAAATTTCCTAATGCTGGCCAACTAACTACCTTCCCTTAGAAAAACACTTGCCGAAGTGAACGTTCGATGAATGTCCATTTGCTGGAATTAGTTTTTGATAAATTAATACAGCCCTTACATAGGTCCCCTTCAAAACATCTAAAACCCATAACATCTAATTTCATAACATTGAGACCAGAACATCTAAAGCCGAAAACATCTAAAACCCATAACATTGAATTTCATAACATCAAACAGTACAAATCACATGAAAATAAAATCCCCTTCCACATATAACAAAACCAAACACACTTTTTACTATGTTTCTGCAGGGGGGCTTGATACAGTGGGGTTAAGAATTTAACCTTTTTCCACTGTAGTGCGATCTTGGAGTTGATATATTTAATTTACGGGGGGTGCAGGGGGACTTGTCCCCCTACAGAAATGTAGTAAAAAGTGTGTTTGGTGTCATTATATGTAGAGAGGATGTTATTTTCTTGTGATTTGTAGTGGTAGATGTTATGAAATTTAATGTTATGGGTTTTAGATGTTCTGGTCTTAATGTTATGAAATTAGATGTTATGGGTTTTAGATGTTTTGAAGTAGACCCATATATATATATATATATATATATATATATATATATATATATATATATATATATATATATATATATATACACACACACACACACACACACACACACACACACACACACACACACACACACACACAATGTTGCTGCTGCCTGGAACTCCTTACCTGTAACCATCAAGTTAAAATTTTAAAATCATTCTGGAAGATTTCCTAGGCAAAATCTGGGTCTGTTCTTGCTCTACCTTAGGATAAACTATATCCATAAATATGAACAAGTACCTATTCACACCTTGCCTCCTTTGTCTCTCCTTTTCACACACACTTACTTAGTTCAATCAATTTCTCTCCCCAACTCTCTATATATGCTATAACCCTGTTTTTTTATTTCTTCCTGTCACTTCACATCGCAATTCCAGTTTGTATTATATTAACTTATCTTTAATTTCTCTATAAACTGCAACATTTTCTCTGAACAGTAAACCACTGTCATATACACTGTTGTGTCTTTTCTTAACCAACATCCCATTAGTCACTAATCTGGTATAACTAAACTGTAGACATTTTTATATTTTTTTTGAAGACTGTAAAGTTATTGCTCTTAAAATCTTTCTGTAATACTTTGGAGCTTTACTCCTCAGGCTTCTGCTGAATATAGGCACCAACCCAGTCAGGCTTGCTTGGTAATCAGATGTCAATTAATAAATAATTATATATAGAACATATGCATACACACATGCACGCGTACAGATGCATCATCTCCACACCATCCGAATGAATCACAGCACTTATTTAGAAATCAGTAGGTGCAACACACCTAATTTCACCAAGCTATGACATGACTGAAAATATAAGCTGCCACACAGAAACAGAATGCAAAAGTACAGCGCTTGTTTGTTAATGCAGCATTGCAGTGTCAACTGAAAGAACACATTACTGCAGAAGTAAACAAACCATGTTTTACCGCATATTTAGTTATTCTAATTCAGACATGTCATCATATTCAAGAAAGGGGAAATACACCAACTTTAGAGAGACTGACAATGCAGATACTTTTTCGAAGACTGCATCCACAGTATGGTTATGGTACAAAATACTAGCATTTCACCCACCGCTGTTTAGAGAGGAGTACAGTTTGTCACCTGCTCTGCTGGCAGAAATATCTGCCAGTATTCCACGATTCAAAGTGATGTGTTTTGAAAGGAGTGTCAAGAATTTATATGCATATAAACATGTACAAGAATGTACAACTGTGCATGTGTATAGTTATGCATATAAAACAATATTGGTTTTAATTTTTTAGTTTGTTATTTAGGTAGGTGAACTGGTCAGGAGACCCTTAACAACCACACACACACACACACACACACACACACACACACACACACACACACACATACTGTGCATTGACTTGGTTGTCCAATTACCTTATTTTAATTTTTATGTAACCAAGACATGATGGAAATGGGGCTCTTTTGGTTCATTCTGTTGACTTAGTTAACCAAGCAATAAATAAGTGTCTCAACAATTCTTGCATACTCTATCTACTGCAGTACTTAAACAGTAATCTAAACACAGACGCCAGTGGTATTTCACAGGCCTCGCACTAGAGTGCCATCAGGAAATCTACCTCAAATCCAAAAAAATCATGCAACACTACACATTGTGTCTGTGACTGTATCACACAACACAGTGCAATGTTGTGTAGTCTAACAGGTCTTCCCACCCTCACATACCAGTCTGATATGTATTACAACATATTCTTCCTGATGCACACATGTGCAAGGCACTTTTCTCCATTACTTTTTCCCAGATATTAAAAGCTGCTCTTTTTCTACCTTTGGCATTTGTGAAGGAAGGTGAATTTCAAAGTCACACTATGCCTTTAACAAATACACGCCTGTTTCAAGGTTTTACTTGACACACTTTCTGTCCCGCGGTAGTGGTGCTGCGGTAGCATTGTCGCCTCACAGCAAGACTTTGCCCCGTTTGATTCTCAGCTAGAGCGTCTTCTGTGTGGAGACATGCGTGAATGAACGTGCCTTCGTTGAAGATTGTGCGTCAGCGTCAGGGCTGGTAACTCGGCACGTAAAAATCCACTACCAAACATTAGCGGACCGGAGTTCTGCTGTGGCGACCCCTAACCAGGATATGCCGAAAGACTTTCTGCTGTATTGTTGTCTGCCTACTGTAATGCTGTTGTGATAAGGCAGACTGTGTGCACTCACATGATTCCATATACATTGTATGATGCACACTTTTTGAAATGGCTATGCTTTTCATTTTCAAAGAAGTATTTTCACTGAGGGATACCACGTTTACAATGTCACACTAAGATAGCAGCCCCAACTTTCAAACCACAATGGTGTCGTTTGCTGTAAAAAAGGTAGCTGGCTCCTAAACAATTCTAAATATAGGTTTTCTACATTGTTGATGCAACAAATTTTTAAGGAAGGAATACAACTAACAGAATATATGAAAAAAAGATGAAATGCCAACTATATAATGTCAAATTTATTCTGTAGAAGGTTTAAATATATATAACATTAAAGAATGAAATCATTTAAAATCACCTACTTTTTTTAAACAAGTAATATTTAAACAGATTTAATATGTGCCGCTTCAAACCAATGAATTATGAGTTTAAAACCCATTAAAATGTAATTTTTTCTAAACTGAGGGAAAGGAGATTTAAAACCACTGAATTTTAATATTTCAGCTTGAGCTGCAGGAGGTACAGAAAGTCCAAATGAACTATTCCATCAGCACCATTCAAGCATGAACATTTTAATCAGTTTTACTTCCTTGGAGTTCTCCAACACAGTTTACGCTGTCATTCTGAAAGCACTTAACACAGAGAGTGTGAAAAACCACCAAGGCTTGTTATTGCCTTCACAATTGATGGCAAATAATTCTGCAGACTTCCTATCATTAAAATGTCACTATTTTAAATTGAGATTCAGCAGGCTCTAGGCACCAAGAATGCCTGTATACTGTAACGTCTTTGGTGTCTAGCTCTATGGGTAAAAATAATAACAAAATGAAAATAAAGACAGTCCGCATTACATATTGACAGATCTACAATACCTATAATTTAAACTGTAATAAAGTACTTCACAAAAAAATGAATAAAAAAGATATCTGAAAACTTCAGACTGCGCCTTTTTACAGCACCCCAAATGCAAACATTATTAAATACCTTTGCAGTCTATGCAGTATTATGTATCCAGTTCACCTACTAAAAATACTGAAGCTTCCCTGTTAAGGAGCAGAATATTAAATGTTCTATTGTAACAAGCTGTGACTGTGTCCCTCTCTCAAACACTGCTGGAAAGGGGGGTACATTTTACTGTCAATAAAAGGCAAAAACTATACAAACTCATCTTCCTTTTTTTTTTTTTTTTTTATTATTATTATTATTATAAAGACCACTGTTAGTTAAAATATTATTGGTAAAATTTCTAACAGCGAATCAGATTGTTACAAACATCTTAAGATGCTGCAATTTATCACTTGCGTTAAACTCAACACGACCCATGAAAGAAATCATTACTGCATTTTTTCATTCCATTAAACACAACTATTTTATTGTCAAGAGAACACGCCGTTTCCTCCTATTTCTTCAGCTCACTTCAATATTTTGCAGTTAGCTGCATGGACCACTGATCTGATTAATTTGTTAACCAGAGATGGTGTAATACCACAAAGTAATAAAAATACTGGGCTATTTTAGGAGTTGAGCTAGTGTTAAGAGCTACAGACAAGGTAAAAATGAGGTGAATGGTACCAAACACAATATTACTTGCTATATGCTGTTCTTGCAGCTTTTTACGGTCATAATAAAGTCTGCGATGAGCATCTCCAGCCGATACCAATGTATTTCTATACAGTACTACTACATTTTAGCACACACATTAATAGATAATTTATCAGTACCAAATCCTTTTAAAGTTTTTATGCAAGACCAGAATGTGAACACTTTTCCTTCCCTAACCTGGACAAGGGCCACTACTCAAAGTAGATAACCAGGGGAGGATGGATTCAATTACATTATTCAAGGGTGTTCTGTGATGTGAATTTCTGTAATGACAACTTCACCAAAAGGGAGGGGTGGGGGTGGGCAAGCTATTAATATGATATGACTGAGGAAAAACATTTCCTTTTATATTCCCAAGTAGTTCAACCATACCATCACCAGTCAAGTACTAAAAATGCATGGTTTCTCCAATTCTAAACTGCCACAAAAAAAAATTCTACTTGAATTCCCAAATCTAAACAAGGTGATCACTCATTACTGGACTTCATTCTCAACAACATGAGGTATCAACAACACAATACAAAGCACTTCCTATTTCTAATGCTCATTATGGACTAGTGGTGACACCCCAGCTCTGCAAATAGGTAGCACAGAAAACCCCACTGCCACTATGAACCAGTAACTGATGTGGAATTATCCTCAGTTAAGTCCTAGCAACACAACTTACAAATGCCCCATTGTCTCTAGGAAGTTATTTTGGATGTTTACATATACACATGTATTATACTCACACACACACACACACACACACACACACACACACACACACACACACACACACACACGTTTTCTATATTAAAATTTCAGCCACTGTGTTTTAACATGATTAGAGGGTGGTGATCCAATTTTTTTCCAGTCATAACATTTAAATCACACAGAGGATTAGGGTCTTTTACTAATGGTTTATAATAAAAACTTCTCTAATGAGGTTGTGAAAAAAACACACTAGCAACAAACTGAAAAAATATACAGTTTTATTTTACTATAGTGTGGCCTACAGTAAAATACTAATGCCTCAAACATCCACTGTGTTTAGTATTAATTTGTAATTTGTTATAACCCAAAAATTGCCTAAAGAGAACTGCTACAGTGACACCATTTTTGCTTTTTCACCTGTTGTGATACAGCCTAGATGCAACAAATCAGTTGGTGTGTTTCTGCATTCACTTATGACATTGCTGTGAATCAATGGCTTCTTAGACCATTTCTGGAAACGGCTTCAGCAGCTGTTCTTTTAGAGAATTAACCCGAACTGTGTCAAATGTTAGTGCTAACAGAAAAGCTTTAATGATGCATGGAATCTCATTTCATCTCAGGTTTTTGTTTTGTATTGAAAGCAGTTCTACCACGTTTGCACATCGGCAATGTACTGTCTTAAAGTGTCATCACTAGAAGCCCTGCTTAGGTCTCTAATCAAACACTAATAATACCTATTACAGCAGCTTCAAACTCCTAGTATACAATACTGTTCTTCAAAGATTTCTCCAATAACTAATGCTCTGGAAGAGTTTTGCTTTAGTTAGTTAAATGTTTATCTTACAGCACTTCTTTGACCTCAGCAAAACCAAACACTTTCGATGTAAAACTGTGACTGACGATAAAAGCTACACAAAGAATGAGGTCTTCATGAAGGCTGAGAAATTCTTTTTAGAAACAGCGAGATTATAAAGGAAACACAGGGGAGTTATTTGTGACAAGACAGAAAAAAATGAAGAAACCGCACAGTGCCAAAGGATTTTTAAACTACACTAGGGTGATGCTACAGGGATACAACTACTCTAAGATGTTATCATCTACATGGCTGGGATTGCCCTTCAGCTGGCTTAGTTTTATCGAAGGGTGTCCGCCTAGAAGAAACCAAATATGGCAGCTACTTGGATTCTAACAGAAACACAAGGTTAACATGCGAATAAATGCTTCTCAGTTGCACAACAGGCAATTTTTTAATGAGAAGGAAAAGTAAAATGTACCACTGTCAAGGATGAAAATCACCACAATTTGCTGGGCAACGTTTACATGCAGATTTTGTTGGGGGGGGGGCAACTTCTCAAACACAATTAGTTTATTGTGGTAGTCACGTGATTTAGATAATTACAACACACTCACCAACATGGTATGAAAGCGCCTTCACTTGAGAGGCAAACTTCAGCTTATCCATGGACAGAAGATCCAGCTGCACTCACAAACAGAACTGGCTGTGGCAGTTAAAGTCCAACAGTAACAACAAATACTATCTAGGTCACAAATGACCACAGTCTTTCTGTAGAAAGAGAAATAGAGAAAATATGCGGAGGACACCTTTACATGCCATTAAACTAGCTTTACTGAGTAGTATGTCAATATGGTGCATACACATTCTAGAGAATTCAGTTTGCAGTACAGTTGCTAGAACGTTTAGACCCCTTCTCTTGCGTGTTTATTTGGTCTACTGACATTGCATGGTGTCACAGTGGAGAAAACACTGACAACCATTGGTATAACTGTAGAACTGTATTCATTGTCAAGAATTTCTTTGTTTGGAACTACAGTGTACAACTCGTAGCAGAAAAAAAAAATCCTGTTGCTGTAAAAACATGAAGGTAGTTACTTTTACTTTCCATGGTGAAAGTAAATAAACAGTAGTACATGGAAATAAAATGTAGTGACTACTGTCTGTCCAGAAATAATTGACTATTTATAGAATACTTGTTCTTTACAAAGACAAGATCCTACAGAGATTATAGATGTCTGTGTTACAGAGTTGAAGAACATAACCAAAGACTGCCAATCTGATGAACTGATGGATTCTCTAATAACATATATAATATTTGGATCAAGAAATAATGACACTAAGGGCAGGTCATTAAGAGTCTTGACAATCAAAAGCTGTAGATGTGAACCCAGCAACAGGAACTACCAGCATACAGTTACAAAGTGGTAAATGATAAAAAGAATGTGAGATAAAATAGGAGACAGAGCAAAATGAGAAATAAAGAGAGGATATTCTGAAAAAGTAATGGACAAGAAAAAGAAAGCCACGAGATAATGCACTGCAGCAAACTTGGAAGCTAGAAAAACATGAAATTAGTGAAATTCAGGCTTGTGGCATATGTAGCAATAAGCATGATATGAAACTTTACCCAGTTCTTAGACCTACAGAATCTGGACTAAAAAAAGGCACAATGTTTTAAAAGCACTTTGACTATGCAATGTTATTACTGTTGTTATATGAGAAGGAATTGTTTTCCTGGTACTTTAGAACTGAACTGATGTTATGAATTCTGAAAATGCATTTTAAAGACCAAGAGGCAAGTCTACAACACACTGTACTACCAGACAAAATCCTACTTCTGGCAAATGCATTTTGAATGGCAAGCAGCCGACAGGGTTATAACTAACTGTCAATGAGCTACTTCCTGTAGTCCAGAGTGCGATTCTCTCAGCCTCTATTAGGTTCATAGGTTCATAGGTTTATACTAGGCTATCTGCCCTAAAGCATTTATAAGCCTAGCCCAAATTATTGTGGCTTACGCCACCCCTTATATGAAAAAATACTGTGCCCATTAGTTTGTTGTGCCTCTGTCCAGCAGTGACCCAGAGATGATTCTCGGGGTAAACCTACGATCTCCCATCCACAGGTCTAGATTTCTCTTGAACAGAGTCAGCGAGGTGCTCTGCCTCACATGGACCGGGATTTTATTCCACAGCATAGGGAGTCTCTGAGTGATAAATCTATCCCTCCAGCACGTCCTATTTATATCCGTGCTAAGGTTTAAGTCGCTTGCTCTAGTGGTTTTGGTGGATTTGGATTTTTTGAGGTGGAGCATGTCCATTAATTCCGGGTTGGACATGGCCTTGTATGTCAGGCACATGTCACCTCTGAGCAGACGGTATGCGACTGAATAGAGCTGGAGTTTCTTCAATCTGGCAGCATATGACAGATTTTGGAGTCCCTTTATCCTTTTGGTGAGGAACTTTTGGGGTCTCTCCAATTGCTGCAGATGTCGGGTGAGATACATCCCGAATGGGGCATTGTACTCGATCATTGGTCTGATAAGTGAAGAGTACAAGGGAACAATGACCTCATTAGATCTGGATGTGAATCCCTTCATGATCAGGTGGGCAATGTAGAAGGTCTTTCTAACCACTTTAGCAATGTGAGTGTCAAAAGAAAGGCCACTGTCAACCTGGGTCCCCAGGTCCCTGATAACCTCTTCTGTGCTTAGTGGATTGCCACCTATATGGTAGCTTGGGGTTACCTTGTTTTTCCCGAAGGGTATGACTATACATTTTTGGCGTTTAACTTCAGGCCATGGCTCTGGCACCAGCTATCTGTTTCCTTGAGTCCCTTCTGAAGGATATCCGTGTCCGATGCACTTTCCACTATGGCGCCCAGTTTGCAGTCATCTGCAAACTTTGTCAGCCAAAGTCCTCCCATGTTGGCCTGTACTTCTGAGAAGTAGATGCCAAACAATAAGGGGCCAAGGACCGAGCCCTGTGGGACACCACTTGTGACCGGCTTGGAGTCTGACACAGCGCCAGCAACTCTAACCCTGTGGGTTCTGTCCTTAAGCCAGTTTGCAACCCATCTTGTGACATATGGGTTTACATTTAAGCTGGTAAGTTTTTCTACAATACCGAGTGGGGTATTGTGTCGAAAGCCTTGCAAGGTCAAGGTAGGCTGTATGGACTGCCTTTCCCTCATCAATGGCCTTGGTGACTATTTCGAAGAAGTCGACCAAGTTCAAAAGGCATGATCTTCCCTTGACAAAGCCAAACTGGGTCGGGTCCAATGTCTGCAAGTCCCCTATATCTTTGTTTATGAGCTCCATTATGATCCTCTCCATAGCTTTGCAGACTAGACTTGTTAAGCTTATGGGGCGGTAATTACCAGGGTCCGTGAGGCGCCACCTTTGTGGAGTGGGACCACAGTTGCCGTACGCCACTCCTTGGGCACGTATCCTGTGGTAAGGCTGAGATTAAACAGCTGCCTTATGTGCGGGTTTAATTCCTCATTTAGCTTGTGTAGCACACAGCCGGGGACACCATCCGGTCCCATTGATGCTGTGTTTTTAGCTTTAGAGAGAGCAGCTTTCACCTGCGCATTTGAGATGTCCGGGAGGCTACACTCGGCTGGGATAGTTATCTCTCCTTTAGGGGGGGGAAAGGGGGGTGAAGTTTGCACTGAACCTGTCTGCCAGTATGTTGGCAATGTCTGTGGGTTCAGTGATTTTTGTATCATTTTGGACTAATTCTGAGCATATCTGTGAGTTTCCACCCAGGTTCCTAACATAGCTGAAAAAGGCCTTATGATTGTCCTTTGAATCCATGGCAATTTTTCTCTCAAAATTGGCCTTAGTTGATTTTATGAGTGCTCGTATTTTTTTACTAATAATGATCAGGGGTGACTGACCAGTTTAATTCTCAATTTAATTTCAACTTTAATATCTTCAGATTTTATGTTTTTAAAGACAAAAAGAGTAGAAACTATTACCTGCCTCCACAGCTGAACAAGAAGAAGTAAAGACAGAAGATCCCTGCTCCTAATGCAAATCTGACACTACTTTACCATTTAAAAGTTGCCAATCAATATTTTATGATCAATTTAGACTGACAAACAGTATTCCCTTAAATTCACAGTCACCAAATAGGCCAGAAATTATGTAATACATATTCATGGCATGAAATAAATACTGTTTAAAGAGGACTAAGTTGTCTATATGCTTCTACAGAAATCATTATAATTTAATTTTGATCACTGTAGTTACAGCTTCTCTCAGTTCACTAAAACATTGATTTTTACTTGGCTTCAGCTATAAACACTGGCCATTGTGTGAATGCAGCAAAAATGAAAAACAAAGACAAGGAAATGACAAAAGAGGAGAGAACGTACCCCAATAATGGCATTCAGTTCTGCCATGGTCACCTGCTTTGCACGCTCTACAGCCTGAACCACTTGTTGTTGATGCTATTAGAAAAAAAAAGTTCAACAAATCAGAATGGCATAAACAATCAAGAGACTGCAACTACAATCACGATGGGATGATGCTTATCTGGAAAAACTGGGCCCATGCATTTCCAAACAACGTTTAGTTATACAGACGTAGGGTTACAAACTATCAAAACTCAATTACAATTTTATGCTCAAAAAAGTGTTAATCAGTTTTACAGTTAAGCAAAACAAAAAAGTTTTATATTTACTATAACATTAGATCTGTCTGACAAATTCAGTTTTTGCCCACCTTTAGGATCACATTACTCCATGCATGTTCAGCTCAGTGGACAACTTCACCAGGTCACTTTTACAGCTACTCCTATTTATGGTACATTTTCTCTCCTCCATTTCCAATTTCTGACCCAGCTAAAGGCACAGAAACAATAAACCTTCCTCTAAGTGACAAGGGCATGGTGGGATGCTTAATTAAAAAAACTAAGACCGAATTATCCATGCATCTAACATTATGGTAAGTACATAACTAGTGCATCTGCCAAAGTGATTTGGTTCTCATTAACCTTTAGGGCAGAATCCACAGCTGATCTTTCCAAGAAGCTGGCTTACTTAAACACACATCCCCTTGATTGACACAGCTCCAAAGGAAGAACTGAAACTGGAAGAAATGTCCACTTTATGAAGTCTAGAAAAGGTGTTCAGGAAGGACTATGCTGTGGCACAGCAAACATCATCTGAAGAAGCCCTCTGGAAGGAACAGGGCCATTGACGTGACAACAGCTCTAGTTAAATCGGCCTAGGGAAGACTGATGATTTTTACAATAATAAAGAAATTAAAACTAGGAAGACAATTAAGCCAGATAGAGCTTAAGAGACTATTTGACCTATTTTCTAGGGCCCAAAAGAAATAAATAGCTGAATATCCTTTAAGGTCTTGGTAAGTCTACGTAATACTCAAGCTAATTGTTCTCTCCTTGGTTAGGGTTAATTTCTGCAGAACAATGGAAGTTCAACTGATTAAAGTTAGACTCAGCAGCAACCACCTTTGCTACAAACAACGGAACATGTTCTTCAGAGAAACTCGGTATGTAACTTGGATATGGCATCCAAATGTAACAACTGATTAACAGCCTTGGCCTGAAACATACATTTCGAACACATAGTGAAGAACCAAAAAAAAAAACAAGGGCTGAAATGAGATACAGGTTGTAATACAAACCACACAAATACTTTTCCACACTGTAC
This sequence comes from Protopterus annectens, assembly GCF_019279795.1. Lineage (NCBI taxonomy): Eukaryota > Metazoa > Chordata > Ceratodontiformes > Protopteridae > Protopterus > Protopterus annectens. The sequence goes on along the minus strand of NC_056728.1, from coordinate 455,908,708 downwards.
ATCCTCTAGGTACAAGGTTTTAGATATGACAGAACATTCTCCTCTGCCTGTCCAAAATTCCATGATTCGTACTCATCAATGAAAGTAGAGTAGCTGACTATCCAGGACAAGTGTGTGACAATTACAAATGGTGATTTGAGATTACCCACTCTTAAATTCTTACTAATCACAGGACCTCATTGTGCTCTGTCTGCTGACATATCATATTACTGCCTACCTGTTGGAATGAGCATGAAGCACTCTAATAGGATAGATATCGTGTTTGGCCTAGACAATTAGCAAGACTGCTCATATCTCCAGAATGGACCATTCACCCAAGTGTCCCCCTCACACATTGTAATGTACATTCACCAATGACTGTGGCAGAGGGTGTAGGAGCAAGCAAGCGATTGCCTTAAAGATTACCCAAATAAAGCTTCATAAGCAGACTGTGGTGACATGCACTGGAGATTACGACTGGAACCACCATAGTTCAAAAATTCTACTACTAGACCCTCATGCATAGCCTGACAAAAGATGCCACAAACACCATGTCTGCAGCAGCCTCAAAAGTCAAAGGCAAAAAATCTGTAGCACTTGACTCTGAGATCAAGAAAGAGACGGACTGCAGGATGCATTGTATTCTTTTCAGAAGTAACACAAACACCTCATTCTGATGTTGATCACAGCTCCTGTGAACAGGGTACTGCATGTGTGTTAAATAAGCAATTTCACCAGACAGAAGGTATCCCCAGCCCAGGGAAAAACAGTGTAAAATATTCCTCTGCTGAAAGAATCTGTCCGTTTTGTTGTCCAAGTAAGGAAAAACTCTGATGTATCTGCAGCCATCTGCCACTAATGCCAAGGATTTGCTGAAAACTTGTCTATGGAGAGGCTGATGTGGTAATAAATAAACTAGCAGCAAACGCTCCTATTCAGAAGTGAAGAAACCTCCTGGACACTTCTGGTGTGATGTGCAGATAAACATCCTGCAGGGTGCTACACAGCCAGCACATCCAGTCTCCTCCAGATACAGGGGGCAGGATGAGCTGCAGTGTGACCCTGCAGAAGGACCCTTTCAGATGAAAGGTTTAAGCCACTGAGAAAATCTTCACTGGGCCTGAGGTCCCGAGTCTTTGCTGGGCACCTAACAGAATCTAGAATAAAATCCTTCTCCTCACAGCTCTATTGGGATCTCCTGGAAGGATCTTTCTATGAAAAACTGTTGCTATTCTTTCCTTTCTTTTACTTTTTGAAAGGACAAATTTACTGGCAAGAGTGGAGAGAAAAAGGATTTTGTCATGAACTTGATTAGGATTCAAGGTCAATTTTTAGATTAATGTTCTTTATACAGAGACAAGCAGAGAGAGTACAACCTGCTGACCATCCACAAGAAAAGACAGGGTGAGAGTCAAGAATAGCCAGAATTCCCCCAGAGACCACAGCATCCTTCAAGGGGCATTCTAGCTATTCTTGACTCCCACCCTGTGTTTTCTTGGAGACGGTCAGCAGACTGTACTCTCTCCACCTGCTGACCGTCTCCAAGAAAAGACAGAGTGGGAATCAAGAACAGCTAGAATGCTCCCAGAGGGACAACAGCATTCCTCAGAATGCTAAGACCCATGGACCTCAGAAGAGCAATACTGCTGACATCTGGGAGAGGTGGAGTGGCCATATCCAGCTTCCTGTTACAATGGGCTCCATGAGGAGTTACAAAATAGTCTCGCTCCAGATAAAAAGAGGAGCAGCAGGGAGAATGATATACAGACTAACATATGAAAAGAAGTGTCTTTTCTCCCTCATGTAGTGGAAATGGGATCAATTTCGGATTCAAATAGTGAACAACCCTTACACTGTGCATCCAGAAGCACTGCAGTAATACCCTTGGTAAACAATAGTAAGATGCAGCCTGGAGTGACACTGCATAGCTTTCAAAGCTACTGCTGCCCTCTCTGCTTCCCCTGCAATACTAAATTATGTTGAATCAAGAGATTTCTTATGGTGGCTTGTCTTAGTCCTGCTAGATAATGAAGATGGAATTCACAATTCCAGACAGGAAAGTTCATCTTCGGTAACTAGCAGCACAGAATCCTTAGCTAATCATCCTGCAAGGGTGCTATATGGCAAGATGCCCTTGCATAACTGTTGTCCAAAAAGAAGACCCTGCCCTGGAAACTGTACCTAGCTTTGAGAGTGCTGCGAAAGTATGTAAAGGTACAGCCAGGTTACCGTGGCACAGATCTCATTCAATGTGGCATTAGAGAAGAAAAACATACAAGCAGATACAGCTGCAATCTCTGACTGAAAGGGCCTTTAACACGTTTTGATAAAAAAGCAGTACAGTGAGAGCACAGCAAGAGAGGCACTGATTATAAAATTCCTAATTATTCTCAGTGGAAACAAGTCTTTATGAACGGACAGAGTTCTGTTCATGTTATATCGGAGCCGAGCTGCAAATGAATTTACAATTACAGTTACAAAACCTTACAATTCAGATTTCTCCTTAATTCAACATGCAAATGAATGGACTGATACAAGTTTCTTTCTGTGAAAACAATGGGAAAAAATTAAGAACCAACCCTAGAGGAATCTCTAACATGTAACAGGTTACCAAAAACATTTTTTTAACCTGGAAAATATTTACATCCAGCTGCTTCTGCATACCTAAAAAAAGGGATAACTTTCCAGTGTGAAGTAATTAAGCTCAGTAAAATGGTGCCTTTAAAAAAAGGCCTTGAATGTGATAACAGAAACTAAGACAATGAATCCCTGACAAACAAGAAACTTGGATAAGGCTGCAAGAGGGACCCTGATCAGAAATAGGGAGAGGTCTGACACCAACAAGGGACACCATGTGACCACAGACATGGAATACTGCATGGCCTGAAGTACAATGCTGAAGAGAGATTAAAGGCCTTGTTCTGCTGACCAAAATAAAAATCTCTTTCACTTATTCTTACAAATCTTTTGAAAGAGAAGGCCTCAAGGGAAAAAAAAGGATATATACATCACTCTGCAGAGAAGCCCAAATCTTACTACTGCCAGAATTGGAACAACCATGCTATTAAAAAATGGAGACTTGTCCAATGAGAGGAATATAGCCAACATATTCCTTAGAAGCAATACCACAGGAAGACAGAGAAGGAACTGCTGAAGTGCCTCGGACAGAAGGGGTTATCATAATTATACTAGCCTTAAAAGTCTTGTCTTATAAACAAACCCTGTCACATCAGAGGAAACAGGGGTTCATAGGTTCAAACGCAAGTACTATGCTAGCTGCCCTTATGGGACATTTTAAGCCTAACCAATTTCCCTTAGAAAGGTGGGAATCCAACACTGTACCTTGTGTCTATAAGGTGAACACCTTAACCATTATACCAACTCCTAGTTAGGTGGGGGAAGAGTACAGAAGAGCACCTGGCCAAGCATGGGACCAGTGATGGAGGGATGAGCAAGTAATATTCAGGGCACTTGGTTTTGGTCAACAACATACAATAAATTAATAGCAGCAAAGACAGTGTGGCAATACACGAGTCAGGCAGTTCAAATGAATATATAACCATGAAACATATAAAAAATAAAAAACGTTAATGAAGGAGGCAAGCGCTTTCACATAAGAGCTTCTTTTGACCAAAAGATCCTTCAACCTAACATTCCCTTTAAATAGTATTCATCATCCAATCGAAATGTAGACAATTTAATTGCATTCAGTTAAAGTAGTATGCACATTTACCCAAATTTTAAAAGGACATACACCTACAATTCTACCCAAGCATACTAAAACAACATATAGATTCCTATGCATCTTTCTAGCAGCATATAATCACATATAAAGAGTAACATACAATAAATGTTGGTGGCACAGCAGTAGATGTTTGCAGATTCCACAACTAATGCCAATACATATATGCATATCACGCATGTCACATGTGTAGGGGTGGGACCAGTAGCCATCAAAATACAAAATTCTTCATGGCAACCAGATGACATTGCACTGTCCTGGAATGCCTTAATCTTCTCTCTAATCCTGACATATATTCAGATTCATGGAAACTGCTAACTGCAGGAATCCACAGATTAAGGAGGGGCAACAGAAACAGCTGCTAAGGGAGCAAAAACGTAGAAAACATTATTACAGTTACTATCTCAAACGTCAGTAATATAAAAACAACGAAACCCCCTTCCATGACAAATTCCTTGAGCTTCACAATACCAAAACCCACAGAGGCTCATAACATTGCACTGATCACAAATCAAAACTAAACAGTTTGCTTTTGAGAGCAGTTATCCAAAAAAAGATAAACACTACCATTAGAGACACTTTGAATAGTGGTAGCACTGTTAGGGAAAGTTTTTTTTTTTTTTTTTTTGGAATGTAATGTTTGGAGTTAGGGGCAGGGTGGGTAGGTTAAGGTTAGCACACATGAAAAGGTGGGCTTTGCCTCCCTGCATTAGCATACTCATATGTGCTAACCCTAACAGTGCCCCTAACCCCAGTGCTTCATATTACCTCCAAAAAACCTTTCCTTAGTGCATTATCTAATACACATACAAACACACATGCGCAATACTTAACGCTAACCCTAAATTGCAAACACATATGCACACTCTCCTACCTCTAATGCCAAAGCTTTTAAAATCGAAAAGTTTCACATTAATATATACATCTGCTTATCAGAACCAAAAGAACATCCCCTAAAATACATAAATATCCAGCATTCCTCCTTCCGATAAACCTGGCACTCAAACAGTGAAATTTAGTTAAAAAAATAAAAATAAAAAAGGAAGTACACTCTGTTGAAGTGAGCATTCAACAGGGTGAACCGCTATGCATCTCAAAACACACACTCGCAGTCATTAAAAAAAAATCATTGTACAATGCTACAACACCTGAAAGTTTCTTTGGAAGGGACTGACATACATAATTTTAATTTATGAAGAATACGATTCTTGAATACTGTTTTTCAAAATTAAGACCTTGGAAATTAAGGACAATTTCAGAGTTCTCCATCTAGTTTTATCCTGAAGTATAGTTTGCTAGCACATATTTATTTTACACTTGTTTACCGGGAAAGTCCAATTGGACAAAATGTCCTTTTTAGCAAAGGCCCGGGGAGAAAAGCTCCACATTTATAAATAACCGTAGGATACATATACAACGTACAGATAGAAATATTGACTCAATCTCAGATGCAAATACAAAATGAAAATACAGGTTGTACATTTCACTGATACAAACATACTGTCTAGATAGGATACAAAACAGCTGTATTGTGGCTGTAGGAAGAAAACAAGCAAGTTAGGTATACATATACTAAGTAAAGGTATACTACTCAAATACATATTACAACCTTTATTTTTGTAAGATTAAATGAAACACTCCTAAATATCTTAACCTAAAAGAAAGGCTGATACTCAAAAAATCTAAAGGACATAAACAGTCATCACAAAAAGAAAAATAAATATATTTATTTAAACTATAAGACTATGTAAGATATCTCAGGGAGATTAAAAAAAATGCAGATGGTGCTTCATCTGCCTGAAGACAAAATCCTTGGACGAATCAGCCACATAGCTAAGTTAGGCCATGCAATAGCTCCTTGTAATATCAAATGCGCAGCCACTATGTACATGGGAGATTGAGCGGTTAACAAAGTCACAAGTCCCAGAATGGAAGTGAATGGCTCTTCTGTTCAGAGGGGTGAGAAACCTTGGAAGAGCCAAGTAATTTTGATATGCTTAAATGTATTCCTTAAGACCAAACAGGTCATCTGCTCTAGAAGGGTAGACTGCAGTGTGACCATTCAGAAAGGGCTCTTAGGGGATGAATGCATTTAGGCTAATGACATTCAGAATGGACTTTAGATCCCTCGACAGTGGGCATACTAAAGAATCAGGGATAATATTTTAGCTCATGCTGGTCTGCTATCTGCAAGGTGCTTGCGTGCTTTCTTTGCTGACAATCTGGACAGGATCATATGATCATACAGTCATAGTAGGTTACTAGGATATCGACCCAGAGGTCATTTCAAGCCTGGCTGTTTCATCCCAATGTAATACCATATATACTCTAATCAATACACAGGACTGTATTTAGTAATGACTGCCCATTGTCCAGGGGCATCTGGCAAGGGTATCAAAAAAAAAATAAAATAAATAAAACAATCTGAGTAGGAAAACAGAAGGGAAATGGTACAGCCAACCGACACCCATCACCTGGGTTTATGCCTCCTTGGAGCTCTTTCTTAAGAGTGGGACATGGGGAGTTACCCTGATTCTGACTGCTTCAAATAGGAAGCATCTGAAATGGAGTCAAGGGTTGTATAAACCACCTTGAGGCTGGCTGCAGCCTCCATGATATTACTGGGTGCCACATCTACTGGGCTAGTAACTCTGATGAGCTGCTGCAGGTGAAGAATGCTGTGAGCCTGCTGACTTCTGCAACAGAGCAGCAGCAGAGCAAAGGCGGAAACCACACCAACTTCCCTTGAATTCTCACAAGTGAGACTGATAGAGGGTAGAAATTTTCTTCAACAAAGGGACTGTGCAGCATTTTTCTTAACCCTTTATATAGTCATTAATATTAACACAAAACAACAGGGACAGTCCAAAATGAACAGTCTAAAAAAACTCTCCTTGGTTTTCTCTGTGAAGGCTGTCAAGTGTAGTCCGCTATGTTGTCATACAGAAAGCCAGATATAGCCACCCCAGTGCATGTTTTGTGGCATTACAAGCCAAGTGGTCCATAAGGTTATGGAGGCCTAAGCCTTTATTTAGTTCTTTCTGGAAATTGTCAGGCAACTCTGTCACATGCTTTACTTCATCAGCAATGTCAAATAATGCATGCAAGTAATCAAATTTAGCATCCTAAAGAAACACGGTGGAGGGAACAGGCTAGCTTAAAAAAACTGTCCAGGCAACCCCAACCCCTTGTCTGGGGTGGCTAACTGAAATTGGAAGCAGTTTCTCCCGAGGGCAAAAGTTTGTGAGTCTGCAGTATCCCATCCCACCCTCCACTGCTGCTCATCTAGCTCACCTCCAACTTCAGCTGCACATCTAGCCTTTGCTCTTTTACATGCGTATGTTTTTTTTTTTCTTACCAATTCGAACTACATCCCTCCTAGCTGACTGGTCTCATCTCTCAATAGTCTTCAGGCTGTTGCTCAGAGATGGTCTGAGGATTCATGCTCGTACCTCTGTCTTTATACCCAAACACATATGAGCTGATGTCATACATCAGATGTACAACCTAGGGAAGGTAAAGCTTTGGTACTCCAACCGGACGACAGCGGTGACAACCTACTTAACAACAAGAGTGCAAAAATGATTTCAGACAGGACACAACCCATCTGAAAAATAAGGGCCCTCAGAAGACAGATGTTCCAGGGCTGGCACAACAAGCAGTTGGAATCCTGGCACAAGATCCATGGAACACCAACAACAACTATGGAACTACTGTAGGAAAAAACAACACAGACAGGCAGGCACTTGGTAAAGCAGGCATCTGCATGACAATACCTGGTAGGGCAGTTGCAAGTAAACACACATCTGACTTAACATTTGCAAAAACTGAGGGAGACCATGAAAAAACAGTCACCTGAGGAGCAGACATCAGGGATGACAACGGAATAACTACCAATCCTTGCCCAACAGGAACAGTTAAGGAACGGACCCTTGGGGCCCCAGATCTAATGAAAAGGGAGCAGGAGCTCTACGGAACCACCCTGCTTCTCACCCTTTGATAAAAGCCACCAGCAAATTATCAATAGCAAGAAACAAAGTAAAGAACCAATGAGAGCTGAAGCTCTGATATATGCTCAACTGAGGTTGCCATAAACCATGAGTGTGTGTTACCATATTAAATTAAAAAAAAAATCCTTTAGAGCAGAAGCTAGTAATCCAAACAAAGGAAAAGTGATTATCCCAGCAATAAATCTTAGGGATGAAAATGGTCCTTAATAGCAGGATGCAGAAAGATTTGCACTCTAAAGGAAGCATAGGAAGATAAAATATTGGTCGTTAGGAAAGTTAGGCAGTGGCCAGATGAACTTTGAAAAGTAACTCAAACCTGATTCAAAAATTCTGACAAGTGGTGAAGAACCAGGGAGACCAAGGCAAGATCAAGAGTCCAAGGAGTAGCTAATGCCCCAGTTGGAAAACACCTTGCATTTACCCTTGTATGCCTTCTGGAGAGATTCTTTGGAAGGTGACAGAATATCCACCACTCAACTTATACAGTACTGATTCATGGTAGTGAGGAATAAGGCTATCAAACTCCAGATCTCTCACATTAAGGGCAGTAACACAAGTCATTTAATCAGAAGCAACCTGACAAGAGGTGACAGGTGCAACCTCAGGAACAAGAAAACATACTTAAATTTGGTTGGAATAGGGGTATCGCAATAATCCTAGCTCTGTGAAACTTGGCCATTTGGATAAACTCTGTCATTACAAATAATGGAGGAAAAGCACGTCTTGAGATCAACCCTGTATCAATATACCCCTGCCCTGATCACCAGGTAGAGGTACCAATTAGAAGCAATTCTGACATTTGCCACCGGTTGCGAAAAGATCATTGACAAACATTAACTACTTCAAGAACAGCACATTAATAACAAAATAGACTGAGTGATCATTTCTGAGATGAATCAAAGAAATAGAACCAAAGCACAATCCTGATGACCCAGTCAAACTGATGGGACAGATGAACTATTCAGTCTGGAGGTTAGTGTTGCGGTCATTGATACACAGGGCTGACCACGGCAACAGTACAGTCAAGACCAATGGTACTGAGGATAATCCTGGTGCAGAACAGTCAGGCCCAAGCCCTGGTGCTAATGGACCTATCCCCACCTTCATCTTAAAGTGGGGAGTTGTAGAACATTTCAAAGAAAATATAATGGAAAAATATTAAATACTTATGGCATAAGTCACTTCACAAGACAATTGTAAGAATGGTGCCTCTTGCTAGCTGTGTTAGCAGCTTTGCAAAACGTGTGAGACAGCAATGGACCTTGTAAGAAAAAAAGGGACCAACAGAAAACTAAACTCTAGCTGGCACACAATGTAGAGAAGGTCCCACCTTTCCCAAGATCTATTTATAATACAACTGCAGTAGCACAACCTTCTTAACCTTCTGTACTTCTGCAAGAAAAGCATTATACATTAAATGTACTCTGCCTAACTCCTGCATAACTGTAAGTTTTACATCTAGGTAATTATACCCCAGCCACTGCTTGTCATTAACAGCTGCTCAGAGCAGTGATATTTAGTGAACCTTAATAACCAAATTCAGAATTCTAGGCAATACAGCATACGCATAAAAGTGACAATCTGCAACACTGATGTATTATCAGTATTTTAAAAATTACACACTGTAATGCGCGCGTGTGTGTGTGTGTGTGTGTGTGTGTGTGTGTGTGTGTGTGTGTGGGTGTGTACACATATAAAATGCCAAAGAAGCAGGGACAACAAAGATGACAGTCTCAAGTGAGGAAAAGCAGAAAGACTGACGCTGTCAGAGACAGACCTCTTTCTTTTTCCCCACTGTACTAGGATACAAACAGCTAGCCCATGATGCAAATTCTTCATGGCCCATGATGCAAAATCCTTACCTCTTGTGACAGAAAAGGAATCACTTGTGCACAAATGGCATTCAGACGCTTGACAATTTCTGCCTGTAAAGAAATTAAAGAAAAAAGTAGGTTACCAATGAAAGCTTTTCTACAACAACCTTATCTTGATCTGAATTCACACAGAGACATGGAAAGATATAGTTTAGGTACTCAAAGAATGACATAACATATAATACTTTTGCAAAAATTTGAAAGTAAAAAGTCAAGTACCGAAACCGGTGAAGTAAACCGTTTATTGCAATTCGAACAATTTGCAATTCAAACAACTAAGCGCTTTCGCCAGTAAATCCAAAGGCTTCTTCAGAGTTGTTCAAACATTCTCCCCATGCTAGTTATATACTACTAATACCATTACAATACAAACACCTACCCACCCTTGTTGGCACTTAAACACTTTCTTAAAAAGACAGTACTGTTGTCAAATAGCTCTAGTCTTGGAAAATGCATCAAAAAAAAAAAATACATATATATATATATATATATATATATATATATATATATATATATATATATATATATATTAATTTATACAATGTTTCAGCATAAATCAAATTGTTAAACTAAAGCAAATGTTTACAATTTAAAACTTTAAAATACATCATGAATACTAAATATTCCAGGCAATTTGATTATGCTTAATTTTCAAAAATGGCTTGATAGAAATGAAATCGTTCAAGCCAGGTTCCATAGAAGCATTTAACCTCAATTGCCAGAGGGATTCCTTACTTTCCAACAGCAAATTCATATCTCCCCCATATTTGTTCTTAAAAACTCTATCAATAACAAAAAAACACAATTTTTTTGAAATTAATGCATTTTTCTGAGTGTATGAAAAGAGCATTATGGATATCCTTGTTCCTAATAGCCCTGGCACGTTCACTTATCCTGTCTCTCAACCTCCGAATGGTTTTACCCACATAGAAGCCGGGACAGGATAAACAAGTAGCCACATACACCACGTGAGTCATATTACAACTGACCCTGCCAGGGCATTGAATGGAAGTATCACTTCCTTGGATGTGGACATAAGGTCCATCATTTATATACCTACAGAACTTACAATTTTCACATTTAGACATACAGGATTTGTACAATAGTTTATTTAATTTCGTCTCCAATATGTTTTTTACATTTCTCCCCCTGCTAAAAACTATCTGAGGCTTTTTTCCAAGAATAGTTAACATGTCCTGTTGGAAACACAGTTCCCAGCATTGGTTAACTATGCCAACAATCTTAGAACTGCTGTCACTATATTCCAAAACCATGGCATTAATCTTATTACTCTCATGGGACAAACCTTTGTCTTTTTCCTTAGGCTGCCAATCAAACAACAAAATCGGTGCAAAGGATTGTTCCCTTTTCTTGGTAACTTCTTTTTTGATATTTGTTAATAGTTTTAAAGGGTAACCCCTTTCCAGGAACATGCCTATAAATTTGTAAATTTCTGTATGGAACACTTCATCACTGCTGAAAAGTCTTGACAGCCATACCATCTGTCCTTTAACCACACTTTGTTTTTGAAATTGTGGATGGTTACTACTAAAATGTAACAAACTATTCGAATATGAAGCCTTCCTGTATATTGTACTTTGCAAAATCTCAGCCTTATTTGATGAGCTAATGTCTAGATAATTTATATGATTTTTGTCCCATGTGCTGGTAAACTTCAGGAAATCAGTAGTTCCATTGAGATACTCCACAAATTGACCAGCTTCCTGCTCGTCCCCCATCCACAAAATAAGTATATCATCTAGGAATCTACTATAGGACAAAATTCTTTCATTATATTTTGTTTTTAAAATAAATTCATTTTCCCAGTCGAGTAACACTAGATTGGCAAAAATGGGGGCACATTTTGCCCCCATTGCCACCCCAGATATTTGGTGGAAAATTTCCCCTTCAAAAAATACGAAAATTTTTTTTTAAAAACAATCCCCATAAACAATCCGTAATCTAACTGAAGCCATGTCTGAAACCCCCAAACTAAGGATACTATTCTGAAACATTTCAGTGCCCCTTTCGTGTGGGATTACCGAAAATAAATTGGCAACATCAATTGTCAAGAAACTGTATTTAAATTCATTAGTATTTCTAAATTTAGCCAATCTACTCAAACAATGCCAAGAATCCTTAACTATATGGTCAACTTTGTTTAACAAATGTTTCAACTTGTTATCAATCCAGGCTGATATGGGTTCAGTTTTGGATCCTCTTGCTGAAACAATCAGCCTAAAAGATGGATCAACAATTGACTTGTTAGTTTTGGGAATACCAAAAATAGTTGGCAAAGCCCATTTTTCCACCGTTAAAAATTATTTTTCTTTTTTACCAATTTGTCCGTCTAGGTACACCTGTGATAAAATTATATCTATCTAGGAGTATGCCCTGTTCAGTTCATGCCTTGATGCCCTTGCATATGTTGACTCTTCATTTAATATTTGCTCCATCCTAGTAACATAGTCAATGTGAGGCATAATAACTATGCCCCTCCCTTATTGGGGGTCATAATTCTTAGATTCTTATCTGTAGCCAAAGACCGCAATAACTGATTTTCTTCTTTTGTCATGTTATATTTACATTTACTTTTGTTTATGGTTTGGTTATTTTTACTATTGTTAAAAACCAGTGTACGAATCCGTTTTTCACACAATCTTTCGAACATGTCAATTTCAAAATTGTTTGGGGGTACAAACGTACTTTTACGTATAAAGGAATTGCTTTCTATCTGTTGCACATTTCTGTCCTTAAAAAAATCTTTAAATTTATTTGCCTAGTATACATTTTTAAATCAACTAGGGTTCTAGTGACATTCACATGTGAATTCGGAACAAAAGACATGCCCTTTTTCAAAAGCGTGAAATATTCATCGCTCAGATCTAAGTCAGAATAATTATAAATGGTGAAACTATCCTGTTCTACCTTCTAGCAAACCAACCCCCCTTCCTCTGACCATAACTCACTATCAATGCTGTCTACCCATATGTCCGAGTGTGTATTTACTTCCACCTCTTGGACTGCCTGTTGTCCCAAGACCTCCCTTGGAAGTAATGGCCACTCCGATTCCATCCCTGTAGTTAATTCTGGGGATTCCGGTTGGCCTGATTTTTCAGGTGTTCGGACCTTCGGGGCTCTTCGTGTAAAAAAAATCTGGCTCGTCCTGCATATTACCCCTGATAGTGATCATGTTATAATGCCCCGTATTTTTATCAATATCCCCCTTGGATATAATCGTGGGGCTAGCTCCTTCAACCACATTGGAGCCCTTATTAACTACATCTGGATACGCTTTATTGTTTTTATATTCTTCAGTATCGCGTACAATTTTACGCTGTTTGGTAATAACATTTTTACCTACAAACGTATCTACATCATTCAACACTTTCTTATATTTGTCATGATATGGTGTAAATAATGCATCATTCACGGTACTGTTATTCAATTTAGAAATCTCGTCCTGTAACTCTAAGTTTAATGTCATTGTTTTTAACTATAATGTCCATAATTTCAAAACCTGCCTGGTGACTGCAGGTTTCATTTTTTACTTTTGCAAAGATGCTATTGAGAAGTTTCTAAACGGTAATATAAACACATCCCATCAAATGAAACTTTTAAGACTATGTCTACAACCCAGTAACATTTTTGCAAAATTCAGGCAATAATGGTGCCTTAAACAAAACAGCAAAGGCACATGACTTCAGAAAAGATGTACAAGGTAAAAATATGGTCAACTACTGACTGCTGTTCAAAAATGTTGCAATCTTGAGGAGGTAGCCAGACTACATGACACCTTGTAGGAGAATGTGATTTTTAATGAAGTTAAACTAAAAATGCAACCTAGAACTGCTAGAATCTAACTATTTGTGTTAAACAGGAGGAAGACATTGGAAAATGGGAGGGGAGAAAAGCATGGCAACGTGAAAAGGGGAGGTGCAAGAGTAGCTTGGGTTATCTGGCACGATCAACATGCACTGCATATCCTGAAGATTAACAATGACCTAAATCTCCTTAGGCAGATTTGGATCTCTCACCACAGAGTCTGCTGCAAGGTTCCTTTCAAACCTTCACAGATGTCAGAGAAATAGAGCATTGCCCATAACGAAAATGAAAAATGGCTTCTAAAATGGATCTCGACAGAAGAAAAGTGTAGGCTAGAATCAAAGATTTCTGAAAAATAATGTAAAGCTTGAGAGAGAAAAGGGTCCAAGCCCTTATTTGTAGGACAGGACAGCCAGAAAACAGTCCTCTTTTTTGGAATTTCTTTTTCTGAATGGACAGGTTTTAGGAAGCCAAAATATTTGGGGAAAAAAATGGCACACTGTTGGCAGTGAGACTGAAGAAACCAAAAAGACAGCTTCAGTGTATGAAAGTCTGGGTTAGATGGCAAATCTCTAAAACAGCATTAGCTGGCAGATTCTGAAAGACAAGGGAACAAAGTCTGCCGGGATCAAAAATGAAGCAATGAAAGTGACCAGCATAGTGTAGTCTGGCTTTCTCAATGAAAATAAGTCAAAGGGAATGGGAAAAAGAGCTGTGGAAACTATGACCACGGCTAAGCTATGGCATCCTTTCCACAACTCCAAGACAGAATCAGGAAAAAAAGGAAGCTTAGTCTTTTGTTTTGGTTGGAGAATCAAAAACTTACACAGTGAGAAACTTCAACAACATAAGAACTTCTTGACCCCTACAGGACTGGCTAAAGGGGGAAGAGAGGCACAAGAAGGCATGGGCTCAATGTGAATCTCTCTCCTCTAAGAACCCTTTCGACTGGATCATCACCCAACTACCACACCATGACATCCCCACAGCAAAAAGGATACGAAAGAGCCCCACCCAAAACACTCTGTTGATATACTAGACTATTGCCAAGTTGTCTGACTAAATGGAAAGAATACCCTTGCAGAGACAGTCCTGAAATGCTAGGTTGGATACAAGAAAGTACAGTTGTGTACACTTACCATAAAATGTAGATGTTCGAGTGTATTCACTGTTGCAGTCATCACACTTGGGTTATCTGCCTGCAGGTAGCCCTCAGTCGGCTCGAATACCAGATTCTTGGGATTTCTGCGCTGGATGCTGTCGCTTCTTCCATGATGACAGGTCGTCAGGGGTATAAAACAAGCAGCCGACGCCATTACATCAGTTTTTCTTGCCCCAGATGTTAGCAGCCCCCCCCCCCCAAATAGGAAGCTACCATATGGCGTGGAACACCACCAGTAAAAAGTAAATACCACTGCCATAAAAAATGGCCATATAGAGGATAGGTAGAAATGACAGAGAAAAACAGGGGGCTGAAGGGAGGGGAAACCAGGACTGCAACAGTGAATACACTTAAGTGTATACAACTGTACTATGTTCTTCGTGTTTCACTGTTGCAGTCATCGCACTTGGGTTGATTCCCAGAGCTGAGGAAGGGTGGAGGCAGTCAAGAGGAGTTAGGGCTGGCTAGCAGGCCCTGTAAGACTGCTGTAGCAAATCCAGCTCTGGATTTAGAAAAAATAGGTAAGTGGTAATGCTTGGTGAAGGTGTGTACAGAACTCCAGGTTGCAGCTTCCAGAATGTCCCTGGTAGGGACTCCCCTGAGAAATGCTGTAGAGGTGGAAAGCAGCCCTAGTGGAATGTGTTCTGATCCCCTGTGGGGTAGGTTTTCCATGGTGCTTGTAGCAGAAATGGATGCAGTGTGCTATCCATTTGGAAATTGTTTGCTTTGAAATGGCCTTGCTCTCTGCCCCTGTAGCAAAGCTGACTAGCAGCTGGTCAGAATTTCTGAAAGGTTTAGTCCTGTCAAGTTAGAACCTGAGCTGTCTGTGCACGGTGCAGGATCCTTTCCCCTTTATTCTGAGGATTAGGGAAGACGGTTGGCAAATGGATGGCTTGGTTTACAGCCACACTGGAGACCGCAGGTTAGTCCGAGGGAAACCCTGTCAGCATGGAAAATAATGAAGGGTTCCACAGCCATTAGTGCCTGTAACTCAGACACACTTCTAGCCGAGGTTATGGCTAAAAGCAATGCTGTTTTCCAAGAAATTAATTTTAACTCTGCTGAAGCCGCAGGTTCAAAAGGGGGAAGCGTGAGCTTTTCCAGTACAAAGTTAAGGTCCCAGACAGGGGTGGGTGCTCTCCTAGGGGGCCTGAAGTTGTTAGTCCCTCTCAGGAACTGTTTTATGAGAGGGTGAGAGAATAGTGGTGGTTTGGTATTATAATGAGATGAGATGGCAGAGGCATGAATCTTAATGGAGGAGAAAGGCCTCTGTGGAGTAGCTCTGCTAGGTAATCAAGGATTTGAGTAAGGAGGGCACAGCTGTGTCCTTTCCTTGAGACCGATTCCAAGAAAAATATCTTTTCCACTTTTCAGCATAGGATTTCCTAGTACTAGGCCTTCTGGCCTCAAGAATGACATCCAGCACCTGTTTGCTGAGGGTTGCTGGTGGAGTATCCAGGGGATAAGACAGGCTGAAAGGTTTAGGGTTTGCAGCTGTGGATGCAAAATGTGTCCCTCCTGCTGAAGGTGTCTGATGAAGGTGCCAGGGTGGCACTGTTGTCAGACAGCCTAAGTGTGGGTACCAGTGCTGGCATGGCCAATCTGGGGCAATAAGAATTGCCCTTGGGCTGTCCTGTCTGATCTTGAGTAGTAACTTTGAGAGGAGGGGGCAGAGATGGAAAGGCATAAATTGAGAGGTCTCCCCATTTGAAGGATAAGGCATCCACCCTCCAGGCCCTGCTGTGAGGGTTCCTGGTGCAAAATTTGCTCAACTGGTGGTTCTGGGGGGAGGCAAAGAGGTCCACCTCTGGTGTCCCCCACCTCTGGATTAGAAGATTGAAAGTGTTGGGCTCCAATTTCCACTTGTGTGGGTCCAGGAGATTTCTGCTCAAGTCGTCTGCCAGTGAATTCTGTTTGCCCGGCAGAAACTGAGCTTGTAGATGCACTTGGTTGCTCAAGGCTGTGTTCCACAGGGCCATGGCTAACCTGCAGAGCGGGTAAGAATGGGTTCCCTGCTTGTTTATGTACCACATAACTGTGGTGTTGTCTGTTTTTATCAGCAGCTGTCCTGGAAGGATTAGCTATTTGAAGGCTGTCAGAGCATACTGTATAGCCAACATCTCTTTTTTACTGATGTGCAGGAGGATTTGTCCTGTGCTCCACTTGCCGTGAACGCATTTGCCTGCCATATGATGCCCCCATGCATAGTCTGATGTATCTGTAGTCAGGATCTGGATGGCGAGGGGTTGAGTGAAAGGCAGTCCCTTGTTGTGGTTGCATGCTTCTGCCCACCAAAGGAACTCTGCTCTTAGACAAGGTATGATAGGAATGACTGTTTCCAGGTCCTGAGAATGTTGGCACCAAAAACTTTTTAAGTACCATGGAAGTTTCCTCATATGCAGTCTTGCATATGGAATTAGCAGAATGCACGAGGCCATGAACCCTAGGGCTTGCAGTATTTTCCTTGCAGAAAGCTGGGTTTTGGTGGCCATTTGTTTGAAGTAGTTGTTCAAATAGACCTGTTTTTCTGAAGTGAAAAATGCCATCTGGGAAGTTGTGTTCAAGCTTGCTCCTAGGAATCCAATTTTTTGACTGGGCACCAGTTGTGATTTATTTTCGTTGATGGTGTACCCCAATGAAGATAGGAATCTTTTTACAAATGCCAGGTGCTGAAGTAGCAATTCCTGACTGTCGGCCTGAATCAGGCAATCGTACATGTATGGGAAAATTTGGATATTTCTCTGCCTGCAGTATGCAATGGCTGGAGCCAGACACTTGGTGAATACTCTGGGCGCAGTAGATAAGCCAAAGGGAAGTGCAGAGAACTGATGGTGCATAGAGCCTGCCCTGAAGTGTAGATATGCAGATAAGCTTCTTTTAAGTCTAGGGTGACTAACCAGGCATCCTTGGCTAACATAGGGAGAAGCTGTTGCAGGAAAGCATTTTGAATTTTGCGACCACCAGAAAAGTGTTGAGAATTGATAGATCGAGGATAGGGCACCAAGAGCCCTCTTTTCTGGGCACTAGGAACAGTCTGGAGTAGAAACACTGTCCCCTTTGTTGCAGTGCAACAGGTTGAATGGCTCTGATATTGAGCAGGGAAAGTACTTGCTTTTGAGCCTCTGCCCACTGGTTTGGAGGAAGGTCTGGAAACCCGCTTGGGGTTGGCAGTGAATGGAAGTAGAAACTGTACCCCTGGGATACAATGTCTAGAACCCATTGGTCCTAAGTAATGGACATCCAGTTTTTGGCATGAAGGGCAAGTTTTCCTCCTAGGTGCGCAAGTAGTTGGGCAGAACTGGGAAGGATAACTGAAAAGTTACTGTGAACTTTTTCCATAAGGGGGTGGCTTACCACTCCCTGTTTTTGAGGTGGGAACACTCCATTGTTTAGATCTCTGCATACCCTGAGACTGTAGTCTTGGTGGTCTGGTTCCCCTATTTTTGGACTGAGAAGGCCTGGAAGGGGCTGGAAAGGACCAGTTTTAGAAGGCCAATGCCTACTGAATCTAGGTGGCTGCACTTGTACGAATTCTTTAACAGTTTGCATAGATCTAGCTTTTTCTTCCATCTTTTTAAGAACCTCTTCTGCTTTGGTGCCAGACAAACAGTCCTGATTTAAAGGAGTTTCAAGTAATTTTGATTTGACAAGGTCTGGCAAGGTTTGTTCCTTCAGCCAAGCATGCCTTCTCAGTAAAGACCCAGTGAATGCAGCCCTGCAAGATGCTTCTAGGGCATCAAAGCCACACCGCAAAGTATGCTTACTAACTTGGTTTGCAGAATGCATTAACTCTTGTAAATCTTTATTTTCTGCACAATCTGGAAATAACACCATTTTTTGTTTAATTAGTTCCATAATATGTTGCTAGTACTTCAACATGTGAAACTGGCAATTCAACGCCCAGATGGCAAGAGTTGCAGAGGTATATACCTTCTTACCCCATCTGTCTAAAGCTCTGGAATCCCTGTCTGAAGGAGTAGGGTTTTTGGCTGTAGTAGCCTTTATACCTTTAGGTCCCTGGGAAATGGTCTCTGGATCCGCAGTAGGATTCTTAAGGAGAAATTTGTGAAAATCGGGGTACTCTGTAGTACCTATCAGGTTTTCTAGGGGCCAGTGGTAAAGTGTCTGGAGTAAGACTGGATTCCATGAAGACATCATCTACAACATCCAAAACAGGGGCTTATGCCTGTGCTGAGGCAACTCTAAAAATTCTGAGTCTCTTTTTGGACTCAGGATAGTCCCGGCATTCCAAGCAGAAATGCTCTCTTAAAGTATGCAAGGTTTCACCGAAAGAAAAATCCTCTGGAGGGGAGGCAGAAAGAATGGATTTCTCTGCATCTGAATCCTCAAAGGTTGACAAGGGCATGTCCTGGTAATCAGAAGGGTCAAAGTCATCGGACTCCTGGTCTGTAGAATCAGAAAGAAACTCAATTCTTTGTCTCTTAGCAGGGGAAGGCTGGCTTCCCCTAATTAGGGTGACAAGGTCTTCAGCCATTCTAAGCATTTGTTTTTGTGGCATGGGAGCTTGAGCATGCACTTTGGTCATCAGTTTCTAGACGAAGTGCATATTCTGGGCCTCAGAAATTTGGTAGTTTTAGCTGAAAACGAAGTTGTCAGTTTAATGCGAACATCGGTAGGTCAGAATACACCCTCAGAAGCTGGTACCTGCACTGTGGCTCCAGACCCATCCAAGGTAGAGACATCCACAGGTTCCATAGTCAAAGAAGCATCTCGTGGCATACCGAACTCAGAATGGGTCTCAGCAGAAGCCTTCAAATCTGTAGAAGCGGGCATCATGGGCAGCAAAGGCACCTCACTGAGTACTGATTGGCGACGAGCTTAATGGAAGCGTCATTGGCAGTTTTGAACCTATGTGGTTTGCCTCTGACTTCATCGTTACGCTTTTTGGGAAGATCGGTAGTCGGATGGCTTATCGAAGCCATTTCGTAATACGGAGAAAGTACAGTTGTGTACACTTACCATAAATGTAGATGTTCGAGTGTATTCATTATTGCAGTCATCACATTTGGTTATCTGCTTGCAGTAGCCCTCAGTCAGCCTAATTATCAAAGTCTTGGGTCCGGCGTCGGTTGCTGTCTCATTCTGTGACGTCAGGTAGTCAGGAGTATAAAGCATGCAGCCAATGCCATTACATCAGTTTTTCTTGCACCAGATGTCGGTAGAGGTATAGCCAAAAGAAGTCCGGGGGCTGGAGGGTAGCCAGGATTGCAACAGTGAATACATTCTAACATCTACATTTATGTTAAGTGTACACAACTGTACTATGTTCTTTGTGTTTCACTTTTGCAGTCATCACATTTGGGTAGATTCCCAAAGCTAAGGGTGGGAGGAGGAATTATATAGCCTTAGGACCAGCAATAAGGCTCTGCAAGACTGCAATGGCAAAGCCAGCTCTGGATTTAAAGAAAATAGGCAAATGGTAATGCTTGGAGAAAGTATGTACAGAACTCCAGGTAGCAGCTTCTAGGATGTCCCTGGTGGGACACCTCTGAGAAAGGCTGTGGAGGTAGATGCAGCCCTGGTTGAAAGGGGTCTAATCCCCTGCGAGATAGGTTTTCCATGGTGCTTATAGCAGAAATTAATGCAATGGCCTATCCATTTAGAAATGGTTTGCTTTGAAATAGCCTTCCCCTCTGCCCCTGCAGCAAGCGCCACCAGCAGTTGTACAGATTTCCTTTGAGGTTTAGCCCTGTCCAAGTAAAATCTAAGTTGTCTCTGCACATCTAAGGAGTGCAGTATCTGTTCTCCTTTGTTCTGTGGATTAGAAAAGAAGGTTGGCAAATGAATAGACTGATTAAGAGCCACACTGGAAACCACCTTGGGCATGAAGGAGGGACTGGTCCTGAGAGACACTCTGTCCGCATGAAAGATGATGAAAGGCTCCACTGCCATACCGGCCTGTAATTCAGACACCCTTCTTGCTGAAGTGATTGCTAAAAGGAAATCTGTTTTCCAAGAAAGGAATTTTAACTCTGCACTTGCAGCTGGCTCAAAAGGGGGGAAAAGTGAGTTTTGCCAATACAAAATTAAGGTCCCAGGCTGGAGTTGGGGCTCTCCTGGGTGGTCTTAAGTTTCTGGCCCCTCTGAGGAACTGCTTGAGTAGTGGGTGAGAAAAGAGGGGTGGTTCTGTGTTGTAATGAGCTGAAATGGCTGAGGCGTGAATTTTGATGGAGGAAAAGGAAAGGCCCTTGTGAAGCATCTCAGTTAAGTTTTGAAGAATCTGAGGTAAATTGGGCGCTGTTGTGGCCATCCCTTGAGTTTGGCTCCAGGCACAGAATCTTTTCCATTTTTCAGCATAAGATTTTCTAGTACTAGGTCTCCTTGCCTCCAAAATGACATCCAACACTTGTTTACTGAGGGATGGTAACGGAGAGATTAGGTAATTATCTAGGCTGTCAGGTTCAGGGTTTGAAACTGGGGGTGCAGAATCTGACTCTCCTGCTGAGACAGCAGGGTAGGGGTCTGAGGTAGGTGCCATGGAGCCAGCTGTGACGCACTGCACAAGAAGGGGTACCAGTGTTGGTGTAGCCAGTCTGGTGCAATCAGTATCATCCTTGGTTTGTCCTGTTTGATCTTTAGTAGCACTTTGGAGAGGAGAGGCAGAAGAGGAAAGGCATAAACTGATAGATTTTTCCAGCTGAAGGACAGAGCATCCACTTTCTAAGCTTGTTTGTGGGGAGTCCTTTTGTAGAATTTGTCCAATTGGTAGTTCTGGGGGGAGGCAAACAGGTTTATATCCGGGATCCCCCATTTGTTGATCAACATGTTGGCCCTTGAGCTTTCTGCTTAGTTCGTCTGCCAGTGCATTTAGTTTTCCTGGCAGGAACCCAGCCTGTACATGCACTTGGTAACTCAAGGCTTTGTTCCACAGAGCCATGGCTAGTCTGCAGAGGGGGTAAGAATGGGTACCCCCTGCTTGTTTATGTACCACATAACAGTGGTGATGTCTGTCTTTACCATTAATTGTCCTGGAAGAATGTGGCCCTTGAAGGCTGTCAGAGCACTCTGTACAGCTAACATTTCTTTTTGATTGATATGCAGGTACATTTGACTTGGGTTCCATTTGCCCTGAATGCACTTCCATGCCATGTGAGCCCCCCATGTATAGTCTGATACATCTGTTGTTAGAGTTTGGGCGGCAGGGGGTACACTGAATGGTAGTCCCTAGCTTTGGTGGCAGACCTCTGCCCACCAAAGGAATTCTAACCGTTGGCAAGGTATGATAGGAATCATTGCTTCTAGATCCTGAAAATGCTGACACCATAGGCTTTTTAGATACCATTATAGTTTCCTCATATGCAGTCTTGCATATGGAATTAGTAGAATGCACGAGGCCACGAACCCCAAGGTTTGCAGTATTTGCCTTGCAGATAGCAGGGTTTTTGTGGCCACTAGTTTGAAGTAAGCTGTCAAATGAATTTGTTTCTCTGGCATGAGGAAAGCCATCTGGGAAGTTGTGTTCAAGCTTGCTCCCAGGAATATAATTTGTTGACAGGGTACCAGATGTGATTTCTTTTCATTTATGGTATATCCCAGACAAGTTAACACGTTTTGTACAAATGCCAGATGATTCAGAAGTATGTCCTCGCTTTCTGCCTGAATTAGACAATCGTCCAGGTATTGGGTATATTTGAATATTTCTTTGCCTGCAAAAAGCAATGACTGGAGCTAGACACTTTGTGAATACCCTGGGCACAGTAGATAAGCCAAAGGGCAGTGCAGAGAACTGATAGTGCATGCAGCATGTTTTGAAATGTAGGTATTTTCTGCAAGATTCCCCGACTGGAGTGTACAGGTAGGCTTCCTTTAAATCAAGTGTTGCCAACCAGGCATCTTTGCCTATCATGGGAAGCAACTGGTGAAGAGTTAGCATCTTGAATTTTGGAATCACCAAAAAGGTGTTTAGGATAGAGAGGTCCAGGACAGGACGCCATGAGTTGTCTTTTCTGGGTACCAGGAAAAGTCTTGAGTAGAAACCTTGTCCCTTTTCCTCTTCTGGTACAGTTTGAATAGCCTTTAATCTTAAGAGAAAGTACTTGCTTTTCAGCCTCTGCCCACTGATTGGGGGTAGATCTGGCCAACTGTTTGGGGTTGGTAGCATGTGGAAGTAAAATATGTATCCTTGGGAAACTGTTTAAAACCCATTTGTCCTGGGTAATGAGTTCCCAGTTTTTTGCTTGCAGAGCAATCTTTCCACCTAAAGGAGCAGTCAGTTGAGAAGTGCTTGTTAGTTTTAAAGTTAAGTCATTGAGACAGCTTACCATGGGGGGGGGGGGTCTTACTACTCCCTGATTAGGAAGTGGTAGCCCCCCACTGCTTAGTCCTGTGCGTGCTCTGGGACTGAAGCCTAGGAGTTCTGCTGGTTCTAGGTTTGAACTGAGAAGGCCTGAAGAGGCAGTTAAGGACCAATTTTTTGAGGGCCAATGCCTACTAAATCTAGGAGGCTGCACTTGTAAGAAATCTTTAACAGTTTGCATAGACTTCGCTTTTTCCTCCATCTTTTTAAGAACTACTTCTGCTTTGTCGCCAAACAGGCAGTCCTGATTTAAGGGACTATCCAGCAATTTAGTTTTAACATGATCTAGCAAAGATTGCTCCTTAAGCCAAGCATGCCTTCTAAGTACAGACCCAGTGACAGCAGCCCTGCAAGATGCCTCTAATGAATCAAAACTACATTGCAAAAATTATGCTTTCCAACCTGTTCAGCAGAATCCATTAACTCATGTAAATCCTTATTCTCAGCACAATCAGGAATCAACATCATTTTCTGTTTAAGCAATCCAATAATATGCTGCTGATACTTGGGCGCAGATGGCCAAGGTTGCAGAGGTGTATACCTTCTTACCCCATCTATCCTGGGCCCTGGAATCTCTATCAGAGGGGATAAGAATTTTGGCAGTAGTAGCCTTAATGCCCTTGTGTCCTTGTGAAATGGTCTCAGGGTCCGCATTAGGATTTTTAAAAAGGAATTTATGAGAATCAGGAACCCTGTAATATCTGTCAGGTTTTCTGGGAGCAGGAGGTAAAGAATCAGGAGCCAAACTAGATTCAGAAAAGGCATCATCAACAATGTCCAGCACAGGAGGGATAGCTAAAGGCCTGTGTTGGGGCAGGAGTAAGAAATCTCTAAACCTCTTTTTAGAATCAGAGTAATCCTGACTATCCCAGTGAAAATGTTCCCTAAGAGTATGCAAGGATTCACCAAAAGAAAAATCCTCTGGGGGTGAAGCAGAGGGAATAGAGTCTTCTGCATCAGAATCCTCATAGGTAAATAAGGGTAAATCCTGGTCATCAGAGGAGACAGAAATTTCAGAATCCTGGTCAGGAGAATCATAAGCAAATTCAGTCCTAGGTCTCAGAGGGGGAAGGTTGGCTTCCCCTGATTAAAATAATGAGGTCTTCAGCCGTTTTTAACATTTGTTTTTTAGGCATAGAGGAATGACCATGCAGTCTGAGAGTCGGTTTCCTACACATGGTTCCAGTTTTAGGCCTAGAAGAAGAAGATGGTGTCAGTTTTAATATGCAAGTCAGTAGGCCTGAATACACCCTCAGATGCCAGTGCCTGCACAGCGGATCTGGACCCATCCAAGGTAGAGAGAGCCGCAAGTTCCGCAGTTGAACCATCTCGCAGCATACTGGATACCGAATGGGTCTCAGCAGAGACATGTGAATCTGAAGTAACGGGTATCATGGGCTGCGAAAGCTGAGTACTGGCAAACTGGCAACTAGCTTAAGCATCGTTGGCAGCTTTGGACCTGGATGACCTGTCTCTGTCTTTATCTTTGCGTTTTTTCGGAATGTCGGTAGTCAGGTGGCTTACCGAAGACATATCTGGATAATTGAACAGAGTACCAAAATATTTAGAAGCGAAAATGTACCGACACCGAATAGTTTGTGGTCTAAATAAGGCACAAAACCGACAGCGAGGTATGTCGTGGTCAGGGCCTAGGCAAGGAATACAGTACGAATGAAAATCTTTATGAGGTATTTGCTTTCCACAAGAAATACAATTATTGACTTTTACAGACATCAGTTTACAGCAAGAAAAAGTTTCTCCAACGGGGTACTTAGCTTTAGTTGAAGACTTCGGTTCTGAAATTCGAAAACGAAAATTTCAGGAGTTGGCCGACTGGCACTTGCGAACTGCTTCTGCTTTGGGCACCGCATGGCAAGAAAGACTGATGTAATGGCGTCGGCTGCATGCTTCATATCCCTGACTACGTGATGTCTCGGAAGATGAGACAGCAACCAATGCAGGACCCAAGACTTTGATAATCAGGCCGACAGAGGGCTATTGCAAGCAGATAACACAAATGTGACGACCGCAGCAGTGAAACACGAAGAACATACATGGCTGGTTAGGCCAGAAGGGTGGAATGAGGATAAGGGATGTCTTCAGGCATCATGCTTTCTGCAAAACTTTGGGGATAAGAGGGACTGGAAGGTAAGAGTACAGGAGATCCGGAGGCCAGTCATGGGACTACAGTATTCCTCGGTGACTCCCCAGGTGGGGTGATCAGGGTGAAGCACATGCTGTATTTGTTGCTGGTTGGGAAGGCCAATGAGTCTCAGCATGGTTGACCCCAACACTCAAAAATCTGCTTCACCACTGTTGGACTGAAAGACCACTCATGAGGACCCAATATGGTTCTGCTGAGTTTGTTGGCCAACACAGAGTCCTCAGGTATATCTGTTGCAAGAAAAATGCAACTGGAGGACATCGCCCTTCCCCACAGTCTCACAGCCTCTATGCACAATGGGTAAAATCATGGTCTCCCTTGACCCTGTTTGTTGATATACCAGATCATTGCCATGTTGTCTGTCTGAACTGCAACTATCCCCAAAGGGAAGCAATCCTGAAGATTTGCAATGTTAGGAGGACTGCTCTCATCTCTAGGACATTTATGTGCAATTTAGTCTCCACAGGGGACCACGTACCTTGAACTGTTCTCCCCTGGAAATGCCCCCCCCCCCCAACAGGAAAGAGTCTGTGATCTCCGTGGCCTTGGGCGGAGGGAGTGAAAAGGGCCTGCCTAAAATGAGATCCTGAGACTGAAGCCACCAAATAAGGTGCCATCTGCACACTGGCATCAATTTTATGGACATGGACATAGGTTGAGACAGAATGAACCACTGAACCACCAGGGTTCACTGTAAAACCTGCATATGGTACCTTGCTAGTGACACAAGCTGAATGGCAATGGTCATGGATCCTAGGGTCTGAAGAACCAAGTAAACCGGAAGATTCAAAAGACTTGAGACTTGCATGACCTGCTCCTGGATCAGCTGTACTCTGGAAGAGTCAATGCTGCAATCTCTGACAAGGAGTCTAGCTGGACTTCTATGAACTGTAATTTTTGTGCCGGGACCAGATTGGACTTCGAAAGGTTCACTGTAATCCCCAACTGACTTAACAGAAGGACATATTGGATGGCTTGTGACAGTCGCTCCCTCATGGTGATGTAAGTAGCCAATCATCAATGTACGGAAACACCTGGAATCCCTGTAGCCTCCGGTGAGCCGCCACCCCTGCCATACATTTGGTAAACACCTGGGAGGCTATGGTAAGTCCAAAAAGCAGGGCTCTGAACTGATAATGACTGGCTCCTAATCAGAAGCAAAGGTGTCTCGAGTGCCTGTCTATCATAACGTGATAGTAGGTGTCCTGGAGACCCACTGAGCACATCCAGTCACCCTTGCGTAAGACAGGCAGAATGGACTGAACAGTGACCATCCAGAACTTGGACTTCTTGACTGACAGATTCAACTCACTGAGGTCCAGAACAGGACGCAGGAACCCCGGTCTTTTTTGGCACTAAAAGAACCAAGAGTAAGTTCTGGAACCTCTTCATCCTGTTGGGACATCTTGGATGGCTTTTTTTTGAAGAAAGTGTACAACTTCCATGACGGCCATCTCCTTCTGGTGAGGTGGTATGTCGGCGAGATACCTTCGTATAGGAGGGGGCTGAAAAAAGGGAATGAAATAACCCCTGGAAATGATGTTTAAGACCCACTGACTGGAGGTGATTCTGGTCCAGGCTAGTGGGTGAAGGGAAAGATGACCCCCCCCACCCCCCCGACTGCCTCCAGGGCAGTCGGGCATCGGTTCAGGAGCAATGAAAAGGCTGCTCAGAGAAAGGTTCCCTGAAGCCCTGACTTTGCAAGCCACCCTCTGCCTCTCGGGCGACATCAGTCACTGAATCCTCTCCCCCTGCCTCTGGAGGAGGAATCATAAGGAGCATTCTGGAAGGAAGACTGTGACCTCTGGAACCACATCTTCTTAGCTCCTCACTGTGTCTTAGAAAATGACCTCTGAGGAATAGAAAACTTGATCCCGACCGTGGACAAGGTCTTCCCTTCCTGCTCACTATGACTTAGAGTAGCTTTCATAGAAAGTCCAAAGAAGGTGGACCCATCAAAGGAAGTATTGGTAAAAGATGCTTTGAAGGCCTTCGCAAACCGGCACAATCATAACCAAGCATGCCACCTTATAGCTATGCTGGTACCTGCCACTCGAGAGGTAGCTTCCACTGTACTGGAAATTAACCTCATTGAGGAATTAGTGAGGGACGTCAGAGTACAGAGCTTGGGAGACACCTTCTTGAGGTCCTGCTCCGGCAACAACTCTGTAAGGGAAATGGTGAGTTCTTTGACCAAGTCCCTTTGAAGGCAGGTGAAGTGTGCCAGATAATCAATTGCCCTCACTCCAAAGGTAGCTGAGGTAAACATATGCTTCCCATGCAGGGCAATCACCCGAGACTCCCTGTTCAGAGGATGGACTATGGAACTCTGCTCCACCAGCTCCTTTTTGCTGACAGCGGCAACCACAATGGCATCAACTGAGACTCCTTTGTTTCTGAAGGGTCTGTCAGCAGGAGGACTTAGGCACTGGTTCCACAGTGTTGGGCTCCTTCCAAGCCTTGCTGATAAGATCCACCAACTCCTCTGCAGGGGGGGGGGGCACCCAGCAAGTAGATGGACCCATCCCGAAAGCATTCATGAACATGAACTCCTCTGAAGACGGGGATTGAGGAGACCATCCACCCTTTTGCTTCAGGATCTCAGGATATCCCCAAAAGAGACATTGTTGGGTTGAGATCTGGAGAACCTGTCTCCTTCATCGAGGTCAGTGTCCAAGATGAGGGACCCCATGGAAGAGTCCAAGTGCCTTCGCTTGCACTTTCTCTTACAAGGTGCCTTCCCTGTGGGTGGCTCAGGGGAGGACTCTGAAGACGCAAGGTCCCCAGATAAGGAGGAAACCCCTTGAAGGCTAGAATGGGAGGGCTGACCCTGGACAGGACAGGATGGAAGGTCTCACTACCCAAGGAAGAGAGGGGTGGGAGATGTTTCTCCAGTCCTGAAGAAGATCCTCAATATCACCTGGAAGGTTGAAGGACTGGAAGCAGTCCCATCCCTATTCCTGGAAGGCGAGGTCTCCCGGAAAGAAAGAAGACCCCGACAAAGCACTGTGGCCCCCGGATGATACCGGTCCAGAGCTATCAAAGGCAGAGGTCCCCAGGTGAAGAGATCAGTCCAAAAGGCCTGGACTAAACCCAGTCTTCAGAAGGACGGTCCTGACTGCTCAGGCATGAGGCCCACTCTGGTCCGAGGGTGGAGGAACAGAGCAGGCCAGGGACTCTGACAGAGTCAAGAAAAAGGGATACTCTGACCATTTGTATCTAACTGCGGGTATCCAGGTCCTGAGATTCTGATGCTCTTGGAGTAGGAAGAGGAGAATGGTGAGAAGGGATTGGGGAGGCTCCTCTAGCCGGATGGGCTGGAGATGCTAGAAGCCCCAACTCCATCTGGGTTTTGAGAAAGCCCCTCAACATCCTGTCCATATCAGATAGCAACAAACTCTTGGAAGATCTGGAGGAAGTGGAGCAGTGGGTAGACTTGGCTAGGGATCCAATCTTGGACCTGTAAGACCTGTGTCGACTCTCCGGAGCTCGGATCCAAGGCCTAGGAGCTGACAGAAACAAATGTCTGGAGGATCCAGGTGAAACCGATTCCTCTACAATTATAGGAGGACCTGACAAGCCTGCTGGATCTGAAGGCCAAGAGAAGGAAGCAGTCAGATCCAACAAACTGGTTGGATCAGAAGCTGGTCTGGCCTTGGCCAGATCTGAGGGCCTCAGATCCGTGGAGGCCCTGGATCCACTCAAGAGTCCTCAGTCTTGGATCTGAAGATCTCAAATCTGAGACAGCCTGGGCAGGGGTCAGATCCAGAGATCTAGGATTCGACAGCCTAGGTTTCTTAGACACCCCAGAAGGGACAAAAGAAGCCTTCTGCTTAGGATCGGAAGGGGAAGCCTTCGCGGGGGAGACACAAGGACTCCCTGAACCATACCTTTAAGCAACAGCTTATTATGATGCTCCGCCAAAGCCCTGGGATTGAATGCTGCACAGACACTGCATTCCACCTCCAGGTGAGGAGCCCCTAAACAACACAAGTACTCCCCTTGCAAGTTAGAATTGGGCATCTTCCAACCACACAAGGCACATTTCTTAATTCCCGAGGGCTTCTCAGACATGCTGAAGAAAGGAAAATACCAAGGGAAAAGAGACTAAACAGTCTAAGGGGAAAGAAGGAGCCAAACACCTAACTTACAAAGTGGAAGCTACTCTGTCAAAAAACTAAAATCAAGTTAAACTATTTAAACACTAAATCTAGCTAGTGGTTAAAAAAAGTTAAAGAAATCACTTATCTGAGTGAGAGCCAATGGATCATGTCCGAAGCAGAAAGCAGCAAACGAGCTCTGAGGTTAGAGGGCAGAAGGGGATTATGGGAGAGGGAGGAGCTTGAGCCTTGGACCTGTCTAAGCTAAGGTTGCCGACTTGGATCCAATGTCAGATCCCAGACCCTAATGTGAGGAATAATGAGATAGATAATACCAGATCAATTAATATTTTTCCTACAATTTAACATTCCAACTTCAAGGACATATACTCTTCCAACAACATTTGGCACAAGGTGTTACAATGGAGTAAAACAGCAGAAACAATTCCCTTTTAGATTACTTTGCATCTGAAGAGGAAAAGCATAACAGTATCAAACTGAAGAGGAAAAGCATAACAGTATCAAACTTCACAGAATGAACAAGCAGCCTTGGTACAAAACCTACCCCCCACCCCACATGGGTGTGGATGCTATGAGGGCAGTTACACTGCTAAAACTCTAAGTTACCTTGTGATCAATTCATTCAGTGAGACAGCACTGGCATAACCTTACTTATGGACACTGCCACAAGGAACTAGTATAATTATTACTGGAGCCAGAAAGTTGTGGCAACACTAGCCAAAAACTTGAGCACACAAAAACTGAGGAACACACATAGCTGGGACAGCTTTTATCAGAATTTCTATGGTTCTTTTTATATACACATTTTCAAACAAGCTGTCTTTACCTGCTGTAACTAGTTCTAGTGAATCCAGGTCTTGTTATCGAGGTTAAGACTTCCTAAATGTTTATAGGCATTACCTGTAAGGTCTGGTTAGTTTAGTGTTTTCCTCAGTCGCACCAGAGGAAAATAAAGCTTATCTAAATGAAACACAGTCATGCACAATCTAATTCACACACTCCTGGGAGTACAACCAACAGACCATACACACACAAAATATTAAAAAAATCCCACAAATTGTCCACTAACAATTATATTCACAATACTAAATGCTATAATTTTCAAATTAATCAAAGTCTATAAGCTTGGCATACATTAGGTTACAAATTAAATACAGGTGTGCATGCTCACACCTCTGTGTTAACTTTATACAAAAAGATGACCAAAGTAAATAATCTGGAAACTGTGTTAAACATGCTACAGACTAAAAAACACAGATGAAAGACTACAGTGTCAAGAATATGCCCGTTAAGGAAGGACTTTTATCTACATAAACATAAATTTGCCTGTGACTTCTAGCACCAAACATAATGGCAAAGTCTATATACATAATTTGATTAACAGAAGTCATCATAACAAATGCATGTAAACGAAGACTGGAAACTCCAGTTAGATCAAGTCCTTTCTTAAGTAAATTTACCATTGCTGAAGCACACAAAACAGCTTAAAACCCTGTCGTGCTTTTCTGGAATGAAAATACCAAACAGAAAAGGAGGAATCAGTACCACATGCATACACTCTCCACTCTCCAGGAATCACCATGCAGGCAGGCAGAAAGACACAAACAAAAACATGAACCCATTTCAGGATGTGTTGTCATATTCTAACAGTAGCATACTTTTTGTGAGTTCAGTTACAAAAGACTGAATAGACTAAGTATAAAAGTCTGCAAACACCATTATGAAAACAGCATTTCATCTGCGTGTTAAACTGAACTAAATCCTACTAAGAATGTACTTTTAGGGGCTAACAAGAGCATACAGTGTTGTTAGGTTAAGGTATTAGATTACATGTGCCATACTTAGAGCTGTACGAACAACTTGGACAAAGAATCAAACAATTCTTCCGCAAACAGTTCAATGGCAGGTTGGCAGGTTGTAATATTTCATCACAAGACTTATGGTACAAATGGTTAAAGTTAAAATAATATGTGCAACTGTGCAAGCATTTGACCCAAGGAAAAACAAAGTCCAAAACAGCAACACCATTTACAAGATATTCAAGAAACAAAAGACAAACGATTAAGACAAACGATTAAGACAAATACTTTATTTGCTTATTTCTGATAGTAGGATATGGATGAATTTACAGTCTTCCTGAAGACCGTGTTAGAATAAAAGAAAATGGTTACATTCAAGAGCATACAGGGCAGCCATACAACAACTCCAGCAGGATATGTGGGAGGCACTGGCAAAAACCACCAAGAGCTGCAACTTAAAAAAAAAACATGAAAATTGGTAGTACTTTCTCTCTCCATTGTACGTTTCCCAAGGCTACATTTTCTGTATGGCATGGATTACAACCAAGCAGCTCAGCAGGGTGTTCCAACACTTTCACCTGAACTAAAGATAGCAGCATGACTGCACCAGTCGTTCTCAGAGAAGATGGCTGGCATCAGGCTTTCTCCCATGTTCCAGTGCATACACTCTTACATCTAACTGCATCACAGACTCTCGGTTAGTCCAAAGAAATATTCACATTTCCTGGTGTTCAAATCCAAGACAGCCTCCATCTAAGCAGACTCCAAGTACCCACCAATGACCAATCAGCATACCCATTGTATACAAGTGGCATAATTCACGCTTAACTGCAGGCCCACATATGATGCACTCTAGGCCTTTGAATGTGGGCAGGGCACTTTTCACTTCTACAAAGCATCACCCTAAATTTCTTTTTTTTTTTTTTAGGAGAAATATACTGTCAAACACAGAGCCCCCCCCTTCTCTCTCTCATATATAGATATATATATATATATATATATATATATATATATATATAGAGAGAGATATACATATGAGCAAACAGGTGTAAGCCATTAGTAAATATTGACACGTTTCATCCAAACTTAAGAGATACGGAACTCTGGAGTACTTTGCAAGAATGTCACTTCCACTCGATGAACTTGTTCTTTAATAAATATCTATTACCTATATCCATACCTATTACCCACAAAGCACAATCATAAAGTTTCCCTTATAAACACACATATTCAAAAACTGAGAAAACTAATAACCTCATGCATATCAAAACTAGCCCTAAGTGGAGACATCCACCCCAACTCTGGCCCTACCATCTCCAACCCCAATCCTCATAATCAGCCTAGAAACCACAACTTCTCCCATATTACAGCCAATAGAAAGCCAAGTGACTTCCTTCTACTAAACCTAAATATTAGAAGTATATCCAACAATGTCCATGAACTCCATGCCACCATAGACTTGTACTCCCCAGATATAGTCATCCTAACAGAAACCTGGCTAAAACCTCACATTACCAGTGAGCATATACTCCCTACAGGTTACAGCATATTAAGTAGACCGGCTAAACAAGAAAGAGGCGGTGTAGCTATAATATTTAAACAGCAACTAAACATCCAGATCTTAAAATCATCAGCTCCACAAATAGGCAATGAAGAAATAATATATGCCAACCTCAAAATAAACCAAAACAAAACCATCAACATAACTGGATGCTACTTCCCACCTGGCCAAAACATTCCTCCACTAGAAAACCTCGTTAGCTGGCCTACCCACCATCTCCCCCAAGAAACTATCATTGTATGTGATTTCAATATTGACTGGCAATCCTGTTCTGGCAATCATCCAACCCATCATGAAAACCTTCATGGCTTCACCCAACTAGTCCACTCGCCAACCAGGATAAATAAAAACTCCAACAAGCACATTACCCTGGATTGGATACTAGTCAGTAATAGCCCACAGTCATATATAACAGGCTTTATCAGATAGCCTCAGTGATCACTCCCCAACATCCCTACTCAAACAATACCTATACCAAGCTAAACATGTCATCTACTGTCAAATACGTAAAAAACTAAACTTTAACCCACTCACATTCATTTCATCCCTCAAAGAATGTAGCTGGCATCCTCTAAAGTACCTCAGTCTTGCTGACGCAGTTGAATTTTTTAATGCTACCTTCTTGAGCATCCTTAATTACCATGCCCCCATAAGACTTTCCGGAACCAAAGCACAGCCCTCCCCATGGCTACAGAAAACTACTAAGTCAGAAATGAAAAACAGGGATAAAGCCTGGGAGCACTGGCGCAAAACCAAAACCCCCTCAACTAGACAGAAATTCCTAGAACTACACAATAGAGTCAAAAAGCTAATAAAACAGGACAAATTCCAATACTACCAGTCTGCCCTAGACTCCTCACAACTCAGCCCCAAACAATTCTGGTCCTCCATAAACTCCATCCTCCACCCAGGTAAAGTCAGTACCCCTCCTCCTAACATCCCTCACTCCTCAGAAAATATTGCTACCTCATTCAACACACACTTCACACAAACCATACTATCACTAGCTAAACAACACACCCCCCCTCTCCTCCAACCCACACCTTCAACTAGTAATCTCCCCACTGCCTTCTCTTTCTCCTGTACCTACCTCTAACATAAAAAAACTCTTAACTAAACTTAAACCCACCAAATTAGCAGCAGACAACCTCCCAAGTGAATACCTACAAATCGCAGCTGATGCTCTGGCCTACCCAGTATCCATCTTGATTAACCGATCTCTGTCAGAAAGTTACATTCCCACACTGTGGAAAGTATCACATATAATTCCCCTCCACAAAGGTGGACCCTCCACAGAACTAACCAATTACCGCCCCATAGCTATTCTCTCTCCAATTTCCAAAATACTAGAGAGATGCATACACACTCAGGTCTCAGACTACCTCCTTACTAATAACCTCCTTTCCAATACTCAGCATGGTTTCCGACCAAACCATAGCAATACCACTGCCTTACTCTCCTTTACTAACACTATCCTTCAGCATAAAAACAATGGCTATCTCTCCTCTGCTACTTTCCTAGACCTATCTAAAGCATTTGACATGGTCCCACACAAACAACTTATCTCTGTCCTCAATAACCTATCCTTCTCGCAATCAGTCACCAACTGGTTTCAGAGTTACCTGTCTGACCGCCAACAATCATTTGTATGGCAGAATGACATATCTCCCAAACTACCTGTCTCCATAGGGGTTCCCCAAGGATCCATCCTTGGACACCTACTCTTCTCTGTTTACACCAATAATCTAGCCTCTGCCACCAAACATGGCACACTCATACAATACGCAGATGACTCAACCATCATCTGCTCAGCCCAGTCCCTACCCAATCTGCAAAAAGTCACACACAAAGCCTTTTCCTCTGTTGAAACTTGATGCCCAATTAATACTCAACCCAAACAAGACTAAACTACTCATCTTCCAACCCACCAAACATACTCAAAACAACTCTCACTTTAACATCACAGCAAAAGACAACATCACTATATACCCAACTGAACACACCAAACTGTTAGGAGTGGAAATAAACAAACAATAATTTGACATTCACATATCCATGACCATAAAAAAGTCCACAAAAAAACTAGGAGCGTTATACAGAAATAAGCAAAAAGATTTCAATAGCAAATTCCCACCTTATCTCCACCCTACTTTATGCCTCTCCAATATACCAACCTAGGGCAATGCAATCTAAACAAGCTAGAGACCCACTACAACAAAATCGCCACATGGGCATCCTACCGTAGTCACCACTGTCTCTCACTTGCTGAACTGGGCTGGCTTGAACTTCCTCACCTCCTTCAATGGTATCAACTCTCACCTCGCCCACAAACTAGTAAACCATCCACTAAATGTCCCATCCCTCCAGAATCTACTCCAACCCTATCGCGCCACCAGATCACTAAGATCCAGCAACAAAAATCACTTGCAGATCACTAAAGCCAATAACGCTGCTGGTGAAGCACTATTCTCTTGCGCCATAGCCAAATTATAGAACTCCCTCCCACCCACAATTACCTCCATACCATCATGCACCCACTTCAAAACTTTACTAAAAGCGCACCTAAAAACATGCTGGCTATGCCCTTGCAACTCCCACTCTAATATCACCCACCCCATCCAACCACTACCTTTCTTTCCACTCCACTAACTACCTTGATTATAGCAAGATCAGATGCTCATAAGCCTAGTACTTATTATACAGCAGGAACTTCTTATTGTAACATTTGTTAATGTCTGTACTTCACAGATAAAGATTCTAGTTGTCTACTGATGTACTATGTTCTTCATCTGTAAATATGTTGTAAGTAATTGCTATGTTAAAATTGTTAATCACTATGTAATCCAATGTAACTACTGTCTATTTTAACTGTGGAGCTTTTCTCCCCGGGCCTCTGCTGAGAATGGACTTACGTCCAGTCGGACACTCCCGGTCAACAAATGTAAATAAATAAATAAAAATAAATTAAATCTATCATGCTTTGGCATCCAAACAAGATATTGAATTTTACTGGCACTTCAGTGCTACTAACTCTCCAAAGTTTGGCCACTATGCATACCACAGACTATCTGTAACTAATGCGTTTCTTTAGCACTTCCCTGGTTTTCAGCACTGGAAAGAGTTTCAATGTAAATGAAAAAGTGACACCCCCCATACACGCTCAAAATGAGACTCATTGAGTTTGTCAAGGCTGCCTTCCACAGTTTCTGCTGATCATATGTGCTGTCAGGACTAAACCCACCCATACCCCCTTTCCCATCATGGAAGGCCAGAGTTAGACAGCAACACTATGTCTGTCTTCTTACTGCAAAGGTGACAAATACATACTAACTGCAGGGATATGTTATAAG
The DNA here is from genome assembly GCF_019279795.1 of Protopterus annectens. Lineage (NCBI taxonomy): Eukaryota > Metazoa > Chordata > Ceratodontiformes > Protopteridae > Protopterus > Protopterus annectens. Next base: position 455,872,804 of record NC_056728.1, on the reverse strand, counting down.
AGATAGGTCCATATTCTCTAACAGCAGCACTAATGTCAAGAAATATGACTAGTTTGCAGATAAAGCTTTCTCAGATTAAAGTGCCATCCCTATTCCACAATGCTCAGCTGTACCAGGTCTTTCCAGATCTTGTCTTGTGTGGATACATCAAACAATCAGCAACGGGAGTAAAGAAAGAAAACTTTAATCCATCTGCCTCACAGGTAGGGACAATTATATTACAGAGAATGGACTTGCCTTTTCCACACCTGTCCATTTGGCAAGTATATTAATCTTCACATTTAACAAAAGGAGGTCCATCCTCCATAAAAAAAAAACAGGAGAATCCCAAGCAAATCCTCCTGGGCAGGCATGCATATGGAACATCCACCACATTACAATACCTCTTAAAGAAAGACTATTGATCTGGACACCACATCCAGCTTAGTGCCTTATAAATGTGAAGAGAAGAACATGTAACTGCTGCACAACCATCACTGCATCTCCAAGTGGTTTTTCACAATTAGTACTATACAGTGTCCTCATAATCTTACCTTCTATCCAATGGACCTAGGAGAAACCAAGTCATGAATCTGAAGGAGTGAGTGAATGTTAGGGTAAGGCATGCCAAAGACATGAGAGTCAACATTGTTTTGCTGGGATGCAACTCTTAACAGCTTCACCAGAAGACAGAGAGAGAAGCAGAGAAAAATATTTTTTGCAGGGATCGCTAAGGGGCCACGAGGAAGACTAATTGTCTTGTTCTTTGGATAAACCTGAGGAAAAGTTAAAAGATACAGTGGGCAATATGGGGACAATGACATCCAGGGACAGTCTCCTAGAGGTTGAATCAGGGGAGAGGGGGGGGGGTTGTTGCATTTGCCAATGGTTTTGATGCCAACAAGCTGTTTGCCAAGGCTTACCCTGTATATGGAATTTGTGGGTCATCTGTAAGGCATCAATAAGCAGAGACAAGACAGTTGGACTCCCTTCGAATGAGTCTGGCCACTAAGAAAATTGCTAGAGTTGCTGCTCTATTTTTAGACTATCAAGCCAAATGGCAAAGATGTTGCAGGTGTTAAAGGTTCATATCCCAAAGGACATTAACTTTCACTTTAGGCCCGTGAGCACAGGTTGTCCACTGTAAACCCACTTTAATGAGCAATTTGGATAGCTTTTTGTATAATCCGAAAGAAGCTCTATGTGGATGTTCAATGTTCAAAATATCAAGTCCAAAGCCTTAAAAAAGGTCCTTAAAGAGCTTGCTACCATAAAAAGCTGTGTTAAATACCCTCAAACATAACCAGAAATCCAAATTGAATTAAAAGAACCAACAGTTCTCAATTTTCTAATCTGTAAAGGAATTTTACTCCACCACAAGTTCTTCCATAAAAAAAAATATTTCAGGCAGTGGTTTTACCCACCACACTATTTACCAAATTATTATTATTTCTAGCATTCAGGGGATGAAATTTCTTATGAATACCCAAAGTATTCCCAAATTTACAAGCATTAATATATTTGTAAATAATAATAAGATCACACCTAACCAGCCTATCCATCCACAACCCTTTTTTCCCCATTTTTGCACATGGGGTCGGGGTGCCACTTCAACAATGACAAATCATCTAGAGCCAAGGTTTATACCATTGGGTGGCTAGCTCTGCTGCAGTAGCTCATCCACACCACACAGTTGCACACACACTTACAACTATGGCCAATTCAGTGTGTCCAATTCACCTACTGCATGTCTTTGGAATGTGGGAGGAAATTGAAGCACTCGGAGGAAACCCATGTGAACAAAGGGAGGACATGCAGACTCCACATAGAAGGTACCCAGCTGAGAATCGAACCAATGAACTTCTTGCTGTGAGGAGACAATACTATTCACTGCACCACTATGCTGCCCCCTATATTTAATTGCAAATAACACCTCAAGTCTCCTTAAGTAACACATACTTGCCATTCCTAGGGTTATCCTAGTGAAATCTCTTTGTATCTTTCCTGATCTATCTAGCTGTGTCTTATTATATACACAAAAAAGATCCACAGTACTCTAGAATTGGTCTAATCATGGTCTTTTAAATAAGAAGCAAAACCATCTTCCCTCTACTTACAATACTTCTAAAGGTGTTACTTATTTCACAATAACATCTTCTAACAATATCCAACAAATGAGAATCAAAACCTGAGGCATTGTCGTAACTTGGACCTTCTGTATATTGCAGTTATCAGAAAAAGGTAACCAGGATTCCCAACCCCAAAATGCAAAACACACAACTTTTTTTTTTTTTTTTAACATTAAACTTGATATCATTCCTTGTAGCCCAGTTAAACACAGTGTCAAAGTATGCTTAAAAAGAAAACTAAACACACTGTTCAAACTCAGCCTCTCGATAGAGTGGTGCACTGTAATGGTTATTCCACTCCACAAAGGTGGAGCCACAACAGACCCCAGGAACTATCGCCCTATAAGCCTGACTAGCTTGGTCTGCAAGGCTAAGGGGCGCATCATCATGGAACTCATTAACAGGGACATTGGGAACCTCCAAACACTAGACCCTACCCAGTTCGGCATTGTTAAGGGCAGATCATGCATCCTAAACCTGATGGACTTCTTTGAGATGGTTACCAAGGCTATAGACGAGGGAAAGGTGGTACACACAGCCTACCTAGACCTCATAAAGGCCTTTGACACCATTCCCCATTCTGGTATTATAGACAAGCTCACCAGCCAGAATATAAACCCCTATGTTACAAGATGGGTTGCCAATTGGCTCATGGACAAAACCCACATGGTGAGAGTTGTGGGAGCTAGGTCTGACTCTCAACCGGTTACAAGTGGTGTTCCCCAGGGCGCAGTCCAAGGACCCCTCCTGTTCGGCATATACTTCTCAGAGGTACAGGCAAGCACAGGAAGACTATGGCTGACCAAGTTCACAGACGACTGCAAACTAGGGGCTATAACTGACTCTCCGGCTGACACAGACATCCTCCAAAAGGGTCTCATGCAGACAGATACCTGGTGTCAAAATCATGGCCTCAAGTTAAATGCCAAAAAGTGCATAGTTACTCCCTTTGGAAATAACAAAGTACCCACAAACTACCACATAGGTGGTAGTCCCCTAAATACGGAAAACATAGTAAGGGATCTGGGGACCCAAGTAGATAGTAATCTCTCCTTTGATAATCACATTGCCAAAGTGGTTAGAAAATCCTTCTATGTGGCCCACCTAATCACAAAAGGGTTTGCATCCAGATCAAAAGAGGTCATTGTGCCCCTCTACTCATCACTTCTCAGACCCATCATGGAGTACAACGCCCCATTTGGGATGTACCTTACAAGACACCTGCAACAGCTGGAAAGACCACAGAAGTACCTCACCAAGAAGATCACTGGCCTCAAACAGATGCCCTATGCAGCTCGACTGAAGAAACTCCAGCTGTACTCGGTTGCATACCGCCTGCTCAAAGGTGATCTCTGCCACACGCTCTAGGGATCTAAACCTCACCACAACAATAAATAGGACGTGCTGGAGGGATAGATACCCGTCCCAGAGACTTCCCATGCTTTGGAACAAGATTCCAATCTACATTAGGCAGAGGTCCTCACTAGCACTCTTCAAGAAAAACCTTGACGAGTGAATGGGAAACAGAAGGTTTACCCCGAGGATCACTTCAGTGGCTCTGCTGGACAGAGGCACAGGGAACTAATCTAAGGGGCAGTGAAAGCCAACACATTCTGGCTAGGCTGATAAATGCCTTCGGGCAGATGGGTTCAAAGGTAGGTACTAGGCTATTATTCGATATCTCAGAAATAGTTGTACTTACTTTTATATCATCTGCATATTTAGTCATCCAAAATTTATCATCACATGGAAAACTAGCAAAACAATTACCAAATACTGCGCCCAACACCGAACACTGTGGAGCACCTGATAAAACCACCCTCTCAGACAAACACTGACCATTTTTTACCCTGCTGCTTCTACCAACATGCCGCTTAGAAATCCATCTAGTCATATATCCATTTACATCACATTCATACAATAAAGAAAGAATTCTATAATGAGGCATGGTGTCAAAGGCCTTTGACATATCCAAATATACAACATCAGCAGTCAACCAACACTCTCCCATAAGTGGCCACAGAAAATAGTAAACTAACCACAAGGCCTGCCTGCAAGAAAAAATGTGTTGCGTTGAGTTTAACCCATCACCAATAAAACCAATAATATATATGGAGAGACTCTCAAAACATTTTCCCACAAAACCAGTTAGGACAATTGGTCTGTAATTTTCAACAGTTCCATGACTGCTACCCTTTGGAATAGGAACAATATGGGCCATTTTCCAGCCTGGAGGAACACAGCCTGTCAAGTGTTTCTTGATATATGAAACACAAACAGGGAGAAATCTCCCTAATAACAGCCAATATCATTAACTCCATCAGGCCCCACAGCAGAACACATGAACAGAGTACTGGGCAGCACACGAAAAACACTGAATACACAAGACAGGGGATAAAAGTTAAAGATACAATAAACAGTAATCCAACAGAATGGCTTCCATACCCATGATATGCAAATACTGCAACATTGATCATACTGATTAGTGAGATCAAAGAGGCCAGGTTACCCTAAAGATACACATTACCCTAAAGATACAGTTTGTCTACTAGTCTTGGCAAACTATTACAGACAACTGCTAACAGCAATGGCAATACTTAAAATACCACAACAATGCAGCTGTCCTTAATTCACAACACTACAAACATCAGTCTGAAGTGCACTAAATTATGTTTGAAATAGTGGCAAAAGGTCCGAAAGCTGTACTAAAAAAACACAACACCTGCTGTCACAAAACTGGATTTAAGTGACAGAATATTTGCAAATCATCTTTTGAATACAAGATTAACAAATGCCTGTTATTTCTAAAGAAAATAAAAATGAAGCTTGAACAATGCATACAGGCAATCTTTATGGACAGAAACAGATAAATATACCTATTGTACACACACACACACACACACACACACACACACACACACACACACACACACACACACACACACACACACACACACACACACACATCATGCATATACACTACAGCTCCACTTTGTAACACTTGACCAGCAGCATTATTATGTGGATGCAGTTGCACTGCAATATTAAAAGCATGTGCAAATGTGCTTTTTGAAACTATTTTTTTCTAAAGAAGCGAGTGTGCATGTGTCTTAATGTATGAAACACATATGCCAAACTTGTTTTTTGCAGTCTTTTGCTCCCTCCCTTCATGTTTACTGTACTGGCTCTTCCGCATCTGTCCATGCCAGGTCTAGTATCGGTCTCTTTTGCCTTCCTGGAACTCATCTGGTGTGCTGTGCCAGTCACAGAAACAGGACATGGGGGCACATATGAGCTTCTGCCCAGGAAGGGAGGTCTTTTACTTTGTGACTTACCCATTTCTCCCTCCTCCCCTACAGTCGTAATGGTATATCTATGGGCAAGCATACAATGGAGATGAGAGGCATATCGCCCCCCCCCTCTGCAGCATCTCAGCCATGTCTCCAACCTAATCCCCTCTTTAGGCAGGGCTACCACGTGCCTACCCCAGTTTCCACCCGGGATCATCAGCCAAGACATGTATAGGAATGCCCACCCACCCCAGGCTGGCTATACCCATTCCTCCCTGCAGCATCTTCAGTCACGTGAGCCACTAATCAATCCCCGGTTACCTGAACCACTAATCAATACCCGGTCACCTGAGTCATAGTCATGGCTTTATTCCTCTATGCCACTGGAGCACAGAAACACATTTTTTTAACAATTCATGTAATAAAAGTAATTTCTACAAACTCTCCACTCAAACACACAAAAGCAGCTCCCTTTATCTTGTATTAAATTTTTAAATGTACAGGAAACACTAATACATTACTGGGCTTCATCTTCTGCCACCATCACAGAAAGTTTAGGTGAACTTTGCCTCCTGTGACATCACCAGAGGAATCGTGCGTGGTGGGGTACTTTCTTAACATTTAATGCCTGTGCCTCTGCACATACATGTGGTGCCATTTCTTACAATCTGTGGCTGTACCTCAACACCATCCCTATAGTGACATCACCATACAATACAGTAGAATTATGTAGGTACGTTCTTAATAAAAAATATTATGAAGCTCTTTGTTAAGAAGCCACTTGTATACAATTAGTACAACAGGAAAGGGTAACTTGAATTTGTGGCATTTTAGGTATGTAGGTATGAAGTGCCAGAACACACATTTATAAACACAACTTCAAACAGGTTGGCAAATGCCTACTTAAGTAACAATTATGCAGGCACTACAGTGAAATCCAATTAGTTGCTACTCAACCAAGGATGCAATTATGTGCTAATTATGCGTGCTTACACATCATAATTAACATGAGACAGTGTGAGGTGTACTGCCAAGAATTCCACATATGGAGGAGATTTTAAACATTTATTCACTTATAAACACATTTGTCTAATGGGAAAAGACCAACTAGTCAAAGACCAATTTTCAGCAGAGGCCCAGAGAGAGAAAGGCTGCAATGACAAAATTATAAACATTAAAAATAAGGTACAAGGCTTTAAATTAATGGTACAATTTTTGAATAGTATGAAGAATACAAACATTGAAGTTGCTGAACAAATCAGTATCCTTGCGTAGGTAGGAGTGCTACTTACAAGCAATATGGGCATACTAATACTTCAGGGTTGGGCGATACAGTTTGTACATCAATGAGGAAGTCTCCAGAATTTGACTGACCTAACAACAATATTATTCCCCTAACAGAAAAAGAAAAGTATGAGAAGTACATAGATAATGTGAGGATTTCAGTGACTTGGAGATGGTCGAAGATGTAAACAACGAGGTATGGTAAAACACATGCAAATGTAGAACAGCTGGCACAGATGTCAAAGGGAATTGGAGGTAGAATAAACTGGAATAGAGTCCAAGGAGATGTAATGTGAGATGGTATTCAAAATTTTACAGGGTGCTAACATTATCCTGAGGATAGACTGGTAAAAAGCCAAGAGTCCATGAAGTCCTGTTTCACCTGGGTTTTAAAAGGATTTTAAGAAGTTGAAGGGAGTTGGGAGAAAGTTACATTTTTTGACATGCACAGTGCAGTGAATCGCCTGTAATGGTTTTACATCTAGTTATGAATATGAATTGGTCCATAACGGCACAATACTATTTGTGGGAAAAGGCAGAATGACAGTATTAAGAGGTGGATATCTTTCTGGACTACGGAGTAGTCTGTCAGCAGTAGTATGTTGCAGTTATAGCCAACATAGCTGTTTTAGTGTAAGGCAGTTGTGAGTTCTATAGTGACAGCTGCCAGTGAATTTTGCCACATTGCTATAATTTTTTTGATAGGCAACACTTAAGTTTGGGAAATACATGTCGAGGTACAAGGAAGAGTCGTAAAAAGTAGACTATGACTATATTAATCCTGGTCTCCTCTTTGAAGAAGGGTTTAACCCTACATACGAATCATACACATACACCTCCATAGGTATCACAAGGGATAAGAAACTAAGAGTAATGCTACTCAACGCCAGAAGTCTAAACCTCAAGATGCACGCACTCGAAACTCTCCTTAGCATGGAGAACATTGATATCTGTGCAGTAACAGAAACCTGGTTCAAGGCTCCCGAGAGCACCCCAGCACTACCAGGTTTATACCTCATACCATGCTTTTTGGCCCCAAAACTTGGACCGAACCACAAAAGGAGGGGGAGTATCAATATTCGTCAAAGATACCCACACCTCCAGGTTGGTGGCACAGCAAGAAGCATCAGAGACTATCCATGTGCAACTAACAGTGGGTAAAACTGCCTTCCAGTTTATAGCCTGCTACAGACCACCCTTCCAAACCCAGGAACCCCACTCGACCTTCCTGAGAACACTGGAAAATATGAAGGTCTCTCCAAACACCATTATATTGGGCGACTTCAACTACCCAAACATAGACTGGGAGCATTACTCTAGCTCTAACACCCTAGCCCAAAGGTTCCTAGAATTTATAAACTCAAATGCTATGGAACAACTTGTTACCACTCCCACAAGAGGGGAAAACATACTGGACCTGATCATCACCAACATGGGGACTCTATGCTCCAGACCAGAAGTGTATCCCTCACTGGTAAGATCAGACCATAAAACTAATCTCACTGGATATTCACATCCCGACCCCACCCCCTGCCCAGAAAACCACAGTGAAAAACTTCTCTAAAGCAAATTTCACACTCCTCAAAACCAAGGTGGAATCCTTCAAAGCCCCCGGGCCTGTGGAAAATACGGCCCAGATACGGTCCTTTATAAATGCATTCTATGAACACCTTCAGGAATGCATGGATCATGCAATCCCAAATAAAACCAAGACCCAATCCTCCAAAGGCAGACGTCCTGTCTGGTGGACCCCAGCCATAAACAAACTATACAATAGAAGGAGGAAGCTACTACATGATACAGCAAAATCCCAAAAAGGGAAGGCATCTCTGATCAGTATTAGCAAAAAACTACGGGCACTCATAAAATCGTCTAAGGCCAGCTTCAAGAGAAAAAATTGCACAGGACACTAAGGATAATCACAAGGCTTTCTTTAGTTATGTTAGAAACTTGGGTGGAAATTCCCAGATATGCTCAGAATTAGTCCAAAATGACAAAAAATACATCGAACCCACAGACATTGCCAACATCCTAGCTGACAGGTTCAGCGCAAAACCCCCCCCCACCAAAAGGGTAAATATCTATCCCAGCAGGATGCTTCCCCCCTGACATCTCAAATGCTCAGGTAAGAGCCGCCCTCTCCAAAGCAAAAAACACAGCATCAATGGGACCAGACGGTGTCCCGGGCTGCGTCCTACATGAACTCCAAGAAGAGCTAAACCCAAACATAAAACTACTGTTCAATCTCTGCCTTACTACAGGATATGTACCCAAAGAGTAGCGTACAGCAACAGTGGTCCCTCTCCACAAAGGTGGTGCCTCAACGGATCCTGGAAACTATCGCCCCATAAGCCTGACTAGCTTGGTCTGCAAAGCTATGGAAAGGATCATCATGGACCTCATAAATAAAGATATTGGGGACCTACAGACACTGGATCCTACCAAGTTCAGCTTTGTTAAGGGCAGATCCTGCCTCTTAAACCTGGTCGATTTCTTTGAAACAGTCACCAAGGCCATTGACGAGGGGAAGGTGGTCCACACAGCCTACCTGGACCTCGCAAAAGCCTTCGATACAATACCCCACTCGGGCATTATAGATAAGCTCACCAGGTTAAATATAAACCCCTATGTCACTAGATGGGTTGCAAACCGGCTCAAGGACAGAACCCACATGGTCAGAATTGCTGGAGCCATGTCAGACTCCAAACCAGTTACAAGTGGCGTCCCACAAGGCTCAGTCCTGGGACCTCTCCTGTTCGGTATATATTTCTCGGAGGTACAGGCTAACACGGAAGGACTGTGGCTGACCAAGTTTGCAGATGACTGCAAACTGGGCACCATAATCGACTCTCCAGCCGACACAAGCATCCTACAAAAGGGCCTCATAGAAACAGACAACTGGTGCCAGAGCCATGGCCTCAAGCTAAACGCCAAAAAGTGTATAGTCATCCCCTTTGGCAAAAACAAAGTGCCCACAAATTACCACATAGGTGGTAATCCATTAAGTACGGAAGAAGTAATTAGGGACCTGGGGACCCAAGTTGATAGCAATCTCTCATTTGACAACCACGTGGCCAAAGTGGTTAGAAAAACATTTTATATAGCCCACCTAATCATGAATTATTCACATCTAGATCGAGGAGGTCATCGTGCCTCTTTACTCATACCTCATCAGGCCCATAATTGAGTACAATGCCCCTTTTGGGATGTACCTTACCAGACACCTGCAGCAACTGGAAAGACCCCAAAAGTACCTCACCAAGAGGATCAAAGGGCTCAAACAGATGCCATATGCTGCCCGGTTAAAGAAACTCCAACTCTACTCAGTGGCATACCGCCTGTTCAGAGGCAATCTGTGCCTGACGTATAAAGCCATGTCCAACCAGGAATTAATGGACATGCTGCACCTCAGAAAATCCAAATCTTATCGAGCTACACGGCCGAGAGACTTGAACCTCAGCACTGAAATAAATAGGACACACTATTTACTTCCCTGGACCCCTGTCTAGCATGGCGACTGATGTGATCCCCGGGGTGAATTTCATTTCTCCCATCCAATCTTCAAGGTTCTTTTTGAAGAGGGCCAAGGAGGCGCTCTGCTTGACATGTATGGGCCGTCTATTCCAGAGTCTGGGGAGTCTCTGGATCAGGAACCTATCCCTCCAGCATGCTTTGTTTATTGTGATGACAAGGTTTAGATCCCTGGAGCATGTGGCTCTGAGGGATTGGGATTTCTTTACGTGTAGCATGTCCAACAGCTCTGGGTTTGACATGGCCTTGCATGTTAAGCAGAGATCGCCTCTGTGTTAAGCGGAGATCGCCTCTTTACAGGAAAGGTGGGAAACAAGGGCAAACGCGGGCTTATAACCAAAAAGTTGAAAGATTGCTGCTTGATTTCATACATCACCTGCTCCCAAAAAGGATACCATGCCTTCTCTATACTTCTGATATCCTATTGAGGAAAAAAAAATAACTGTTGCTGATATAAGATGCCATAAAAGTTAAACAAAAAAATAAATAAATAAATGCACGTGTATTGCGCTACAGGTAGTCTTTACTGTTACCAATGCCAACAGATCTATATTGTATCCTGTTATAAAAACTGAAACAACAAATGATCATCATAAAGCACTTCAACTAGGGAACTTTCATATACTAAGCTCTGCCTCACTTCCTACTGAACCACAGCAATGACTAAAGTGATTAATCTCACCCCCATGTAGAGACAGGAGACAAACCACACAAAAATATACTTCTACACTCCTACACAAAAATTTAGGACAGGGAATGGAACAGTGAAGGTACTAGACCAAGAGAGAATCAATCGGGTAGCAGGTAAAGTAGAAATATGCTAAAAAGTGTTCAGGACTGCCCATGTAACTGCTATTACTGCACTTGGCAACAAAGAGGAGATTCAAGAGAGAAAGTAAAGTAGCCCTGATTGACAGTAATCATACAATGGTCTGATTCACCAGTGGCAAGGGAACATAAAAAAATCAAGTGTGGTACAACACAAAAGCATATAAATTTAAGCTAAGGGAATTTCTGAGTCTGAAATGGAGTGTGGGGACAAGCACAGAAAAAAAATTATGTACATACAATGACAATTCTAATTTGTCAGCTCTATGCTCATTGTCATTAGTACTGACACTGGCAGAACTAAGCTTGGCTGGTGAACCTTTTCCTGCTATAGCCAAGACACCCCCCCCCACACACACACCTTTGTCCACAGTACTGTGCTACCAAGAACCTATTTCAGATTATGGAAGTATGTTCATGGCATAGTTTACACAGAAAGCTATATACAAATGCTCACACTAAGCACCTAGTAGGATCAGTGTAATGCTTGGAGGAGACTGGATTTGGTAAAGAGAATGAATCTGTACAAATTTAAGACAACTTGGATATATATATTGGCTGCAGATCACAGTCAAGGGATTCTGATGAACTGCAATGGATGCTTTGTGAGTCTGTGATACACTGGACTTTATTTCATATTCAAAAAAGAGCATACTAATTAAATTAAAACTATGACAATTTGAGATTAGAGTTGCACCGTGTTCAACTATAGGACAGTGTCCCAAGCTAAATTGCTTGGGTGGATCCTCATGAAATAATGTTTCAGTAGAAGACCTGGATCTATAGATCACATCCAGAATCCTGCTTAAGTGTTCAGGGGTGCCCCATGTAGCTAGTACTCAAATATCATCCAAAGTAATATTTTTAAAGAATGCGATGATGTGGTCATGGTACTGACTGAATGGGCCCTTAGCCTCTGCAGATTTGTTGATTTTTTTCCCCAGCAAAACTCAGTGCAGTTTAAAATTCCTTTAGACACAGGCAACTCAGAATATAGCTCCCAATGCCAACTTTGAGTGTACCATTTTATGGTTACTACGCTACTGAACACCATAAAATATTCAGCACTAATGTGCGGCATTGCTGGGTTAGTTCTAGAAATATCGAGACTGTACTCCTGGGGATCTCTACCCTGAGACAGTGCAATCTGAGATTAAGAAGCAGGGGGTGTGGGGGCAGTGTTCCCATTTCAATTTTGGGAGGTGTGGGGAAGTTTACTTTGACAGTAAAATCTGGTCTATGAAAACTGATAGTTCAACAGATATTTACTATTTTTACTGTAATGCGGCAGGAGTATTTGCAGATTAATGGTCCAATTCAGATTAGTCTATGCCAAAACTTTTACGAGAAAGAAAGGAAGGATTTGTTCACACAGTGTCTTTGTGGAACAGAAAGTAAAATGATGCATAGACAAAGCCTATAATGAATTAAATTCTGCAGGCTGAACTAACTTCTACCAAGATTCGTGTTTTTTCATAATACAAAATTTCATATCTGCAGTAGCAGCGAGATCAAAAATGGGGTCGATTCAAATTACTAAAATGGAGTGTTGGAAGATGGAACCAGATCACAGAGGGGTGGATATAGATGAACGGTGCTTTTGAGAAAGACTTTATAGACCTTCAAAAGAAATTAAGGAATTAGCACCTTGGTGAACAGATTTAATCTGAATCATTTTCTAGTTAACTGAAGAGTAAATAAAACCAGAGTCATAAATTTGTACAAGATACTCCAGAAAAGATGAAAATAAACAATGAAAGGATCTATAGCCCAAGTCATGTCCCAAATAAAGAACATGTCTCCTTTGCAAATACATATACAGGAAATAGGATTCATTTCTATCCACTCTGCCAAGGTGCCATGAGAGTTTGAGATTGGGACTTTACAATCTACTGCATTCTCAATGTCGGCCATATCATGGGATAAGCCAATTTTTAAGCAGATGGCTTAGTCACCATCTGCTGTCCCCCTGAAGGGGTACCATTTCACCATGACTGTACTGTTGACCATCCCTGGGTGGCTGGCCATTCTGGAAGCAACTGTAGCCTCTATGACACTTTACAGAGCCTCTGTTATTGCACTGCAGTTGGCCACATCAAAGAATAACCGGAGTGGATACAGTCGCATCTTAGATGCACTGGGGAGAATGGTACTTAACCTCAATAGGTGCAAGTGTGTCAACTGTAGCGATCTGGAGGATGAGTAAACAAGCTTTCCAGAACAATCCAGGACATAAGGCTATTCAATATCTGGGCCTGAGGGGTTGGAGCATTTCATTAAGGCAGCTACAGTCACTACACAGTCTAATTCTCAGAGAAAAGAAAGATCAGTCCAGCCGATGACCGTCAGGATTTCATCCTACATCTTATAAGAACTACATTTGGTTTCATCCAAACTATCTATGCTGCAAGTTGAACCATTATGCCAGCTGGTTGGACCACTCTAGAGGGGACTGGGTTGACTGAAGGGCTTCTTCCAGGATAAGCTCAGATTTACAGCGGGTTATTGGTATCCATTCCAATCGGCCAGGGATCATCTGGGTTCCTCTGCTGAGCACGTCAAGGATCCAGGTCTCTTCTTCCTCATCCAAATCTGAAGTTGGAGAATTGAAGGTGAATAAATATGGATTGCCTCTTGCACTTGTAATTCATAGGGTGCCTGGGAAGGGTGGATTCTAAACAGCAGTATGACCAGATGTAGTTTTCAATCCTGGAGTATGGCCTCCAATACTATGTTCTGTGCAGTAAGGGAGAGTGTAGATTTATTTTCTTTATTTTCTTTAACATTTGTTTTACCAGGAAAGTCCTATTTAGAACAAACACAATTTTCAGTGGAGGCCCAAGGAGAAATGCTCCAGATGCACATTTTTGTAACATGGGAGGAAACCAGAGTACCCACAGGAAACTCACATGAACGCAAGGAGGACATGCAGACTCCGCACGAAAGGCACCCCAGCCAAGAATCGAACTGGAGCACCTCTTGCTGTGAGGCAACAGCGCTACCTCAGCACCACTGCGCCATCATATGCTGTCAATAGATAGCCTTCAAAGCGTCAATCAAGTTCCCTTGGTGACTAAATCATCCATGCCCGAGAATATATATACAGAGAATCTTGCATATTCAGTGTTTGCAGGAAGACTGGACCAGGCTGCCTAGGTAATGACAGAGGCCATTGACTCCTCAATACCAAAGTCTCGACTTCCATCACTACTGACACCAATGCCACGGATTGGGTGGTAGAAAACTGCTAGGACCAACATACCTGTGACCATCTCCTAGAAGCTGATGCTTGACACAGATAATGAATGGCACCATAGCATCAAAGCAATCTTAGATACACTCTCAGACTGACAGAAGAGTACAGCAAGTCCCTCTTCAGTATGAACAGGACCAAGGACCTCAAGTATTACAACACAGTGTGTGTAAAATCTTTGAGGCTGCCAAGAACCTTCCCCCATCCTACAATGCATCACTGCAATTACCAGAGTGTCTTGCCTCTCCTGATTACAGGTTAGTTGGGTGAACCATAACCAATGGCAAACTAAGGCTCAAAGCCACCTTTATCAAGGTGGCTGGATATGTTCCATCACATCTACTGTTATAGTACGTACACAACTTGATAACAGGAGGTCTAGTCACTGAATAGTAGTGTAGAGTCCACAGCTAGTTTTCCTGGGTGATCTCCCTTACAAGGACGTACCCTTTATAACTGTAGCTCCAAAGGGAGTCTTACACCTGGATATCACTTGTGGTGCCTTATAAAGGTGGTGAAAGAAGATTACATAGCTGCTCCACAAATATTAAGAGCTGCTTTTCTATACAGAACTAATGAGGTAGACAGTGCTCTGTCAGAAAAAGCTTTGGAACAGACAGAAAAGGTACAGGAGCCCATCATACTTAGTGGAACAAAACTTGATGCAGTTAGTCATCTGGCTACGGTCACTTCATATACATTTCTGTCTTTTTTTTTTTTTGTGAGAAAGAAGTCAGTTCTCTTTGGATTAGAGTTACTCTTCTCAACATAAAATCCTAAACTGACAAGCATGTGCCCATACAATGGAGGAGAAACTTTCTATTACTGAGGTATTGAGGGAAAAGTACAGAAAGAAGAATTTATTGATTAATGTTAGATTCAGCACTTAACTTTGGAACAAGAAGGGTTTGCTTGAAGAGTGACCTTGTCCTTCTGAAAATTCAGAAGTGAAGATTATTCAGAAAGGGACTGTTGGTTATAAATTCTCCTGACAGAAGTACAGAGTCTGCCAGGAAATATACATTTAAATATGTGGATGCCACAGGTTCAAAAAATGAGGAAAAAGTTAAATTTTGCAATATACAATACAAATCCTAAGGTGGCACAATTCTCTTAGAAGTGCTCTTTGCATGAATGTGCTTTTTAAAAGGCTTTACAAGCCTTCTAGGAGGCAAACGGAATCTAGAATTCTTTATAAAGATTCAGTATTACAGTTGTGTGAATTAGTTGTAAAAAAAATATCAGTCTTAAAAATGCAAAAGGTAGACAAGTAAAGATGGCATGGCACAAACGTAAAAGGCAGGCATCAACAATGGTGCAGAATCACCACTGGTGTGAACTGGAGAGGAATGTAGAAGGGGTGGTTACTCAGCATCCTGGGAAAGTTTTACCTGCTAAGAGGGGTCTTAAAGCCTAGTATTTGTCATGCTGTTACAAATTTTGGGTCTTCTCTACTTGCCTGTTTGATTTCACCTTGCTCCAAAGCCCTTGCATAACTTGGCCATGGGAGTGTCCTCACCTACTTCAAGCAGAAAGCATCTGTTGTAAGCCCTACTTTGGAGGTTGGGCCCTCAAAGGATTTGCCTTCCAACAGATTAGCTGGGAGTGATCCAACGATGCATGTGTCTCGTGCATTTTAGAAATGTTCATGTTAGCATCCAAGTAATCAGAATCCCAAGACCACAGTACCCTTAAGGCCCACTACAGTGTCCCCACAAAGAAAGATCCTCACAAATCATGCTGCTATGACTCATGAGACTGAGACCTACAAGCAAGTTGTTGGACAGGAGAATGATATCTGTGGATAGCTGCCCAGGAATCTCCAGTGGAAATAATGGTACCAGCTGCACTACTGCAGCTGAATGAAGCCCTGACCACTTTCCAGGTGAGCAGAGTTTGATTGGCAGTTTATGCAAGCCCCATTAGGTGCCTAAAGAAAAATAACGATGGGGGATTATATGCAGGTAAGGGCAGACCAGTCTCAATTCTTGTAGCTTTGGTGGAGGCTAAGGCTCAGAATGGTCTTCAAGATGAATAAGCAGGGTGGTGTGAGGCAGGCATGGCTATCCTAGGACCAGAGGCAAGCATTCCCCAAGATCAAGCCTCACTGATCTCCCAGTCTACAAATGTTATGCCAATAGGATACAAGGAGGTAGGGCTTAAGCCATCCAAATCCCTTCTCTGTAGTTCCAAGCTCACTGACCTACTGCAGGAGCCCTGTTGTCACCAGTGTGAGAAGCTACTGATACCATCCTGGAGGGTTTTAAAATGTTACATATTTAGTGTCCATAGTACTAGACGGAGGAGGTGCTCAGGAAAACCACACACTGCAGAGGGAAGAAAATGGTCAAACCCAACCACATCGATCTAGTGGCAAAAACATTCATGGAAAAAAAATAGCAACCATGTCAAGCTATCTAGGAACAACCTATTAAAGGAGATGGGCAGGAGTTAAGTAGAAGGGCCCTATGCCAAAGGCCATCTTGGCTCTGTTTCATGCAGCCAGTTATCCAAACTGGAAGCAAGCATTTTCTTAGATTCATGAAGGTGATTTACGCAAGTCATGCACTTTGTGAACATTTTAGTGGTAGTAGAAAGGCTGAACAGTAGGCTTATAAAATCGGTAGTAACTGTCTCTTATCTGAAAGAGGATGAATATTTTTGGGTGTTTTGTAACCCATGTGTGCAAAATAAGTTTATGAAAATCAAAAAGCACATCCAGTCCTCTATGAACACTACAGGGAGAAGAGAATAAAGACTGATCATATGAAAACATTGTGGTGATGAAGGTATTTAGACCATTTTCTACTACTGCGCTGACATCCAATACCTTCTTATAAACTAAAGAGAAAATAGAAGAAAATCTGAATATCTGATAATTTCATGGAACTTGTTTAACAGCACAATGCTGAAAAAGCACCAGTATCTTCTTCCTTCCCAAAACAGTCCGCTGAGGGGAAATGAAGTCAACTTTGAATGACAGCTCCTGGCTATCCACATCCCTTATCGAAGCATCTATGGCAATCTTGAACTGATACATTATATGTTGGGAACATCTCCCACAATCTACACCATTTCAAGATGGTAAAGAAAGAGAGTTTGGACTTGTTTAGCCACCATAGGACTGTCAAACATCATCTCTGAAATTAAGTACCTCTACCATGCTGCTGAAGGCAGTGAAGAACCTCTACTGACTCCTTTGAGACTGTTACAGATGGGGCTGTGGGAGTTTTATGGAAACAGAGACTTCACTAACTCCTCTGTACCTTGTTAGGGGACATGAGTGATAAACAAGATCCTACATGGATTTTAAAGACACATTGATTTGTGGTTCATACACAAGGAACCCTTAAAAGTGAGACTCCATAGAGCACGTTTTGATATCCTGAGTGAATGAGAACTGCAGGAGTGCAGGCACATGGAGTTGCTGGATCCTGCTTTTCTGTCTCATCTAACCAGTGTATTATACAAGACACAGCCTAGGCCTACAGTCTCACCTTAGGAGTCAGTGGTCCACATTTCCTTTTCAAATTGCAATACTGCATTGAACAGCATCACTGAAAATGCAGTGGCACTTGCAAAAAAGAGGTTATCTAACGTTATCTAATTCATGCAGCAGTTAAAGAAAAGAGCAGACTACCGATCCCTAGAGATGTTGAAGGAACAGTGCAGGAGAAGCAGGTGTCTGCTACAATGTCACTTGCAGCTCTACTATGCACTAGAGCAGCACCACAGCAATCAATGGCAAATAAGGAATAATATGGGACTCCAGACGAAGCTGTTGCACCACCTGGTTGGAACAAAATTCTGACTACTACAACAGAAAAGTGCAAGAAAAAGTAGCAAATTAGACATCCAAGAGAGAGGACCTGACATCCAATACCTAAGAGGAAGACAGTCAGCAGACAGTCACAACAAACTGACACTGACTGATGAACAGATATTAAAGCATGCTTCAGTGAGGGAGGTGAATGAAAGGATGCAGCGGATGGTTGTAGGTTTACCTGCTGCTCAGGTGTGAGGACTATGCAGCAGCAACCTCTTGATTCACAGAAGGTACAAGTGGCTGATTCACAAAATACATGGACTGATCTGGCCAGTGTCAGGGTTAGACAGGGCAGGATCTTGCCAGGCTGGGTACTCTGGCATTCCTCCCTCTGACTACAATGCATTTTGTTTTCGTATTCCTTAGGATAATGAGCAACAGGGAGAAAAAAAAGAAGGGAGAGAGAATGCTGATGGAAAGGCTTCCAGTTTCTCCAACTTTTTCAGCTAGTAAATAATTTTCCATTTCCTTGTGTCACCTTCCCGGATATTAAAAGGCTCTATACAACGTGCAAGACTGCATGTCATGGCCAAGTCCCAAACATACCAAGATTATGAAGTGGCACTGCAAATGAGGAAGTCTTCTACTAGCATGACTCCCATCATGGCAATAAAGAAATGATGGGATCCAGCTATATCTACCCAACACGATTGTGTCAAGTACAACCTATGCATGGAATTTTCATTAGACTTTATCCAATGTGCACAAATCCAGGCAGTCCAGCAGCCACTGTTCAAAGTTTAACCTGATGTCATTTGTCATATCCTGAGGTCTCCTGTTGCTCCATTTGTTTACTGTGCAAGTACTATGACTTTTGAGGATATCGGGTAAAAAAGTGTCACTTACTTAGTTTCAGTGATCCTCTGATGTTATCTGGGGCAATTTTCTTAAAAGCCTTCTCAACTGAATGCCAAGCATGAACATCTGCTAATGCGGCTTTATTTATTTTAATGCTCAGCTGCATGATCCCACTGTTGACCCAGAAGTGCTGACTTTGTACTATCAAATGTGCATTTGGAATGCTAAAGCTGCAGAATTCGTACCTCATTAAATACGGTACAGTCCGACAAATTGGGTAATACTCAAATATGCTGTACGATTATTTAATACATGCATCTGTTTACTCACACACACAGTCTTGACAGCTGTAACATTACGGGCAACAGTCATATGCCTAAAGCTATAATTTTTTTGCAACTCAGAAATGCTCTATACATTTCTAGTTTATAATTTTTAAGAAAATACTTTTATTTCATTTTAGGACATTTTGGTGTTTGTAGATTTCTGTTTTTGTAAGAAGCTTGCTGTCCCTGACTTTTTTTAAAAGGACATCTTTATCTTAACCTCAATTTATTTATTTTAATAGTCATCTTGGATTTTTTTCCTTCTTCTTACCCTAAATAACCTAACCACGCAAGTGTTAAAGTCTATTTATCTTTCTACAATTTATCTGTCAAAATTTTGCCCTTTTTGTCAAGTTCTGAAACTTTTCCTCTTGACATCTGTTAATGTTTGTTACAACTTTACAGGCAGTACTTAGTCAGTGGCTATGGGCTGGGTGCCAGGTCTAAAATACTTATCTTTTAAAGATATTCCTTCAAATATTGATTCAAGCAATACTGCTACATCTATAGAGACAGTAAAAAAAAAAAAAAAAACTGAAATCTAGATATGTACTGCAAAGTCAGGATCAAAGTGTAGCTTGTCAGAGGTAACCACACTTCGCATTTCTGCTCGACTGTGGCATGGAAGATAGGGTGTGGTATACACTGTTATAGGGTACCCTCGATTTATACAATCTGTATACTATGTGCTAAAAGAATATTAAAGCTGTCTCCCTTGCTATAAGCTTGCAGGCTCATACAGACGTTTGGGAGTAGGGCACCGGCCAAGTGGGCAGCTTAGTGAAATCTGCACTGAGTAGAGGAATGTACAACAACCTCAGTTTGAAGAAATTAAGTAAACAGATGCAGGTAGCAAAATCCCCTTATGGAATGGCACAGTGGCCTTACCGTCTACATGGTAAAATGTGGGGGCTTTCTGCACTGAGTAGAGGAATGTACAACAACCTCAGTTTGAAGAAATTAAGTAAACAGATGCAGGTAGCAAAAATCCCCTTATAGAATGGCACAGTGGCCTTACCGTCTACATGGTAAAATGTGGGGGCTTTCTGCACTGAGTAGAGGAATGTACAACAACCTCAGTTTGAAGAAATTAAGTAAACAGATGCAGGTAGCAAAAATCCCCTTATGGAATGGCACAGTGGCCTTACCGTCTACATGGTAAAATGTGGGGGCTTTCTGCACTGAGTAGAGGAATGTACAACAACCTCAGTTTGAAGAAATTAAGTAAACAGATGCAGGTAGCAAAATCCCCTTATGGAATGGAAAAGTGGCCTTACCGTCTACATGGTAAAATGTGGGGGCTTTCTGCACTGAGTAGAGGAATGTACAACAACCTCAGTTTGAAGAAATTAAGTAAACAGATGCAGGTAGCAAAATCCCCTTATGGCATGGCACAGTGGCCTTACCATCTACATGGTAAAATGTGGGGGCTTTGCCCCTTCCACCAAAAAGGATAGTTTTCTTGGTATGTTGTTTCTGCACTGCTTGCTTGTGGAACAACATTTAAACAGGTGTCTTTTACACTTTCATCGAGATACCAGTCATTTGTGTGTCTAAACAGCAATGCACAGATGACAGGAAACGCAAGTTATTGTCATATTTGTGCACATCAGAGTATGAAAAACCATAAAACATAACACACAAACTAGTGAAGTGGAAGTGTACTGTTTTTGTATGAGATTGCTTTTAACTCACTCACGTTTGTGATTTGCTGTCCTGTGGAATTGTCTTGCATTTTACAGACTTCATCTGTGCAAGGAAAAAAGTCCCACATAAATAAAATGAAAAAAAATGTATTTATGCTACAAAGATGCCACTGTAGACTCTACAACTAAAAAGTAACATTTTGACCAAGAATTCCGGAAGAAGACTTGGCTTACAAACAGTGACTCAGACTACACTGTGTTATTAATGTATTTCAATTAACATTTCAAATACTTTCATCTCCCCAAGTTCAAATAATAAAACAGTTGCAAATGGACCGGAGTATAACAGAACCAGGCTACTGTGAAAGTGGCAGTGCGGGTACAGAAATGCTAGCCATCTGACAGCACTAGCCCATATGTAGGAAGGGCTGAAACCACAAAGGGCTGCCCTCCTTCCCAAGGAAGCTCTGGGACAAAGAGCTACCTTGCAGATAATACAGATCAGTACATGGCATGCAACCCATACAAGGGGACAGAAAGGTCATGCTAATATAACTGCACATACACACATGTATGTATTTTACATAATAATATGTTAAAAATAAAATCCATCCTGTGTAACAGGAAGAACTGATGCCACAAGCATTAAAACCACTCGACAGTTTAACTTTCCCTAGATGCTAGGAATACCTCCTTCCCATCATGCATCACAGACATCCATCTCTCCAGATCCTCAGTCACAGCTCTGAAGAGCAAGAAAAGACAGAGAAGACAAACTAGACTAGATACCCTTCCTCAATTCATCACATTCAGTGTACGTTTCAAATGATGGGCAATCATTTTCCTCTCTCATAAAAATATGCTCATCCCCTGTAACCAGAAGGGCAGAGTTCACAGCTAATCCTCCTGGATGACCATCCCCACAAGAATAAAGCAATGGCTTCAAATGAAGACCAAGACTGAGAAAGATGTCCAGACAGTTTTGCCTTGCAACTGTTTGGGGAAGACCAGGTTAGAGTGACAGTTATCTCCTACGGATGCACTATGGAAGAAAACAGAAGACGCAGGTATGCTCTAGCAGAACAGGCCTTAGGATCTCTGACCAGAACCTTACCTTGTTTTTCATGACAATACTCAATGCATTTGGCTAGCTACTTACAATAAAGTAGTTTAAAATATTTCTGCTCCAATCTGGCCTTAGCAAAGGGCACAATACTAGATAATCTTTATGAAAGCATGTAGTCCACCTTTGTATAACCTGATCTGCCTGTACAGCCATACAGCGAAGGCAACACTTAAAAGTAAGGAAAGACAAGTAGGTTTACAATTTGATTTAAATACTTTTCTGTAGCTACCTCTGGCAAAAAGAAGTGACTTTGTTCTGTTTCAAGTGTCACCCTGTCTTTACAGGGCACAAAACATCTAGCTCTAATGGGGAAGTCAACAGCTCAGATAGTAATCTGTTCCAAGTTATGAATATCAGGAATAATGTTTTCTGGGCCATGTACTCTCAATCCTTCAGCAGCAGCAGACAAACTGAGGACATGCAGGGTTTTACAAACATGAATTACACCCCAAGGTGGAACACAGTCTCAGATGGGAAGCCTAATGTGAAGAATTTACAGACATTAAGGGATGCAATACAGAACAGCTGAATTCAAAATGAAAATGAGATAAAAGCTAAATGAACTCTGATGGATGAAGAACTAAAGAATAGGTTTAACTGCACTTCCAAATTTGTGGTCTATTTGGCCAAATGTACATGTTGTCCTGCCTTTTACATAGGCAAGACGGAGAGAGGACTCCGTGACAGAATATATGAACATCTGTACGCAATAGGTCACAATAAGACTGATAACGCCTTGGCCAAACACATCCAATTAAATGTTGACCATAATTTCAAATTCATGGCCATTGATCATGTGTTACAAGACACTAGAGGTGGTCCCACACCTCTAAAACTTGAAGAGCTTGAACTTATTTGGCAAATTAAACAATGCATACAATTTACCAGGTCTCAACGAGACTTGTTCTATCAGTAGCATTTTAAAATTGAGGAGTCTGCAAAGATAAAGATTTATAATAGTCAAATATTTTTTAAGTTTGACTTAATGGTTAAACAAGTAACTTTCAGAATATAAGTTAATTTTTATTCGCACCATTTAGGTATTAGTTATTACATTTGTGTTAATTGGTTACTCATTTGTAATATATAAATGTATTTTTATTCAATATTTTTTGTAAAAGTTTGGAGCGCTATTTTATAACATTTTTTATAGTTTTAGTCGTGTATACCACTTTAAATGTACTATGTGAAGTGGTAAGAATTGTTTTGATTGTCCCGCGTTTTTTTGGATTGAGCGTTTAAAAGGTTGACGTAGTCTCAATCGTTTTACTTCTGATGAAGTTTGCATACTCAGCAAACGAAAAGCGCTTTAAGTGTTTTAATAAACTGTTGGTGTTTACTCTACTGCTGCTGCGACCGTATTTTTGGTTTTACTAGGATGAAGAACTAAAGCCATAAATGCTAATTTCAGAGACCTAGTCTAGAAAGAAAAAAATATAAAAGGTAGAAACAGGATCTAAATTCCTGACAGATGATCAAGAGAGTCCAATTTTCTAGGAGGGCGGTGTTTGACAAGGTGGAATGATTTTTGAAAAGGCGATATTGCTGGCCAATAGTGGAACTAGAAAAACCATGCTGGTCAGTTTTAGTGTGTGTAGGGCCTGGAATTTGTTTCCAGATCGATCAGATGACAGTAACCTGAAAGAGGTGTGGGTTTAACAAATCTAGTGAAGGTAAGGCTGGAGCACATTAAAACATATCTGATAAGGCAAGGAAGATGCTACGAGAATAACTTTTAGAGAATGAGCCGACTACCGGATTCATCCCAGCTGAGTGGAGGACAGCCAGTGTCATCCTTTTGTACAAAGGTGGAGCCATCCACCGATGCGGGAAATTATAGACCCATCAGCCTAACTAACCTGATCTGCAAGGCCATGGAACGATTATCATAGACCTCGTTAACAAGGACATTGGCAACCTCCAAACACTCCATAACGCAGTTTGGCTTCGTCAAGGGGAGGTCATGTCTGTTAAATTTCATCTGGTTCTTTGAGACTGTCACCAAAGGCATGGATGAGGGACCAAAGGCATGGATGAGGGGAAGACTGCACACCGCCTACCCTGACCAAGCCAAAACCTTCAATACTATTCCCCACTCGGGCATAATAGATAAACTGTCTCAACTAGGCATCAATCCGTATGTTACCAGATGGGTAATTAATTGGCTCACTGATAGAATCCACCTAGTCAAAATAGGGGAAGCCACCTAAAGCAGTAGACCTGTAATGAGCGGCATATCCCAGAGTTCGGGCTTGAGGCCTCTGTTATTTGAGATATACTTTTCTGAGGTGCAGGCCAAAACCAGTGGGCTACAGCTGACCAAGTTTGCAGATGGCTGCAAGCTGGGTGCTGTCATCAACTCCCCTACTGATGTGGACATCCTCCAAGGGGGTCTCACTCAAACAAATGACTGGTGCCAGAAACATGGCCTCAAGCTGAATACCAAAAAAAATGCATCATCATCCCCTTTGGGGAGAGTGATGTCCCAACAAATTATCACATTATTAGCAATGTCCTAAGCATGCAATCAGTCGTGAGGGATTTGGACACCCAGGCTGACAGCAA
The DNA here is from genome assembly GCF_019279795.1 of Protopterus annectens. Lineage (NCBI taxonomy): Eukaryota > Metazoa > Chordata > Ceratodontiformes > Protopteridae > Protopterus > Protopterus annectens. The sequence goes on along the minus strand of NC_056728.1, from coordinate 455,848,223 downwards.
CCTAACTTATTACCACCATGTTGCTTCCGTTGTAAGGAAAACTTCCTACATGGTTCACCTCATAATTAAGAGTATCTCATCCAGGGAAAAGGAAGTCATAACATCCCTGTATTCTTCTCTTATAAGATCCATTATTGAGTACAACACCACGTTCGCCATGTACCTCGCAAAGCAAATGCAACAGTTGGAGAGACCAGAGGTTCCTCACCAGGAGAAACCAGGGCCTCAAAAGTCTACCACACACAGATAGGCTAAAAGCCCTACCCCTCTAATCAGTTTCATAAAGACTCCTCAGAAGTCACCTCTGTCTGGCATATAAGGCAATCTCAGACCCTGTATTAATGGGACTTGCTGCATAGCCACAATTCAAGCTCCACTCGAGTAACCCACACATGTGGCCTCAGCCTGGTCTGTGACATCAATAGGACTTGTTGGCGAGACTCCCTCATCTGTGGAATAGACTCCCTCATCACGTCAAGCAGAGTACTTCTTTACACCTTTTTAAGCACAAACTGGATAACTGGATTGGAAACAGAAAATATATCCCTGGGATTCCACCCCTGTCCCTGCTGGACAGGGGCATCGGGTGGTGACTTGTCTAAACATGGGCTAAACTCTTGGCTAGGCTTATAAGGGCCTCAGGGCTAATAGCCTAGTAACTTCCTACGATCCTATGAGGTCCATTTTTCTGAATGTACACATAATCAGGAGGAAGTGTGTGAAAAATAGAGTAGGTAAGATGACCATGAGTGTACAACGCCATCACTGGACTGGCTCGGGGAGGAGGAGGCCTAGAGAAATTGCTTTTAATACTTGCTGTTGGCTGGGAATGTGCAAAGATCACAAAATGGTTTGTCACAAAGACAGAAGATTCCTTGTTACTGAAAGGCACAGACACCATTTGTTGCACATTAGACCAGTCTTTTAGGCATGTGGTCTCCACCCAAAAGTAATTAGCCACAAGGAAACATTCTGATTGTACCCAGTTTGCTGGGAGGTACTAGCAGTCTGCCAGGTTCCTATTCAAAGGAGTTTCACTCGTTAGCTGATGTATCATACAACTGCAAAGAATACATACATACAAAGCATACAGCAAGCAGTGAAGAGCCAGCCAGCCACCTAAGGAAGGAAGATCTGGTCTCCATGCAGTCACTAGTGAGCTGTAACAAACACCTGGTAAGCTTCCCAGGGATACAGGTGAGATCAAAACTGGAAGCGATTGGCTCCAATGTGGAAATTCATGCACTCCCTGGAATCCTAGGTAATTTTCACATGGAGGTAGCAATCTTGGAGGTCTAAAGACAATATCCAATCTCTTCCCAGCAAGTATAGAAGGGCAGATGGCATTACAATCATGCATGAGGTTTATTTTGAAATAAAGAATTTAAGCCAAAGACAATTAACTCTTCTGCTTTATTTTTATTCTTTTTGTGCCAAAAAAGTCCTAACTAAGCATTTCTACTCATATGGAACACCCTTAGGAGTGCCCTAATGTAAGTGGTTTAATACCTCTTTCCTTACTGATGGTTTCTAATGAGATGGGATATATCATATCAGCAGAAACAACTGGAATAGGGCTAGAAAGGAAACTTGAGAATCCTCTGAATACTACTTTCCTCACTCAGTTGTCCTTTGTTTCTACATGGAGGGAAAGCAATACCTGACTGCTGCACAAAGTGGGACAGTTGGCTAAAGCCTCAGGGCTGCAACCACCCACATGTAGGTAGATAAGACACCTGAGGAGCATAGATGATAACTTACTCTTGGAACTGTAACTGTGATATTCTGGGTGGTTTCCATCTTCCCAATAATATCCTGATATTGTGTCTGCTCTGTGCTATGTCTGAAAGCACATCTGACTCTGGTTTCTTTGCATTACCATGTTTAAGAAAGAATGTTGTGGAGGGTGGAATTTCACATCTATCACAATAAGGAGTTTGCCTCCTTTTTCATGTTTTCTAGGTGTCTGCAAACCTATTAGATGAGTACCAGAAAATATTGAGTCCAAGAACATGTACTCTGGCCACCAGTGTGTGTGTTACCTTTGGGTCCTTAGCAAATTATGGCAAACCAAAAGAGCTGGCAAATGCAATAACAGAGCGTGCGGCTCAGACAACTCCCTCTACTACATAAACCGTGCAGATCAAAAACATTTCCTCGTGTTCAAGGCAGACAAAGGCTGAGTCATCAACTTATACTTCAGAGTCCTATCTAGCAATCCCTCTAATATATTGTGCATTTCATTTTCCATGTCTCTCTTGAAATGCACTACATACATCGAACAATTCAGTGCCCTTATAGATTACACGGACAGGTACATATACACTCTTTCCAGTCCTGTTCATCATGTGTCTCGCTAACTGATGGATGGACGGCTAGGCTCCTGGATGCTGGAGCACCCTTAAAGGAGAAAGCAGTGATCTTGCCATATGGTTTGGGAATTTTTGCTGAGGTAACACTCTTGGGAGGCAGAGCACATGTTCAGCTTTTTTAGAGATATGGGCTACCATACCCAAAATTCTCCTAGGTAATCCTGATGTCATCTTTAGAGACATCAACTCTGGAAGGGAGACCACCAAGGATGACTACAGGCCACAGGCTGAGCCTGGCTTGCAGTCTGCTCAGAGGGGATGAAATGTGATTAATTGACCAGCATTATTTGTAAGTATTCTTCAAAGTTAAGATAAGGATGGGAAATTACCCCCCCTCCATCCAGGGCCTCTACATGCAAAGACCATGGCGGATCCTATGCACTTTGGTTTGCACTCTGGAGATTGTGTTCACAGTCAGACAAAGATGAACTTCACTTTGAGGTCCTTTTTAGAGAATGTGGACGGAAAAAGCTTCAAGAGGTCACAGGAATCTCTTTCCAGAGAGAACTTGCCATGTGCCCAGGTATTAGGGGAGAGACTATATGCATATGGCTCTAGTTCTCAGTGCAAGTACCATCACTAAAGGAACAAAAGGCTTACAACCCAGGCTTTACACTCTGCATTGTAAATCACAGTGCCAACATCAAGGCCAAGAGCAAAGGCACCAGAGAGGATGCAAACAATACTGGTACTGACATTAGAGACCCCAGTGCTGGCATTGATGCCAAAGATAATGCTGTAGGGAACAGTGATGCAGACACCAACTCCAGAGGGAGGGGGAGGGGGAGCTGAGAGATGATATGTGCTGGAAGGAACGACACCTTGACAAAGTGGTGCCAGACATAAAACTGTTAATACCTGAAACAATTTGCAAAATGGTACCAGCTTGAACTGTGGAACTAAAAATAAAAATCAGTACAAAGAATACTAGGTCAGAGGGCAAAAAAATTACAATGGTTCAGGAAAGTATCACTGAAGTGTCCCCCTGAAGACAGTTAAGGCCTGAATCAATAGGAAAGCTAAGAGCCAGTCATCCAATTTAAAAAGTCTTGGCTCCCTGCCATCTCTAGTTCGCTGCTAGCACAGGCAGGCATTTGGTGAACACCCTGGGGGCTTAGGCAAAACTGCATGGAAGCATCCAGAATGCTTTGATTACTAGATCCACTGGGAATGTGCTCATTTTCTTGACCCCTTGACAGTCGGTGTGTGTATGTAGACGTCTTCAATGTCTACACAAGGGCAGATTGCACTGTGACCATATGAAAGGTTTCCTTTGGGATAAAGTTGTTTAGTTTACCCAAATTTAAAACTGGTCTGAGCTCCTTTGTTTATTCTGTGTTCTTTTAGATGGGCCAGAAAGAGTCCTAACTTCTGTTCTGGTGGTACTCATGGATGGTTCTGATTGTTAACAAGGTCATCTCCTTCCTTGTTCCCTCCTTGCTGAGATTATTCTGATGGAATGGGAAACTGGACAAGGGAAAGGATATGGAACTGTCTGCATCTGAAAACAAACTGGAATCCTCTGGATATTACTATTCATATTCATCTGTCCACTGACCTGGAATCCTTTTGATATTACTATCCATATTCATCTGTCCACTGTGATGAAGCTCTAAGTAGACAGGTGGCCAAACTGAGAGGTACAGACTTCATCCAAACGAAACAGTCAGGTAAGGAATCAAGATTGCTGCTGCTTACCCAAGACCAGACCATGGCTTCCTAGGGTTTGCCAAGAATCCTTGCTGTTGAACCCAGGACCTGACAGGGAGCTGCTTGAGGAATAAGGCTTCATCCCAGCTGTTTGGTTTTGGGCTTTAGGCTGCATGCTGCACTTAAAATCCACACTTGGCAGCACGTCTGCAGCCACAAAAAAGTGAATTGAGACTGTTAAACTCCAACACCCAAAGCAGTGAGGGTTTTGTTCTCCCTTTATATATTGTCTAGATGCTGTGCAACACCCATGGACCAAAAACCACAGACCTGGAAATTATGAAAATAGATTGACAACTTCTGGTGGTTACTTACTTTTTTTCTCACAGTTCTCAAATGGTGTGAACGAAAAGTTTAACCTATGGGATGACTTAGGTCTGCGCATTACTTAACTTTCTTTACAACCAGGCCTCAAAACACGTGTACAGTGTGTTGGGGAGTGGGGGGCAGTAGGTATCATAATCACTTTTTACTTTTCTCACAATCAAACAACTAATAAGCAGCTATCTTCTAGATTAAAAGTAAACAGACATTCTACAGATATACATTTAACAGTAACAGATTAAAACTGTATTCTAATTTTTTTTCACGTATCTGCAGTGGTGGTGCTGCGGTAGCGTTGTCACCTCACAGTTAGATGTTTCCCGTTCAATTCTCAGTTAAGAGTATCTTCTGTGTGGCGACATGCGGGAATGGGCGTTCCTTCATTGAAGGTTCTGTGTTAGGCCTGGCAAGCCAGTACGTAAAAATCTACTGCCAATCATTAGCGGACAGGATGGTGTGGGGTGAAGAGGGATGCTGTACATACATGCCATCAACAACATGAAACATATGACTGTGGACACTTGTTCTTTCGCTCATCCCAATCCAATGGGAGAGGAGTACATAGAAAGTGACTAAATTAAAAATGACCAGATATAAAATCCCTGTGGTACGAAAGAATAGCAGTGACCAACGTTACTACACCACCACCACCACACACACACACACACACACACACACACACACACACACACACACACACACACACACACACACACACACCTTTGAGGTTTGAAAAAAAAATAATAATTTAGCCAGCCAGTCTTGTTTACAGTTTACTTAACCCCCTCCCCCACGTCCAAATCTTGTATTTCTCAGGGCTTTAGGAAACTACTTTCCCTAGGTTCTTTGATTTTTTTTTTAAGTCTCTTTGGCCCATCCTCCATACCATATGGTTTTTATTTTGGTTTTACTGTTATGTATCCCAAGTTAAACATCCCTGAAAAAGATGTGCTTTTCTGCATGAACACTTGTCGCACGTCAACAGTGATCATTTTAAATTTGTAAATAAAGCACTATGTGATTTCTCCTGCCAAAATGGAGGCTAGTTCTCTTTGGCATTCAATGTCCACTGCTGACAAATTTAGGGGTTTGTATCATTTGCAGCATTCTAAATAAACAAGTTATATTTTACACCTTGTGTTTCTGTTTCCTCAAAACCTTTTATGCAACATGTTCATACACATAGGCAATCACCTGGTGTCAGCCACTGATATACAATATTCTGTCAAACTTTTGTTATATAAAACCATGTTACTGCTCTTATCGTGAAAGTGCTGCCAAGTCTATCAAAAGTTATGACTAAAATGGCTCTTGGACTAATAAACTTAGCTAACAAAGGTGTTCGGCACCAAAATCAAAGTTCAAACAATGCAAGATCAGACCAGGGAGACAGCAAGATCAAGTTACCAAAGGTCTGTTATTGTGGAAGCCAACCCCAAGGGTGAAATGAGTGGTTGGGAATGCGTGTAGCCAACACTCCTAGGACAGAAATGGGGTGGGCAATAAGGCACCATGTGCACTGTACTCCTGTATGCAGTCCAGCTTCAGGGCACAGAGCAGTATACTAGAAACACCAATCCTGAACAAAAAGGCAACCAACTCCACCACTAGCCATCATTCCAAACATATGGTATAAGGAATAGGGGGGAAAAAGAGGGGCCAAGTTGTGATCGGGAAGGTTAAATGACTGAAAAGAATTGTGGCAAAGAGAAATAAAAAGTTCCAGCTAAAGCAGATATAAGCTCAGACTTCCTTAAAACTGAATAAACTTCAGTATAAAAGCACATTTAAGCATTTTTTCAAAAAAACATTAACTTAGTATATAATAAACACTTGACACCAGAAGCGCTTTGCAGGTCATAACTTTGCAAGTTTCATGCACAGCATAACTTACACATTATGCATGATGTAATTCAGCTAAAGTCTGTTCAATGAATCTACCACAACTGACGTTTACACATTTTTTCTCATATCATGCTCCTTACTGTGCATCCTTCAAGCCTCAAGCCAAGACTGCCAGCTTGTCCTTTTTTTTTTTCCCTGAAAACAATCAGTGGGATTCACAGTCAGCTTACTGCAAGTCCTAAATCCCTTGAGCATACTGCAGTTAAGTGTGGCTACAACTCGTAAAATTAGGCTTCAAGTAATACTGTACACAGTAGGAGATTCACCATGCCCAGGCGTAACGGGATCAAGCAAGCCCACGTACAACACTGTACAGTGGAATATGAAGCAGACAATGTGCAAGATGTGCACAAACCTGATGCTATTTTGAGCTATGCTACTAAGTGACAACGCTGTCTGCTTGTACTTAATGTGAAATACACAACACACAAAGGATTCTAAAGAATCAAAACTCTGGAGCAGAAGAATTTGCTGTAATAATTGTTGGAGGACACGGAGAAACCTTTTTATAAACAAAAGAAAATGTAAACGTGTCAACTGCATTAAAAGGAAGAAAGTTCTAGATCCCTTTTCTAAAGACAGTTCTGTACTTCATTCAAAAACCAAGCTAAATGGCTGTCCTGATACATCCTCACAAAGAGATGCAAACAAGCCTTGAAATTAAGGCAAGATCCAGGTTTCACACAAGAATTTTATTGCGTGGCTTTATTAAAATTCAGTATAAAACAGAACCATGATGTTGCCTCACCTAAGCTGATGAAACACCAAGCGCGCTGTCCAGTGAGTGAATAACTCAGTCAGAAATAGAATTCCTAAACAAGGGCTTTGATAATAAAAGACTAAACACTTTATGGTTCAAACGTCAGTCTTAAATCGACAGTTACAAAAAGCAATACACAAAAAGTACTAACAAGTACTTGCACAATATACAAATCACAGATTTCTGTCTGAAAAAGACAGAAATCCAACAAAGCAACATAAAGCCTTCTTCGAAACTGAAGATCACTGAAGAAGAATTGTGTGGTATGTGTGTTGTATGACTGTATAGGGGATGGGGGGGGGCTCCACGGAGCCTAGGGTAGTTTTATTTAACCAGTGATCCATTAATACCCACACTGCAAATCCTAATGGTTTCAGAATAGGACCTCTTTCCTTCTCAGATTACGATATACCCAAGGTAAACCTCTGCAAAGGGGCAGCACATACTGGTACATTCCACCCCCATTTATTTCAATCATTATATATATATATATATATATATATATATATATATATATATATATAAGTATAGCAAAGCAATGATAAGCTAAGGCTAGTATCATGAGAAATCAAGTACAGTAAGCAAAGTCATAACTCTGAGTAGATACTCAGTGTAAGCATACAGACAGAGAACACAGTAGTGAAGAGCAATGTACAATAGCAAAAAACGCAACACACACACACACTGCTGACTAAATAAAAAGCACAACATCATGCATAATGTGTAAGTTATGCTGTGCATGAAACTCGACCATTAGACCACCTCAGTCTTTCTATACAAGGGAGAAAGGGGTTGACATGGTGCTCTACACACCACATCTAAATGGGTAGTAATTTACAGAATAGACACCTAAAATATTGATACTGCATGACTACACATGCGTGTATAATAGTTTTCCTAATAGAGGACCCTAAATAAACAATATAAAACATGTACCTGGCATGCTATGTGGTTTAATAATACATATGTATTCAGAAAACACATTGCCTGCCTAAATCAACCCCCTAGAAATGCAAAAAATAAATAAAAGCATAGAAAACTAAAAACAATAACTGTAAACAGGCGATCATACATGAAAATGTACTAATGGCAAAACAGACCAATTTTAAATGAACTGCAAAATCTAACAAATCATACTTCTTCTTTCGGCTTTTCCTGGTTAGGGGTCGCCACAGCAGATCATCAGCCCGCTCATTATTGGAAGTAGAGTTTTACGGTGTCGAGTTGCCAGCCCGGCACCCAAACTTCCACAGAAGGCACACACATGCACACACTCACACCTAGGGCCAATTTAGAGTGTCCAATCCACCTATAGCATGTCTTTGGGAGGATACCGGAGCACCCGGAGGAAACCCACGCGACCACAGGGAGGACATGCAGACACCGCACAGAAGGCACCCCAACCGAGAATCAAACCAGAGAACCTCTTCCTGTGAGGTGGCAACGCTAATGGCTGCACCACCACGGCTGCCCAAAATCTAACAAATCATAGAAAAAAAGTCTTATCAAACTACTAAGTACATCAAGTAAAATCAACTATTAAAAAAAAGAGAGACAGTTTACTAACTTTTTTTTTTGTTGCACAAGAAAAAAAAAAACTGCTCAGCAGAAACTTGGCAAACTAATAGTGCCCGTCTCCTTTAAAGACAATTGGTAAATACTAAAAAGAAAGAAGGAAATGGAATATGTGGAGCTCTGGTTTGTCTGATACAGAAATATTTTATCATATACAAACACTAGACAACACACCCACCCACGTGTACGTACAGACATGACTATATATGTATGCACCACACACACAAATGCACCCCATGTATATATAAAAGGTACAAACTTTGTTTAATTGATGTCTGTTCAGGGGACACAATTCAGTTGACTAAGCAGAATGTCAACAGGTATGCAAGACTGACAATATACCCTTTTCTCCGGCGACTGTGTGATCTTAGCATTAGAATATATAATAAGGGAGTGTGGGGGACACAGCCCCGTCCCCACATTGAGGGAGGCTTGCCCCCTCTCCAAAAAAATTATGCTTTTATTTTTTAAATTTTGCATCCACCAAGATTAATTCTCAGCACATGCATGGTAGTGTGCCAACATGTATGTCGATCAACTTTAATTCAACATTATGAATGTTGATTTAAGTAGTACTTGGCTAATTTAAATAGATCCATAAATAAGTGTGTGTGTGTGTGTGTGTGTGTGTGTGTGTGTGTGTGTGTGTGTGTGTGTGTGTGTGTATATATTAAAAATTGATTTATATACACATTCACGCAAATATACTCACACACACATACATGTAATATACACATATACATTCATATACATTCACACACAGACACGTACACACACACACACACACACACACACGTATACAGACTAATCAAAGACAAAATCCTAAATGAAAAATTCATCTAAAATGATCAAAACTCAAAACATGCACCCCCTTCTACTTACATATACAATCTGCAAGACTTCTAAAAAGTTGGGCAAGGGCAAATTCCTACTCCCCATTGTAGGGTGATCTCCCACAAAGCAATGCCTATTATATTTCTTAAGCTAGTATTACAGTCATTTTACATTATAAAAGTTTGATCATATGTTGTATTTCCACATATAGTATACGATTCTGTCATAAAAGGTTGAAAACTCAAGAGAGAATCACAAATGGTAGAACAAAATCATACAATGTACTGCTCTCCCACTAAAAAAAAAAAACCCATACCAGTAAACCAGAGACACACAACAAAGATAAAAGGTCATCTTGGTACAGGTACTATTAAGGAAAGTTTTTTTTTTTTCAGTATTTATTTAGTAATATAAAACAATGTTTCTTGCATTTGAACCGATACACTTCTATATCGGAAATGCTCTGGCAGCTTTGTCTAGAAAAGGTGGTGCTCCTCACATTCTGCTCTTGCATTAGATGAAGTGTTTACATTAATCAAGTAATAAAACATGACGGGATGTACATCAGACACATTTCACATAAGATAAGGGGCTTAATAAAGTTTGAGATCAATGACCCAGTGACTTTAGCCACTGACCCTATGTCACAGGTTTCTCAAGTCCATCTCCAACATCATTACAAAATGAACTGCACTCTAAGACTATTTCATGCTTGTGTGCATTTAAACAGGACATTTCTCATGTTATTTACAGTAAAACAGTCCTCCACCCTAAGCGAAGATGAAATAATTGTGCAAGACAAAAGGAAAATAAAAACAGCACTGTTTGAATGCTGTGTGCGCTTGGGCAGGAGAAGGGGTTACTTCCTCATAAGCACAACTTTTAACCTTCTTAAATACTTCAGAAATCTTCTTCATACTTTAGATCTGCTTTGCCCAATTAACATCTTCACCAGCGTTCATCTGTATTAATGCAGCTCTGTACCAATCCTCCCATTCCCTTTTTCATGTTCATGTTCTTTAATAACCCACGGTAGGATTCCATAAGGTCTTTGGCATCTGGTTAAAATCTACTCTACGTATTCTTTATGTAATTTTACCCTTTCAATAGGGCCGTCTTTTTTGTGATGTATTACATTAAAACAGTCTTTCAACCAGACTACACATGATGCTCTAAAACAAGCTATGCTAAAGGAAAGACAAGAGGATTTTTGTGGGGGAATATTAACCTATTGTGCAGGTGACATACAACAGACACTCAGTTTTCAAAACAGAAAATAAATACATTTCAGCAGTCTGCTTAAAGTATTTTGTTTTGTCACTGATACAGTGCAATATTTGATTCTTCTTAAATCCTGCCTGTACACAGTGGCACAGTGGATGCTATTGTTGCCTCACAGCAACAAGTTCTCTGGTTCAATTCTTAGTTGAGATGCCCCTGTGTTCGTGTGGGTTTCCGCCCGGTGCTTTGGTTTAATCCCACATTCCAAAAGACATGCCGTAGGTGGACTGGGCACTCTACACTGACCATAGGTGTGAGTACGTGGTATGAAAGGAAACCAGCAGGGCTAGCCAGCAGGCAGTATGAACCTTGGCTCATGATGACCGTCAGTGCTGAACTGACACCCCAACCCCATGTAAAAAAATACAGAAAAAGGGTTTGGGGATGACTGTATTTCCTCCTTAATTTCTCTTATTTTGCCTTTGTACTCTCTTCATTAAAACATATGGATGTTATGCGGACACAATACATGAAGTTAACATTTTATTTAGTTTCACTGGGGAAAAATGGCATTCTGCATCACGGGCACTTAGATATTTAACAAGAGAGCAGACATGACAGACTCCTTATAAGCAGGACAATGGAAGTGAAAATTCTGAAGCAGCGGTCAAGAAACAACTGTAATAAAATGAATAAATGAGACTTGGCATTTTTAATTTGTGTGCATAAAGTGTGCTTACCAGAGAAACACAAACTGCACCGTTCCATTGTTCTGAGGTAACTGTATTCTATGGTTGGCCTTACATTTTTGTTTATTGTGCAAAGACAAGAGTCATGTTGTAATGGATGATCAGCTCTGTGACTGGCACCCTTTAAATCGGTGTATCATTTTATGTACTTTACAAACATTCTTACAAAATTTCATGTGATATGCACATAATACAGGCTCAACATTTTGCTACTGTATTCCGATTGTTTTAAACAGATGCACTCCAAGAAGCAAGCTCACATCAAGAAAGAGAGAGAGAACATTTGCTTCATATTTCCTAATCGAGCAATGAGTTAACTGCAAACATACCGTGCATCAGAGACTCTGTAATGGTGGTTAGAAAAAAGCAGGAAATGCAGAGAAGAGTAAGGATATGCTTTAACTAGTTCACTGAACCAACTATAAACGTGGAATGCAATATTTTACAACAAAGAACACATACAGCAAAGCAAAGCACCAGTAAAACACAGGTATGATGTATATACCACAAAATTCAATGCAGCTGTAAAAATGAAAGCAACCTTCACACTTTTAATTTGCTAGCAAGCTTTGGAAATGCATGTATGCAGCCCCTAAATGAACACTTAACAGTTTTGTTTAAGCTAATTAATGCTTCAGGACAAATAATGTAATTTACTTTGTGTCACAGATAACAGAACTCAATAAATAAACCATAATTAGCCTACAAAGATGAAAAATGCTAACCAGTTACAATTTTTTGGCAAAAATGCCCTCATTAAGAAGGGGGGCATTTCCATATTGAAAGGGAAGCAAGTTTATAAATCACTACTGAACTGTTCATAGTGCTACTAATTGGCAAAAGCAAAGGGCTTAGATTTTATAACATTCAACAGACTATTTCTCACTATGAACACAAATGTTGCCTCGGAAACAATGACTTCTGTACATAACATGCAATTTTGCCTTTTATCTCAAAGGCCTAAGCTCTGGATAGCATCATTTATTTACTGGCTGATCTATTAAGAATCTGGTTATTGGCCAATAATGCTTTGGCCTGTAGTTTTAACAGCATCTAATCCAACAGCACACTGCCCAAAAACCCTTTCCAGGGTGGCCATTAAAGCACGCAGATTATTGCTGTTGTCACAACTGATATTTGTCACAATAATGCAATTAAGAGGTCTAAAATGATGCATTACAACCCTCAGCACAGCTTCTATTAAAATCTTTTCTTCTGTTCACTGAACCAAGACCTGCTTTAACAGACATACTGCTTAAGGGCTAGGTGCAAATCTATCATGTGTGTATTTTTTCATTCTGAAAATAAAACGGGAAGAGATAAAGGGTAGGGGGATGAAATACAAGTAAACTTCAAGGAGCATTAGTTTATGAAAATAATTAGATTTAGCTGACAAGCTGCACAAATAATCAAGGTTTTAACCACAGTCCACTGTCAAATTCAGCAATGAAACCTCTGATCAAATAAAAGGGATGCACAGGTCATGCATGAAGACAAAGTAACTCTATTCACTGACAGCCCACTTAAAAAGTGGTACAGCATACCTCTCAACGGTACAGATTTTCACAAAATTTCCAGATTTTCTCCTGTCCCTCATTAAATCTGTGGTTTGCTGGCAAATCACTGATACACGTTTGAGTTCAGACTTTACATCCTTCAGATACTACTTTTTAATTATGTTATTCTATGAAAGCAATATTTAAAATGTGCCCCTATTTTTAGGCATTTGTACCCCATTATTTTAGGCTTTGCTATATTTATTCCATTTAGAGAGATTGAGAGGTATGTGGCACAGTCAAATTCTGCCCATGCAGAGCACCAACCTCAAACACCATATAAAGCTTTGTCTGGTCATTTAGTTTCTGACCGAGGCTTCGGCAATTTTATTTTCTCACAGCAAAAAGAAACTTAAAAGGAAAATGGCTTATATTCAAAATGCAACTTAATGTTGTTTGTTCTTAAAGATCACCACAACATGTTACAGTTCAGAAACACAAGCTGTAAAGGTGTCCTTTACCAAACACTGCCACAAACCTCACCAGATGATAATGAAGGAACACAAGTCAATGAAAGAGGAAGAGATTAATATACAGACTGAGAAAAGTCTCTCGAAAAAAAGTAGGTGCCTTAAGGCAAGCAGAGAGCTGCACATTTGTTAGGTGTCCTTTTTTGCTCCCCACAATAGTGATGAGGCAAATATAATTTCAGATGTGACCCTTCACTGATTTCAGACATAGATAATTTTCAGCTTTGATGAAAAATAAGTGCCTTAACCAAGAGGTTACACCAAGTTTCCAGGCACTTTTGTAATTTCTTTTATGCATCTCTAAAGGCATCCATTTTTACTGGAAAGGTAACCCCCAGCTAAACTGGGTCAAGATTCCTAACTTTAATTGACATCCTGCATTTAGCATAGCCTAGAGATTTCATAAAACATTAGAAGAAATTTTCATTAGTTGCACCTGGCACCACAAGCTATTCCTACCATCCGTACTTGTCAAATGAATTCATCTGTACAAACAAAGCCTTAGGAAATGGAGGCAAAAGCAACCATGTTGCACAAAAACGAAGGTCTAATTAAACTACCACCGCAAGGTCCTTGCTCTTGTTTTAGCACGGATACCAACTACAAATAAAAGTATGCTCATGGTGCAGACTATACTTATTATTCAACTGAGAAAGCAAATGTAGGTACATTACTTCTAAAATTCTAATCAGCACTGTGAACAATTACACTAGTTCATGACAAAAGGTTTGTTTGCAAAAAGCTCATAATGTTTCAAAGCTAACTGACTTTCTAGACAATTACTACACTCCACTGCAAAGGTTACATACATTTCTGCTATCCAAAAAACAAACATTCACCCCAATACAAAAAAATGTTCCTTGTGGAGCTTATCACTAAAACTGTTCAAAACCAAGTACCTCTTCATACAAGTATAACAAGACTGACAACTAAATACAGTATCACTCCAGCATGGAGCAGTTTGTTAAAATCTTGCTTCTGATATTAACACATTTTGGAAATATTACCATAGGATGGTACTAAAATGAGAAGCATAAAGTACAGCTTTGTACCTACCATAAATGTAGATGTTCGAGTGTAAACACTGCTGCAGTCATTACACTTGGGTTATCCTGCCGTCAGGCGCTTCCCCAGTCGGCCTGAGTTCCAAAGTCTTGGTCCGGCGTCGGTTGCTGTCGCCTCCTCCCTGACGTCAGTGCGACAGGGGTTTATAAGATGCAGCCAACGCCATTTTCTTCAGTTTTTTCTTGCCCCAGATGTCAGGTGCCCCCGAATAGGTAGGCAATTCAAATTGCTAGTAAAGTATACAAAAGAAAAGCAAACACTTTTCAGTTACCAGCAAATACTCCCCATAGGTAGTAAAGGGTAGACGACCTAGGTACGTAACAGCAAGTAAGAGGGGAAGGAGGGAGGGTAACCTGGACTGCAGCAGTGTTTACACTCTAACATCTACATTTATGGTACGTACAAAACTGTACTATGTTCATCGTGTTACACTGCTGCAGTCATTACACTTGGGTGGAATCCCAAAGCTGAGGTAGGTTGACTGGTTCTACAAGGCATTAGGGGTGGCTATAAGGCCCTGCAGCACAGCAGTGGTGAAGCCAGCTCTAGATTTGGAGTATAAAGGCAAATGGTAATGCTTGGTGAAGGTATGCACAGAACTCCATGTTGCTGCTTCCAAAATATCCTTGGTAGGTACTCCTCTGAGGTAGGCAGTTGAAGTGGCTGTTGCCCTGGTGGAGTGAGATCTAATGCTGCTAGGTACAGGTTTCCCATGGTGTGTATAGCAGAAATGTATGCAATGTCCTATCCATTTTGAAATAGTCTGTTTTGAAATGGCTTTTCCCTGTGCTCCTGCAGCATATCCTACCAAAAATTGCTCAGATTTTCTGAAAGCTTTGGTCTTGTCCAAATAGAAGCACAACTGTCTGTGAATGTCCAAAGAATGTAGTAGTCTCTCCCCTTTGTTCTGTGGTTTTGGATAAAAAATTGGCAAGTGAATAGTTTGGTTAAGAGCCACACTTGATACCACCTTTGGCATAAACGTAGGGATAGTTCTTAAAGACACCCTGTCCTGGTGGAAAATGAGGAAAGGTTCCACTGCCATTAGTGCCTGTAATTCTGAAACTCTTCGTGCTGATGTTATTGCCAGTAGCAGAGCAGTTTTCCAAGAGATATATTTTAATTCTGCTGTGTTAGCTGACTCAAAAGGAGGTAAAGTTAATTTTTCCAAAACAAAGTTGAGGTCCCAAGTTGGAGTAGGTGCTCTATGGGGAGGTCTTATGTTTTCAGCCCCTCTGAGGTACTGTTTGAGCAAAGGAATAGAGAAAACTGGTGGATCCGTGTTGTAATGAGCAGAAATGGCAGAGGCGTGGATCTTGATGGATGAGAAGGCGAGGCCCTTGTCCAGCATCTCAGTTAAATATTGAAGTATCTGAGGAATGTTTGGGACAAGAGGGTCAAGGCTGTGCTTCTGGTTCCAGGCACAGAATCTCTTCCATTTATCCGAATAGGCTTTCCTGGTACTAGGCCTTCTGGCCTCCAGAATGACATTGATAACAGCTTTGGAGAGAGGCATTGCTTGCTTGACTAAGGAATTTTCCATGCAGCTAGGTTTAAGGTCTTTAGCTGGCTGTGAAGTATCTGATTGCTGTGCTGTGTCAGCAAATGTGGGATTTGAGGCAAAATCCAGGGTGCTTCTTGTGCTAAGTTCTTTAAGATTGGGTGCCAGTCTGGTGCAATCAGGATCATCTTTGGCTCTTCTTGCCTGGCTTTTATGAGTACCTTTGGAAGGAGAGGTAAAGGTGGGAAAGCGTATACTTGCAGGTTTTTCCAGCTGAATGAGAGGGCATCCACATTCCATGCTTGTGGATGGTAACTCCTTGTGCAGAATTTCTGTAGCTGGCAGTTCGTTGGAGATGCAAAAACAGATCTATGTCTGGGCTCCACCATTTTTGTGTTATCATTCTGAATATTTGTGGATTCAATTCCCATTCGTGGGGATCCATGATGTTTCTGCTTAGGTCGTCTGCCAGTGCGTTTTTCTTTCCTGGCAGGAATTGTGCTTGCAGATGAACTTGGTAGTGTAGAGCTGTGTTCCACAAGGTCATGGCTTGTCTGCATAGGGGGTAGGAGTGTGTGCCCCCTTGTTTGTTTATGTACCACATAACTGTGGTGCTGTCTGTCTTTAGTAGTAGTTGTCCTGGATGCAGCAGGTCCTTGAAAGCTATAAGGGCATTCTGTACTGCTAGCATCTCTTTTTGACTGATGTGAAGATGCCTTTGCTCTGCGGGCCACTCGCCCTGAATACATTTTCCTGCCATGTGTGCTCCCCAGGCGTAATCCGATGCATCTGTTGTCAGCGTTTGCCTGGCTGTGGGTTGAGTAAAAGGCTGTCCCTTGTTGAGGTGACAAGCTTGAGCCCACCATCGAAACTCCTGTTGAAGGCAAGGAATTAGTGGTATAACGGTTTCCAAACTTTGACAGTGTTGAGACCATACACTCTTTAGGTACCATTGTAGTTTCCTCATATGCAGTCTGGCATATGGAATTAGTAGTATGCAAGATGCCATGTATCCCAAGGCCTGCAGAATTTTTTTGCAGGGAGTTGTGTCTTTGTTGCCATCAATTGAAAGTATTGAGTCAGTTGTCCTTGCTTGTCTGGCATGAGATAAGCCATCTGGGCTGTTGTGTTCAAGCTGGCACCCAGGAATATTATCACTTGTGAGCGCATTAGTTTTGATTTCTTTTTGTTTACTGTGTACCCCAGGCAACTTAATAACTTTTTTACGAACGCCAGATGCTTTAGAAAAACGTCCTTGCTCTCTGCTTGAATCAGGCAGTCGTCCAGGTACGGATAAATTTGAATTCCTTTTTGCCTGAAAAATGCAATTACTGGTGCCAGGCACTTTGTGAAGACCCTGGGCACAGTAGATAAGCCAAAGGGCAGTGTAGAGAATTGATAGTGCATTAAACCAGCTATGAATCTGAGGTATCTTCTGCAATTTTGTCTGATAGGGACATGCAGGTATGCCTCCTTGAAGTCCAAAGTCATGAGCCAAGCTTTCTTGCCCAGCATGGGAAGAAGCTGCTGTAGTGTCAACATTTTGAATTTCGGAACATTCAGGCAAGTGTTCGAGAAGAAAGATCCAGAATGGGTCTCCAGGCTTTGTCCTTTCTGGGAACCAGAAAGAGTCTTGAGTAAAATCCTTGTCCTTGCTCCTGTGGTGGTACCTTTTGAATAGCTCTCATGTCCATGAGTGCTGTAATTTGTTTTTGAGCCTCTGCCCATTGATTTGGTGGCAGATTTGGCATTCCTTTTAACCTTGGCAGACTGTGAAGTGGAACTTGTAACCTTGAGATACAATGTTGAGAACCCATTTGCCTTTGGTGATCCAATGCCAATTGTGATAGAAAAGTGCCAGTTTTCCTCCCAAGGGGGCTGCCAAGAGAGAGCTGTTTGGCAGCTGTAGTGGGAAGTCATTGAGGCTGCTTTTTATATGGTTGGGGCCTGTCTTCCCCTTCTTTCTGGCCTGGTGCACCCCATTGTCGAGGCCTGTAAGGACCTTGTGATTGGCCTCTACCTCTTGGACATCTGTACCTGCCCCTTTGAGATCTGTCTGTAACTGGAAAGGACCAATTCTTTGTTGGCCAATTTCTGCTAAAACAAGGAGGCTGAACCTGTAAGAAATCCTTCACAGTTTGCATAGATTTTGCCTTATCCTCTATCTTCTTTAATACCTCCTCTGCCTTAACTCCAAACACATCACACTGCAAAGGTGCATCCAATAATTTTGCCTTAACATGATCTGGTAACGTATGTTCTTTTAACCAAGCATGTCTTCTAATGACAGAGCCTGTAACTGCTGCTCTGCAGGAGGTCACTATGGAATCAAAACCACATTGCAAAGTATGTTTTCCCACTTGTTCAGCTGCATGCAATAAATCCTGCATTTCTTTATAATTAGGAGGATCTAAATCTGGAAGCATCTTTTGTTTCAACTGAGACATCAAAAATTGCTGATATTTTAGCATGTGAAACTGGCAATTTAAAGCTCTCATTGCTAAAGTTGCAGACGTATATACTTTATTTCCCCATCTGTCTAATGCTCTGGAATCTCTGTCAGAGGGAACTGGGTTTTTTGCTGATGAAGCCTTAATCCCTTTGGGTCCCTGAGAAATAGTTTCAGGGTCAGCAACAGGGCTTTTATACAGAAATTTGTGAGAGTCAGGAACTCTGTAGTATATATCAGGTTTAACTGGGGCTGGAGGTAAGGAGTCAGGATTTAAGCTGGATTCAGTATACAAATCATCCACAATATCTAACACTGGCGGAATAGCAAGGGGTCTGTGTTGAGGTAATAAAAGGAAGTCTCTGAGCCTTTTCTTGGATTCCGAGTAATCCTGGCCTTCCCAATGGAAATGCTCCCTCATGATATGTAAGGTCTCCCCAAAGGAGTAGTCCTCAGGCGGAGAGGCTGATGGAATTGATTCCTCAGCATCAGAATCCTCATAAGGGGGTAAAGAATATCCTAGGTCTGAGGATGAATCTGAAGAAATGGACACCTGATCGGAAGATTCATAGTCTGCATCATGTCTGGGCTTTTTATCAGGTGGGGGATGGGAACCCCTGATCAGGGTGATTAGGTCTTCGGCCATTTTGAGCATTTGTTTCTTAGGCATGGAGGCCTGTCCTGGAGAATGCTATATCTGTTTCTTTGTTTTTAGGGGGGGCTTCGACTTAGCAGTGGGTTTAATGGTTAACTGGGTAGGTCTGAAAACACCCTCTGAAGCTGTGGATTGCTCAGCTACTTCGGTTCCCTCTGAAGGGTTAGTTTCGGTAGGCTGAAAAACTTGTGCATCCGAAGGCCCATTCAGCTCTACGTGGGAGTCGGAGGCAGACTGTGGTTCTGTGGAAGCGGTCAGGGGCTGCGAAGGCACCTCGCTGAAAACCGGAGAACCGGCGACCGGCCTAGAAGAGGCCTCATCGTCAGTTTTGGGCCTCAGATGCCTGTCCTTGTCTTTGCGCTTTTTATGTATTCCGGTCATCGGAAGTTCCGACGGCATGGTGTAATTGAATTTTCTGCCAAAATAATGTCGGTCAAAATCAAACCGACATTTAATAGTGCGCTAGTTAAACCTAGCACAAAACCGACAACCAGTGACGTCGTGGTCTGGGCCTAGGCATGGGATACAATAGGAATGGAAATCCTTATGAGGTATTTGCTTCCCACAAGAAATACAGTTATTAACTTTTACTGACGTCGGTCTGAGGCAAGAAAAAGTTTCCCCAACGGGGTACTTAGCTTTGTAGAAAACTTTGGTTCTGGATTCGGAATGAAAATCTCAGGAGTCGGCCGACTGGCACTTGCAAACTGCTTTTGCTTCGGGCACCGTGTGGCAAGAAAGACTGAAGAAAA
Organism: Protopterus annectens; assembly: GCF_019279795.1. NCBI lineage: Eukaryota > Metazoa > Chordata > Ceratodontiformes > Protopteridae > Protopterus > Protopterus annectens. Next base: position 455,828,325 of record NC_056728.1, on the reverse strand, counting down.
TGGCGTCGGCTACATCTTATATACCCCTGTTGCACTGACGTCAGGGAGGAGGCGACAGCAACCGACACCGGACCAAGACTTTGGAACTCAGGCCGACTGGGGAACCCAAGTGTAATGACTGCAGCAGTGTAACACGATGAACATCTCTCTTCTAGACTTTTTCTCAAAATAGTTGTCCTCTTTGAGCAGGACACAAACCGTCCAACACTAAAGCACCATTCTACATACAAATCCAGAAACTAATACAGTTGTACTCCAGCACACAACATAAGCTTGCAGTGGTCACTGCCATGCTTGGATAATGAATTCTGTTTCACAGGATGCTGCTAAAATGAGGACAGGCTTTCATGCAGGAAACACATTAATTAACAAAAAACACACACAAATGATAAACACTGATAATAATCAGCAATTCAAGGCAATAGCCAAAAATGTAATTATCAAAGTTATTAAAGCACTGAAACCTTAATATCTTTAATTCATGAACATAAGGCACCATGTTTTTCTGCAGCACAAACTCTTCAAGCAAAAACGATTATACAAGGTAGTCACAACAACAGACTTTTGTAAGTTCCATAAAATGTATGAAACAGCACATATGAACCTAGCGATCAGCTTTCAAACTTTACTTCCCTCATAGCATCATCCACTGTGCGCACCCTGCAAATCCACTGTGCGCACCCTGCAAAGTCAATGACCATGTCAACATATAAAGGAATTCCCTCATTGTTAAAAAATAATGTATTCTGTGCATCTTCTGCTGTACACCGTCCTGGTAGGCCATCTCTATGTGGACAGAAAAGCTAACCTCAAAAAGTATGGCAGTCGGTGATCCGAGCACATTGATTACAAGTCCTTCTTGACATCCATGGGAGACAGAAGGGTAAACCACAGGTTATTAAAACAGTCTACTAAAATCGCCATTGTGGACCACATGCATAAACGTATAACAACATTTCAACACTTGCAGGAGGTTTGTAAAACCAGCGATTATGATTAGTGAACGAGACTTTCAGGGGTACACAGAATTTCTGCCCGTTGTCTACAGATCTCTATAACAAAGCTACTCTTATCTTGGTGGCTGTGTCAATGTTACATTTGACAAATGTATAGCTTAATAATCCAGCCTTCTCGGTATAGACGGATAAACAGCACAATAAGACTACAGAGACAGATGTACATTAGCAGAATGTTCCCTGACTCTCCTTTCAACAGTTAGCCATATCTGCCATTGGCAAAATGTAAGGCAGCTCTGTGACCACTTTATTACCCCATTCCCCCCTTACAACTTTGGGAAATGACACAAATGACAGGACCTTTCCTAACAGGGTTAGATTTGGTCAGGCCTTTACTGCAGCTTTCTCAGCAGAACTGATAACTGGACAACTAATAACTGGACAGAAAACCAACTCACATTAGTTACAGTGCTGTATTTTGAAATAAACTTAATATTGTTTCTTAAAAAATACCTTCTCCTTGTGATAAACCGAACAGGACTTACAAACCATGACAAATTCCTGAATATGTCTGTCTGGTATACAACTGTGACTAAACAGTATTTTCAACAAAGAAGCTTTAATAATGCAAAAGAAGTTAATCCTAAACGGAGTAATTTTGTTTATTGGAGAAAATTAAACGTCATTGTGGCACTACATCTTAAAACAAAAACCAAAAAAAAAAAAAAAAAAAAAAAAAAAAAACAGGCAACAGTATATTGTTAACACGATGTTTCTAGGTTCTCGAAGTTTATTAAGCAGTGCAATTGGTGAAATGGGCTTCACACCCTTAACATGAAAATACTACTCTGTGGAAGGCTTTTATACCCCAGGTATTATATGTATCATCACCCATTCCTTCTCCCTGCAGTTATTTTCAGTTTTTTTGTCAACAGTACACCCTAACATAAAAAAAATGTTTCGAGATGACATAAGGAGATACAAAAATGGTTCTTGCTGCTTAAAGCACGTCTGCAACAATTATCCAGAATCTAGACTCTGCTGTGCATTTATGCACCTATCCAGAACCTCCAACCTTTCTTCCTTCGCCTAATAGTCAACAGATCAAACTGAGAACAAAACAGACAGAAAAGGCACCCAAAGCCTGTTTATTAATGAGAAAAAGTAAAAGACATATAAAAGGATAAAAGCACTTAAAATAAGGAAAAAAAATTAAAGCACAACTTCTTCAGGGGCAAATTGTTTTTAGACAAAAAGGAGAGCACAAAACCTGGCACTGTTTTCAATGTGTTGGCCTGTAGTGATAATTTCAGATTTCAGTCAGATCCTTTGACTACAATAAAGCTCTTACCATAACACATGTGACCCAAGTTACAATAATGGCTCACACAACTGATGGACAGGACAGGAATGATGTGGCTTAGCTCTCTTCCAGGCGGAGGTGAGCACCTGGGCATACTCAACAGTACAATCTACTGTGGAAACCACGGATCATGCAGAGGTGCTGTCTACAAGGGGGCAGGACCATCTCAAAAGAAACACATGGACGTGCACACATTTACCACAGCAACCACCCAAAAACTACACTTTGTGCAATTCAGGCATGCTCAGCGGATGCAAGGGCTTGACTACAATACCCCATTCTCTAGTGTAAGAGTGCCAATTCCCACTCCCTGTCTGCTCGACTCTCACCCCCAGGAAAAATAATCGGCCATACAGCTCACTCTTAGGAAATGAATGGGTCGACAGGGTGGTCAGGAGAGAAGGGCTTGATGGCCAGTGGGGGGGTGGGGGGGCGTAGGCAAAAAATAAATAAAAAATGTCAGACCCTCCCTGGCCAAGACATTCATGGTACTTTTGAAGGGATTTTTCACCTGTGGTCAATGAAGTTGGCAAGCTGAAATATCTAAATAGTCACAAAATACATTCAGAAGCTAAAGACACTGGTGTTTTATATTTGGCTTATAAGCTCTCATAGCTTTTGAATCAAGAGGACAAAAGATATAAAAACAGCTGCACAAACGCCTTCATACTTCACCCAGTATTTTTTTTTAATAATTATACTTAAAATTTATTTAGATTGCGATAACTGACGCCCACTTACAGAGAAGTTCTGGCGAGTATAAGCTCTAAACACGATTCAGAAATCATACAGTAAGATAAATAGACATTACACAGAAATTGGTTTTAACATCAAGTAACTATACAAGTGTCACACAATCACACCATGTGCAATCATGTAAAATTATGAAAATAATGAAATTCAGAACCACTGTCTGGCAATGTAGCCCCCACCCACACCCACAAAATAATGTAAACAATTCCAGATTCTGTCCAAAAAGCATGATGACACTTTACGGCAGCTTTTAACATATCTGTTCATATCTACCCATAATCAACAGACAATATTAGTTTGTAAGTTTCTGTATGACATTCTGGTCTTTACACCACAGAGGAACACAGATTCCTGAATCCCTGGATCACATGCTTTATCACTAACCCTATGTTTGAGTAAATCCAAGTTGTTAGATTTCCTAATATTGATCTGAAGTTTATCCCATTGCAAAGGAGCTGTTAACATCAAATAATAATGTCTTAGCTTAATCTTAAATTTTGAAAGAAATTACAAACTTCATTTCATTGCAAGTACTGAATTATTATAGTCTTTCAATACCACACATATAGTACGTATTCATCAGTAAGGAGTTCTACAACTTTTCATTAATACATTAAGGGATATAGTCATTTCTTGATAAGTGATCTATTTAGATGTAGTGGGACCAGAGCACAACATTAGCCTGTCCCAAGCAGACTGCAGGAAATTTTCAAAGGCCTTTTGCAGGCTTAGGGAAAACAGCAGGAAGGCAGTTTGCTGCAAACTCTTCACCATACCACTTTCTGGTACACATCAGTCTTGTTGACTGCTAAGGGATTACAGAACAAAGGTCATTCTCTGACAAAGGTAGCAATCAGGAGGCAGTAAGATGGTACAACATTCCTCAAAATAATAAAATGCTATCCAATCTACAAACATTTTGTGTTTACATTACAATAAGAAGAAATAAATCCCTGCTGGATTTCGTCAATGTTTCATGCAGTGTCTTATAACCGTCCCCTCCAACAGAAACTTGCTAGCTGGAACATGTTTGAAGAGCATTTTGACTTCTGCTCAATTGCTGACATCTCAATTTATTCTGACTTCCTAAACAATCATTCTAAGAAAAGTGCATTTCTATTTGTAAAGAAATAGAACCGTGAGCAACATCATTAAAAGGAAGAGAGTATGGGATGGTTGACATAATGGAAAAGGAAATCATCCGTTTTTAATATATTTTACTTTTATGCACTTTAGCCTTCATATGTAGAAGTTCCAAAACTTTTACAATAGGAACACACACTGGGAAACAATACAGAAAAAGTTTATATGCAATGAGCAGCTGAAGAAGAGACTAATATGGGAGAAAAAAATCATTCGTTATTATTTCTAAGTGTTACTTCCAAAGCAGATTTGTCATATTCAATTCCATTTTTGCACTGTATAATTTGGAAATTTGAAGTTGACTAAAACATACCACAATTAATCATCACACTGTTAGCTGATCAGAGCAGACTTAATGAAGTATTTAAGGCATAACAAGAAAGTCTCACTTCTGGATCAATGACAAAGATTTTTTCCACAAGATAAAAAGTACTCAACACAGTTCTGCATCAGGCAGGTTCTTAACATGGGCTTGAAGCCACTGAAATTTATCAAGTTTTGAATGCTCACAGCATAAATACATTTCAGTTCCTCCACTTCTAAATGAAACACCATTAAAAATGCATTCACCAATTCATGTTTTACTGGAAGAGGCAGACTCTTTCACATTTCCAGCTTCTGAAAGTACAGTATAGTCGATTATCCAAACTAATTGGGACCTAGGGTAGTTTGAATAATCAAACATATAAATTGAACTATTTAAAATACTTCTAAAATCTTGTTTTTTCTACATGCAGGAAATACACTTTTCAACCATTCAGTGATCGCTGTGGACAATAAGGAATATTTGTAACACACGATCGGGCTACACGCTTGTACAAGTGCATACGTATAACATTTACATTTTCAGACTTTTATGATTTTTCCTAGCCAAAAACTTTGGAAGGCTGTGGATAATTGATATTTTGGATAATCGACTCTCTACTGTATGCTGATGCTCGAAGAACAAAATTTAACTGATCCCCTTTCTGTGTGGAGCTTAACTATGATTCTGATGATTAGGTGGCCTTCACTGGTTACTCCATTTTCTCTCTCAAAAATACAGTAATCGACAGTCTACTCTAATCATGACCATTTATTTTACACGAGGCAGCCTCTAGTCCAAGACAAGAAGGGCAATCAACCAGGGTGCACAAGTGACAGTTGTTCAAAGTTAGGACCCTGCTCTAGATTTTATTTATTTATTTTTGGGGGCTGCATGACATAATAGGGCATATGCTCTAGTCTAAGAATTACGATGTAAAACCTTTTCAATTTTTTTTTTGTCAGACGTCAGGCTAACATTTTATATGTCCCAATCTACTTTTTTTCTATAGACAGATCAGTCCCTAACAAACTTCATTTCTTTTTAGCTCAGAATTTCACTCTGTGTCCATTTATCCTCCACCCACTAGGTCTTACATTATCTGTTCTTCACTGATGTAGACTGGGGTTTAGTTTTTGGCTGTTAGTTGTTTTTTTTTTTTCTCCATTTGTGCTAATGTAGAAAGTTTCTAGATGGACAAGGAGTTGTTGCATGAACATGAAATACAAGTGTGGGCACAAAAAACTCATCACTTTGTCTGTGAAACAATGGATTAGTAAACAAAAAGAACATTAGTCCTCATTCACAGATACAGCATAACTGTTTTCCTAGTTATACCAGGTCAGTACTGAAATTAACTCCTGCTGATACCTATGAACCTCTAACATCAATCACATATTTTCAAAGAAGTTTACAATGCTAACTACACAGAAGTAATGGGTGGAGTAAATGCATAGCACTTTCTGGAGTAGAGCGCCCAGGGCATATACCCTGGGTACTAGGGTGACAGCCATTTCACATGCAATAGGAGGTGCAAAACAGTTGAAACACAATTAATGCATCTACTAACAATATGAAGCCAGAGGAGAAGATGTGATGGGAATAAACCAAAGTTCGCAAGTTCCTTACTCAGTGCATTAATACGCCATCATCTTATAACACGCACACACCTACTCTTGGCTGCTGCTATGTACCCTGTGTAAGAACGAGACTATCTTGTCTTATGTTCAGGCTGGAGTCAGACTTCAAGAGATGCTCCTCTCTCATATCCACCACCACCATACAGCCCCATACAATCAGACGCCTGTCTGCTCTGAGTCAGTCTAATCCAGAAGTGACAGGTCATGCTATTTATTTGCATGGCTTCCCACTTCTACCCACATGAATATAGAACAGAAGCAGGATGTGGATAGCAAAACCACATATTATTTCTAAAGTTTCCCAGCAATCCCTAATCATATCACTAGAGTCTTCTGGAAGAAGACTTCAAATCTTTAGGGATAGTTTTCTCTTGCACATCTGTGTATTTTACCAGTTAGCACTACCTACAGCACAAACCAATTCTTTCCATGAGACTGGCTTGGGGGTGAGGGAGCCCTACGGCAGGATGTTGTCACCAGTGGGGCATAAACCAATAATGAGGACAGTCCTTTTCATGTGTGGTGAACTAGGGACAAGCATGAAGCCAACAGGTTCCAGAGGCCAACCATTCCTATGATCATGATAGTAGGCTAATTGGTGGAATGGAGGGGGGGGGTGCAATGACCACAGCTATGACATTTTGAATTTGCACTTCACACATGTTAATGGCATGCAACAAAGACAGAACACCTCACCAATGTGTATATAGCTCAAGTTGCTACTCCCCCCTTCTGATGCTCTACATGGGACAAGAAAATGATAGAAAGAGATGCCAGGTTTAATTAGCTGCAGCATGAGTGGGCAAAGATCCAAGTTACCTTTGAACCTTAAAGAAGCCAGAGGAAAACTAAATAAGGCTGTTAGCACACCCTATAAGTAAGCACCAGGAACAGCTGCCCATCAGGCCTGCCATGCCCATGACTTTGGCTCATGGAAAATGTTGCACTTTACCCACAGTTTATCATTCTTTAACAGCCTTTCCTTTTTCCCAAATTCATTCACCACTGGTTTAAGAACCGATGCTGTGCAACCAAAACACAGTGCAATGTCTATGCAACCAAATCATGAAGCTATCAGCTTCTCCATTTCTTAGAATCAGTCACTCTTTTAATCCAGTGGCTGCAAAATATGTAAAAACTGAAAGAATGCAATTTTTTTCCACAGCTATTTCAAAATACAAAGATTTCAAAGTTACATTGTAAAGTAAAATAATTTTGCAAGAATTGTTATAACTAAAGGTCCCTTGAAGCAATCCACACATTTCATGATTACTACATCACAAGGCTTTTACCCAGTTCTTTAGCCAGCAGTTAAATATATTTCATCTTTACCACAGTCCTACAAGGTTCTGCAAAACAAAAATTCTTCTATTTAGAAAATTTCCACAGTCCCAGAAAAAGTTTAAACAGTATGAGCTTTACCTGACAATATCAGTCCACAAAATTTTCCCTGGCTTACTTTCATTCTTATGATTATCAAGGAAAGAATAAAAATGGAAGGCAGAACTACTGTTGCTTCCAGTGAGAGGAAGCATTCTTCCAAGTATTCTCTGCAATACTGCTGCCAACGTGCTCATTGGCAATCTCATCTCCTGCATCCTTCTGGTGTGTGCACAGTTCAGAAGATGTGCACATTAGTATCAATGTCAGCACAGCATAACTCACTACTGCTCATCCGTCTCCTCCAATATCAGAAGCATGTATCACAACAGCATAACTCACTACTGCTTATCCGTCTCCTCCAGTATCAGAAGCATGCATCACAACAACATAACTCACTACTGCTCATCCGTCTCCACTAATATCAGAAGCATGTATCACAACAGCATAATTCACTACTGCTCACCAGTCTCCTCCAATATCAGAAGCATGTATCACAACAGCATAACTCACTACTGCTCATCCGTCTCCTCCAATATCAGAAGCATATCAACAGCATAACTCACTACTGCTCACCAGTCTCCTCCGATATCAGAAGCATGTATCACAAAAAAAGAGTGTAGGGCAATTTCCCTCGTGTCATGGGCACATTTTCCCAAGCCCATGAAAATATCACCTCATTTCTGTCCAGAACATAGGCCACCAGCCTGTGGAGACTATTTCCATAAACTTTTTGGCTGGATTAAACAGAGACGGACTACAAATGGGAGTCTCCTTCAGACTCAGAGCAACATAGGTTCACAGGTAGGTACTAGGCTATCCACCCAAGGGCCCAAATTAAGTCTAGCCAACAAGGTTCCCTGGCTTACGCCACCCAAGAAAGTTAATTTCCTGTGCCCATGTCGAGCAGAGCCACAGAAGTGATCCCAGGGGTGTATTTCCTATTTCCCATCCACTCATCAAGATTTTTCTTGAAGAGTGCTAATTAGGAACTTTGCTTGACATAGATGGGTAGCTTGTTCCAGAGTATAGGAAGTCTCTGGGACAGGAATCTATCCCTCCAGCATGTCCTGTTTATTGTGGTGACAAGGTTTAGGTCCCAAGAGCGTGCAGCTTGGAGGGACTGGGATTTCTTAAGGTGTAGCATGTCCAACAGCTCTGGGTTTGACATAGCTTTATATGTTAGGCAGAGATCTCCTCGGAGTAGACAATATGCTACAGAGTAAAGCTGGAATTTTTTTGAGATGGTCAGTGTAGGGCATCTGAGGCAAGTAATCCTCTTTGTGAGGTACTTCTGTGGCCTTTCCAGCTGCTGCAGATGTCTTGTGAGGTGCATTCCAAAAGGGGCGTTGTGCTCTACAATAAAAATAACATGCAGGCATAACTCTCATCTAAGAACAAGTTTGCACTGTACTGCCCAAGAACAGGGGCTCTTGACATCTGCATTTCATTATATGGGTAAGAACAATTGATGCCAATGTAACCACAGCTATGACACTGCTCAAAACAAAGCAGTTCCATAAGTAAGAAGCAAGCGTATGGCAATAAAGATCATTGGACAAGAGCAGGCAGACCTGCCAGATGAAGTTTTGATAAAAGGACATCTCCTTAGTGATCTTTACTGCATCATCTTTTTGGTGACACTACCTCAAGACATACCCAAAATAAGCTTTAGCCCTAAACCATAGGAAAGAGGTGCAAGCAGTAGGCCAGCAAGGGCTCTCACTGCCCCCCCCCCCTCCAGTGGATTATTACAACATGGTAATATGTATAAAAGATAAGTTGAAACACAAATAACTTGTACAGCCCTGTTTTTTTTTTTTTTTTTTTTAGGAAGGATACAAGTGTGGCGAGTAAATGGTTTACTGGACAACCTGAACTGTAAAGGCTTAGAACATGGCTCACCTGATATTCCAAGCTTAAACACATGCATTTTCCACTCTGTACATGTTCAGCCCATGAAAAAGGTATGTAGCAAGAACATAACCTAAAAAGATATTCTGCAGCCTACAGGTACTACCCTCCCAACTTGGGTATACAGCCACTAACAAACATGTAGTGAGGGGGGAAAAAAAGTGTCAAGTTTCCTGTTTCTCTGACATTGTGTTACAAGAAGCATACTAATATCTTCATCGAACAAAAATATATTCTGGTAACATCTTTATCCAACAGTTATTCAGTTACAATAACCAAGCCTACTCAGTTTAAACTCACAAACATTGTCCTGTTAGCTACAGTGAAGCAATCTAGAGTCCCAAGACCTACATGGTTGGAATAGAAAACTGCAAAAATCACAATAGTTGCTCAGACTGTACATATAACAGATGAATGCAATGATAGTATTTAGTTTTACAAGTCTCACGTTCTTCAGTGCTTCAAAAACTTGACTGCCTTTTGCCAAGCCTCCCCTTCACAGCCTTCCCAATCACGTTAAAGAAATAAGTTGCAGGGTGTAGGTACTTAACAGAACAAGCCAAAGCCAAATAAAATGTTTTTAAGAATAGAACTTTTACTCTTAAGTGCTGTCACAACCCCCCCTCCCACCAATAAATCTAAAATGGCTACAAATCAATGGCACGTAATGGGAGTCTGAAAAAAAATCTCTAGGTCTTACACTGATCATAAAATAAATCATAAATAAGTTAATGTTCTGAATAAAATATGTTTTACCCTAGACAGCACACAGTTTTTCACCTATGATGCTATACTCATTTTCTTCTACACACGGGAAATTATCAGTGAAGGTCTGTCACAAGCCTAACAGATTCACAAATACAGAAGAACATCCTTCCAGTTCAGTCCCTCATGCTGATGCAAGTCAACATAAAAGGCGTGAATTGTTAAAACGGTGGGTGTGCTCACAAAGCAACTGTAACCACTCTTTCTTATGCAGTAGTTGCCACTGTAGATTACTCTACCTTAACGGTCCCATTATATACATTACAATACCTACTAGTCACAACAAACCAGCCTTGCATACATTACAATATCTAACAGGCACAACAAACAAGCCTGCTGCAAATGGGAATAATAAGGATATGTATGGATATAAGACTTGCCACAAAAACACAAGCATCTAGCTCTGCAACATACAACTCATTGGTTACTGTTATTTTTGCTTCACTGTATAGTTTTTCAGATCTCTGCTGAAGGTGTTGGTTTTCTCATACCCACCCTCCCTATTCTGGTCTTGTTGTATAAATTTGGAGGCTTTTTCAGTTGCCCGTCCCCACTGTAGATTTGATCTGGGACACTCCCCCCAGTCCCATCTCTATATCTCATTCTACCTAATAGACTCCTTCTGCACTTGTTTTTAGTCATTTTTAAGTTAATTGCATTTTTTAAACTGTTTGGTCTAACATTGCTACATACTATTGTGCTAGCTTGCACTGCATTTGAATTGTTTTTACTGCTGTTTTATTTTGTGTGTGTGTGTGTGTATATATATGTATATATATATATATATATATATATATATATATATATATATATATATATATATATATATATACATACACATATACATATATATATACACATATATATATATATATATACATACACATATATATATATATATATATATATATATATACATATACATATATACACACACATACATATATATACACACACATATATATATATATATATATATATATATACATACACCTTTCCTGCAACTAGTGTAGCCCAGATTCAGATTTCCTGTATCCAGGACTGTATGTAAGCTTCTCAGCCCCCCAAGCTTTCTGTGTTGGAGGGAAGCCTTCTAGCTTATCAGTGGGCGTGGTAAGCACTAGGTAACCTATCTACCACGAGTAGTTCTGGCCCAGAAATTGTAGTTATTGGCCGTTTGGGAAGTTTTTCCATCTCTCTCAACTTTCTAATTTAAAAGCCCACATTTGCACTTGTTTCCCCCTATCCTGTAACTAGTTTAGTCCAGATACAGATTCTTACTTTTAGCACTTGAATTTGCTTATTCCTGATTAGCACTTGTTCAGAACTTGTAAGCACTTACTAACCTACTAATTACTACAGCACTCAACCTTCCTCATTACCTAGGGGAAAACAGTTTTGGTACTCACTTTCCTCACTTGTCTAGAGGAAAATATTTTTTTATTCAGGCATGTCCAAGGGTCAGCTCCCAATGTTCTCTCCTGTCTATCTGATGATTCTGGGTATCTTGGGGCAATGCAGAAATTGTCTCATGTACACAGACAACCCTCTCCTACCACCACACACTACCTGTGAGAGATGCATTTATCTAGCCAAACTGAAGGTAAAGCTCTCTCCAATCAAGACTGAACTTGACAGTCAAGAGGAGAAGGTAAACACTTGCATCACATCACACTCATCATATAGTCTCACTAAATCTATACCACCAAAATCCACACATAGAAACACAAAAGCATTCGTGGAGGCTCTCAATAATAATCTGCTCAAGCAAGAGAGACCTCCAAAGCAGAAATGCAAGCAACCTCCATCCCTCAACACAACCCAAATGACAAATAGCCTGCAGACTCAGTGTGCCACTCAACCACAGCCAATAAGGCAAAATATCATACCCAACACACTAGTCACAGGTGACTCTATAGTCAGGCACACCGATGTCCCACTCACCAGGCTAAACAAGGAGAAGGTAACTGTCAGTTGCCTATCAGGTGTCAGGATCCGCCACATAACCCATACACTCAGGTCACTCCACAACAAGTACAAATATGACTCCGTCACTGTCCATGTTGGTGTGAACGACCTGAGAAGTACCTCCCTGGACTACATTAAAAGAGACATGGAAGAGTTCTCCGATCTTGTAGCCTAGGCAGGTATGACCCTAGCCCTGAATAGCATTCTGCCATCACCCAGAATGATGCTGCAGTACAAGGACAAAATGATTTACTTCAACAATTGGCTAAGCTTCTGGTGCCATTCTAAAGGGATCCATTATCTGTCTGCCTGGGATGACATGGTCGACAGACCACAATGCTTTGCCAGAGAAAAAAATCTCTAGGTCTTGCCACCTGTCACCCCTGGGATTCCGGATACTGGCTAAGGTTCTTGCCGCCCCGATATCTGTGCAGTGACTGAGACCTGGTTCAAGGCTCCTGAGAGCACCCCTGCACTACCAGGCTATAACTCATACCACACTTTTGACATGTAACCTGGACAGGAACACCAAAGGCAGAGGTGTTCCCATATTCATTAAGGATATCCACACCTCCAGGCTAGTTGCTCAGCATAATGCAGCCGAGGTTATCCAAGTGCAGCTAACTCTAGGCAAAACTGTAATCCTAATTGTAGCTTGCTACAGATCACCCACCATGCCCCAGGATTCCCACTCCTCTTTTCTTGATGTACTGGAAAATATTAGGGTGATTTCAACTACCCCACCATTAACAGGGAAAACTACTCATGTACCAACTCCTTCGCTCAACGCTTTCTAGAATTCATAAACTCCAATGCCCTGGATCAACTTATCCACACCCCCACCAGGGGCAACAATATCCTAGATCTAGTCATTACAAACATGAGTGACCGGTGTTCCACACCTGAAGTCAACGCCTCATTGGTCCGATCAGACCATAAGCTAATTACCCTAGATATTCACATTCTGCCCCCACCCCCATTAAGGAAACCATGGTAAAATATTTCTCCAAAGACAACTTCATGCTTCTTAAGACAGAAGTGGTGAACTTTATGACACCCATGCAGATGGACAATACAGTTACGACTACTGAATCCTACACAATTGCACTTTATAAGCACTTACATGAGTGCATGGATCATGCTATCCCAAACAGAACCAAGATGCTATCCTCCAAAAAAAAGGAAGCCAATCTGGTGGCCCCCTGCCATAAACAAACTGTACAACAGAAGGAAGAAACTGTTGCAAAAGAGAGTAAATCAGCCTCAATAAGAAGCTGCGATCCCTGATAAAATCCTCCAAAGCTAGTTATGAAAACAAAAATCGCCATTGATTCTAAAGACAACCACAAAGCATTCTATAGCTATGTCAAGTATCTCAATGGCAACACTCAGATCTGCTTTACAGCACAATGGCACTAAATATACAGACCCAACTGATATTGCCAACATCTTGGCAGATAGGCTCAGTGCTAACTTTACCCCCCTCTCACCCCCTAAAGAGACCATCTCTATACCGGAAGAATGCAAAGTTCCTGTAATTATGGCTGCACAGGTAAAAACCACCCTCTCCAAAGCCAAGAACACAGCATCCATGGGACCAGACAACATCCTAGGCTGCATTCTACATGAACTAGAGAACGAACTGGCACCCCACCTAAGTACCATGTTCAATCATAGCCTCACCTCAGGCTTTGTGCCTGCTGAATGGCGCACAGCGACGGTTATCCCACTCCACAAGGGGGAGGCACCAAGGACCCCAGGAACTACCGCTCCATTAGCCTGACAAACCTGGTCTGCAAGGCCATGGAACATATCATCATGGAACTTATAAACAAAGACATTGGTAATCTCCAAACTCTGGACCCCACCCAGTTCGGGTTTGTAAAAGGCAGATCATGTCTCCTAAACCGGATACACTTCTTTGAAGCAGTCACCAAAGCCGTAGACAAGGGTAAAGTGGTTCACACAGCCTATCTAGATCTTGCCAAGGCTTTCAACACCATCCCCCACTCTGTAATTATAGATAAACTTACTAAATTAGGTATAAATCCCTATGTCACAAGATGGGTTGCCAACTGGCTCACTGACAGAACCCACACTGTGAAAGTAGCACACTCCAAATCCGACTTCAGACCAGTGACAAGTGGAGTACCACAGGGTTTAGTCCTGGGTCCTCTCATGTTTGGTATCTACTTCTCTGAAGTACAGGCTAACACAGATGGTCTTTGGCTAACAAAGTTCACAGATGACTGCAAACTAGGAGCCATAATAGAAACTCCTAACAATGTAGACATCCTACAAAAGGGCCTCACTGAGACATATGCCTGGTGTCAAAGCCATGGCCTCAAGCTCAATGCCAAAAAGTGCATTGTCATCCCCTTTGGTAAAAACTCTGTACTTAACACGGAAAGTGTGATAAGAGACCTTGGGACACAGGTGGACAGTAGTCTCTCCTTTGATAATCACATTGCCACAGTAGTCAGGAAATCCTTCTACGTGGCATACCTCATCACAAAAGGTTTCTCATCCAGAAAAAAAAAAAAGAGGTCATTGTTCCCCTCTACTCATCACTCATTAGACCCATTATAGGAGTACAGCGCCCCTTTTGGCATGTACCTCACAAGACATCTACAACAACTGGAAAGGCCGCAGAAATACTTCACAAAGAGGACTACCAGCCTCAAACAGATGCCCTACGCAGACAGTCTCAAAAAACTCCAGCTTTAGTCCGTCGCATATCGCCTACTCAGAGGTGATCTCTGTCTGACATACAAAGCTATGTCAAACCCAGAGCTGTTGGACATGCTACACTTAAAGAAATCCCAATTCCTCCATGCTACATGCTCTAGGGACCTAAACCTTGTCACCACAATAAACAGAACATGCCAGAGGGATAGATTCCTGCCCCAGAGACTTCCCATACTCTGGAATAAACTACCTATCTATATCAAACAAAGCTCCTCATTAGCACTCTTCAAGAAAAATCTTGATGATTGGATGGGAAATAGGAAATTCACCCCAGGGATCACCTCTGTGGCTCTGCTCGACAGTGGCACAGGAAAATAATTTTCTTGGTTGGCAAAAGCCAGGGTACCTTTTTGGCTGGGCTTGTATAGGCCCCAGGACCGATAGTCTAGTACCTACCTATGAACTAAATGCCACAAAACACAATGAAGTAACCCCAAGAACCCAGTTAATACCACTCTCTTTCTCCTTTTGCAAATTCCCCCATGAGCTAGCTCCAGCATTGCCTCCTCTCATTACATAGTGCTACAAACCCTTACATGAGAAGCATTTAAAAAAAAACATTTTGCTCTTTTCTCAAAGCAGTTTCTTTTGAATATCTTGGTTGTGCATAAAATCACATGCCCTGATTTCCAGCTTAAATTTCAACACTCAAGATAGTAATCAATAATTCTGCAAATGCGTTTAAGATTTTACAAAGGTATTGATATAAAAATGTGACGTCAACAGTACTGTACCATCATTTAGCTTCTGAAGTGGAAAGGGAAAAGCAGAAATCATGATCTGTATTCTCACATAAACGCCAGCTATAGGGTATATTACTTCAACTGCAGCAAGTCACTTAAACATACAATAAATGCTGCCACCACTTAATGGTAGCAATGTTTTAATTCATCCATAGACAACATGAAATAGTGAAGTCACCACTCAAAAGATGTGCGACTCATCTTGTATGCGAGTTTTTCATTTGCTGATACATAGTATATTATGTCTGATGCTTTTGTTTCATGACACAGCTACATCAGAGCACATTGCTGGCATCTAGTCATAACGTTCACAAAGTAAATGCCGCTTCTTGTAATTAACAATAAAAACATGGCTTTTTGTCACAGATGTCAAAGCAAACCTATAAGCACATATTCAAACAAAACTGCAGACCTTTCAGCAGTCACCATTTTCCAATTTTTAGTTCTACATCTGTCTAGAAGCAGTGAAAGCAGGTCAAATACTTGCATTTGATTTGACGCAGGAAACTTTTTTTTTTTTAACTGTGTAAGCCGAATGGATACAAATGTGCCTTGTCCCTTTTCCGATTTCAGAAGAGACTTCGAACATTGCCTAGTTGCCTAAACATCCAGATCTTAAAATTATCAGCTCCACAAATAGGCAATGAAGAAATAATATATACCAACCTCAACATAAACCAAAACAAAACCATCAACATAACTGGATGCTACGTCCCACCTGGCCAAAACATCCCTCCACTAGAAAACCTCCTCAGCTGGTCTATCCACCATCTCCCCCAAGAAACTATCATTTTAGGTGATTTCAATATTGACTGGCAATCCTGTTCTGGTAACCATCCAACCCATCATGTAAACCTTCATGGCTACTAGTCCAGTCGCCAACCAGGACAAATAAAAACTCCAGCAAGCACACTACCCTGGATTGGATACTAGTCAATAAAAGCCCATAGTCATATATAACAGGCTATATTAGATAGCCTCAGTGATCACTCCCCAACATTCCTACTCAAACAATACCTATACCAAGCTAAACCTGTCATCTACCATCAAATACGTAAAAAACTAAACTTTAACCCACTCACATTCATCTCATCCCTCAAAGAATGCAACTGGCATCCTCTAAAGTACCTCAGTCTTGATGACGCAGTTAAATTTTTTTAATACTACATTCCTGAGCATCCTTAATTACCATGCCCCCCATAAAACTTTCCAGAACCAAAAGCACAACCCTCCCCATGGCTACAGAAAACCACTAAGTCAGAAATGAAAAACAGGGATAAAGCCTGGGAGCACTGGCACACAACCAAAACCTCCTCAACCAGACAGAAATTCCTAGAACTACGCAATAGAGTCAAAAAGCTAATAAAACAGGACAAACTCCAATACTACCAGTCTGCCCTCGACTCCTCCCAGCACAGCCCCAAACAATTCTGGTCCTCCATAAACTCCATCCTCCACCCAGGTAAAGTCAGTACCCCTCCTCCTGACATCCCTCACTCCTCAGAAAATATTGCTGCCTCATTCAACACACACTTCACACAAACCATACTATCACTAGCTAAACAACACAACCCCCCTCCCCTCCAACCCACACCTTCAACTAGTAATCTCCTCACTAACTTCTCTTTTTCTCCTGTACCTACTTCCAACATAAAAAAACTCTTAACTAAACTTAAGCCCACCAAATTAGCAGCAGACAACCTCCCAAGTGAATACCTACAAATCGCAGCTGATGCTCTGGCCTACCCAGTATCCATCTTGATTAACCGATCTCTGTCAGAAAGTTACATTCCCACACTGTGGAAAGTATCACATATAATTCCCCTCAAAGGCAGCCCCTCTACAGAACTAACCAATTACCGCCCCATAGCTATTCTCTCTCCACTCTCCAAAATACTAGAGAGATGCATACACTCTCAGGTCTCAGACTACCTCCTTACTAACAACCACCTTTCCAATACTCAGCATGGTTTCCGACCAAACCATAGCATCACCACTGCCTTACTCTCCTTTACTAACACTATCCTTTAGCATAAAAACAATGGCTCTCTCTCCTCTGCTACTTTCCTAGACCTATCTAAAGCATTTGACATGGTCCCACACAAACAACTCATCTCTGTCCTCAATAACCTATCCTTCTCTCAATCAGTCACCAACTGGTTTCAGTTACCTGTCTGACCGCCAACAATCCGTTGTATGGCAGAATGACATATCTCCCCAACTACCTGTCTCCATAGGGGTTCCCCAAGGATCCATCCTTGGACCCCTACTCTTCTCTGTTTTCACCAATAATCTAGGCTCTGCCATCAAACATGACACACTCATACAATACGCAAATGACTCGACCATCATCCGCTCAGCCCAGACCCTACCCAAACTGCACAAAGTCACACAGGAAGCCTTTTCCTCTGTTGAAACTTGGTTATCCGATGCCCAATTAATACTCAACCCAAACAAAATGAAACTACTCATCTACCAACCCACCAAACAGACTCAAAACAACTCTCACTTTAACATTACAGCAAAAGGCAACACCACTATATACCCAACTGAACACACCAAAAATTGTTAGGAGTGGAAAGAGACAAACTAAAATTTGACATTCACATATCCATGACCATAAAAAAGTCCACAAAAAAACTAGGAGCGTTACACAGAAATAAGCAACAAGATTTCAATAGCAAATTCCCACCTTATCTCCACCCTACTTTATACCTCTCCAATATATACCAACATAAGACAATGCGATCTGAACAAGCTAGAGATTTGCTACAACAAAATCGCCACATTCACCACAGGGGCATCCTACCATAGTCACCACTGTCTCTCACTTGCTGAACTGGGCTGGCTTGAATTCCCTCACCTCCTTCAATGGTATCAACTCTCACCTCGCCCACAAACTAGTAAACCATCCACTAAATGTCCCATTCCTCCAGAATCTACTCCAACCCTATCGCACCACCAGACCACTAAGGTCCAGCAACAAAAATCACTTGCAGATCACTAAAGCCAATAACTCTGCTGGTGAAGCACTATTCTCTTGTGCCATAGCCAAATTATGGAACTCCCTCCCACCCACAATTACCTCCATACCATCATGCACCCACTTCAAAACTTTACTAAAAGCGCACCTAAAAACATGCTGGCTATGCCCTTGCAACTCCCACTCTAATATCACCCACCCCATCCAATCACTACCTTTCTTTCCACCCCACTAACTACCTTGATTATAGCAAACTCAGATGCTCATAAGCCTAATACAATAAGAAGTTCCTGCTGTATAATATGTAACATTTGTTAATGTCTGTTATGTACTTTGCAGATAAAGATTCTAGTTGTCTATTGTACTATGTTCTTCATCTGTAAAGATGTTTGTAATTAATTGCTATGTTAAATTGTTAATGTAATCCAATGTAACTTCTTCTTTCGGCTTTTCCCGGTTAGGGGTCGCCACAGCGGATCACCTGTCCGCTCATGATTGGTAGTGGAGTTTTACAGTGTCGAGTTGCCAGCCCGGCGCCCAACCTTCCACAGAGGGCACACACACTCACACCTAGGGCCAATTTAGAGTGTCCAATCCACCTGCAGCATGTCTTTGGGATGTGGGAGGAAACCGGAGCACCCGGAGGAAACCCACGCAACCACAGGGAGGACATGCAGACTCCGCACAGAAGGCACCCCAGCCGAGGATCGAACCAGAGAACCTCTTGCTGTGAGGCAGTGTAATCCAATGCAACTACTGTCTGTTTATTTTAACTGTGGAGCTTTTCTCCCCGGGCCTCCGCTGAAAATGGACCTACGTCCAGTCGGACACTCCTGGTCAACAAATGTAAATAGATAAAGTTAAATGATTTGCTCAGGGTCACGCAACATATAAAACAGAGGCAGACAGAATCAAACTTGGACAGGTAGCATCTCATTAGCAGCTCAAAGCCTTATCATTCGAAGTTTATGTGGTGCATGTTCTGTGCAAACAAATGGTATGTGGGTTCCGTTCCAATACAGATATTGCAACTGCAACACTTCATTCCAAAGAAGGCAACCTTCAAAAGGCTCAGTAAACTTGAGATACTAGATGTGTTTCCATGCAATGCTGTTTCGTAAACAGTAAGGTAACCCTCCCCCCACCAGAGTCTTGACTACCTTCCCCCAATTAACTGCAATTATTTCATCGGGGTGGAACTGAAACTGGTCTACTGGATAACCTTAAGAACATTTATTGGTAACTAAATAATGCCATTCCAGGCTGAAACTTCTGTAGAAAAAAACAAATCCACACTCTCTAATCTTATATTAACAACAGTAGTTTAACTGATTAGTGCCTCAAATGAAAACACTGTAAAGACATTTCAAACACCACTGATGCTAACTTTGTTAGACGTAAATCTTAAAATCAGACAAAAGCACAATTCACAATGAATGGCACAAATGAAGCAGCCCCCCTACAGTAAAAATTGCATTTTCTCACTCACTTTTACACAATATCATGATTTAAAAAAAAAAAAAATTGGACTCGAAAATTTAATACAGAATCAATACAGAAAGATGGCCGTACAGAGACTACTTCAATCAAGCAACATTTTCAATTACATACCCAGTATTGACTGCAGGAGTCAGTAAATTTACATTTGTTAAATTCTAAATTGGTACATTTAAGTGAAGGAGTACAATCACAAGAGGCCATGGAATGCCTTCTGTTGAAAGGAAGATATGGTCCATCTAGACAGTCTTTTTGAAAGCCAGTTAAATGACTTGTACCAATTCACTGCTCGGCTTTCATTTTGTACACTGAGAAGTTCAGCACCTAGACACATCCATTATCCAGTAAGGGATCAATCAATGCTTAAAAAATGCATTCACTCTAAAGTCTCTGGCACGTCCTGATGTTTCCTACATTTTAACACTACTTTTGGACTCTATATACTTTTCTTTTACATTTTTAAATAGAATTCCAGTCTCTGCTCACATGGGGTCCGGCGTCTTGATTTTTAGTCTACCTTTAGGTAGACCACATTGTGCTCGGCCTTAAAATATAGCCCCTAAGCTCCTGTCAGTGGACTGACTTCACATATATTTTCACATTTATCCTGCTTTCTTTTAGTCAGTCAGGTTTAATTACCACTTATTGCTTTCCAGTGACTACTTAAAAGGCAAACACAGAACAGGATAATCTCACAGAACAGTATTATCAGTGCCTGCTACTTGTTTTTCTTTCTAATGTGGCCAGTTTCTATTCTTTTGTTATGCCTGAGTTGTAGTCCTCAAAATCATCTCCCCTCCCCCTAACCCCCCCTTTGAATCCGTCAAAGTGGCAAAGGTAATTTGAGTGGTTTACTGCTATGATTGATAGCTCACAGCAGAAGAAAAAATTCTTGTCCTGTTACCCTGTACTATCCCACTTGCTTACAGCGTGACACTTATTTTTGCTGCACCACAGCATCTTTCAGTCTTCAAAATTCAAAAATTGGTAACACATTGTTTGGCAAACCTTCCAACTTTATTTTTTCAAAGATTCCTGATAAAGCATAATTCTTAAATAACTGTGTCACAAAAGCTGTAAAAAATTATAAAAAAATGTATTTTATATTGCACTGTGATACACTTAAAAATAAGACTTTTTGCATCAATGTGCATTTTCTAAACAACAATAATGCAAGTATAAACTGTCACATTATCAGCATTGATTACCTGAAAAGTAAAATAGGTTCATACCAGGCTAACTGCCCCTTGCGAGCCATTGGAAGCCTAGCCAATTATCCCTTGTGAAACTCAAACCCTGCACCTTGTGTTTGTAAGGTAAACACCTTAACCATTAGACCATCCTCCCAACCCCTTGAAGAAGGCCAATGATCACGCAGATATAGGTTCATAGATTAGTACTTGGCTAACTCCCCTTGGGGGCCATTTTAAGCCTAGCTAATTACCTCATGTCAGAATCAAATCCTGCACCTTGTGTTTGCATGGTAAACACCTTAACCATTATGCCAACCTCCCACCCCTACTAAAAACTTAAAAATTGTGTGCATTTTTCAAAATCATGGACATTTGAGATGGTTTGGGGCCATTATCCCTTATTGTACTCCTGTCTGTATTTGTTTCTTTGCCCCTGGGTAGTAAGGATTAAAATTTGAGGACAGAAATATGATGCAGCAAAAAATAAAAGTGTCCCACTGTAAGTAGGTGGATAGTATAAAGCAAAAGTACATGAACTGCCTCCTGCTATGAGCTATCAATCACAGCAGCAAACAGTACAAATTACCTTTGCTACTTTGACAGATATGAGGGGGAGACACAGCTCCCAACTGTCCCAAATTAACCAGGAGCACCCGTTTTTAAACTTAAATAAGCTTACTTACCCAAGTGCCTGGTTTTGGTGCAAAAAGACCCACGATCTACAGTGAAGCATGCTCTGTTCTGGCTGTAGACCTCTCAGTCAATCAGAGCGTTGTTTTACTGCACCAGTTTTCCATGCAGCCAGACAGCATGCTTCCGTTCTATCAATGCCTACATGCAGAAGTTACAAGGGGCTGCAGCGGACCTGCTATGGATGGAGGGCTCAATTAGGTCTGCTCAGTCTGCATACATCAATGCATCGGGATGGTGGAAGGCTACATAACAATCTCTGAGGACCAGGGGTGACTGAGCTACTGCGTCTGGCTACTACTTGGAATCGGACTGTCGGAGGGAGAGAGGAGAGAGCTTCAGAGAAGCAGAATATCGCTTGTTCGTGTCATTGGATATTCTGAGAACTGAGAAGGCGAGAGAGAAGAAACCGTTCAGTTCATCTGTGAACTTGTGAAGAGTGATCAAGGTTTTTCCATCTTGTCATGGTGGTGGTGATCGTTTGTTCGTACCCGTGGTTGTGTGGATTAAATAATTGTTCCTGGGTGATCTGTGGTTTTTCTGTATGTGTGTGTGTGTGTATGTGTGAGAGAGTGTCCGAGGATTTTTTTATTTTAAGGTTTTCAAACAGGTAAGCTCTATATATAAAAAAAAAAAAAAAAAAAAAAAAAAACTTGCATTAACCACTCCTATAGGCTCGGCTGCCACATTAGCGATGCATGCAGCCTGGACCGTGAGGACCCTGCAATAGGGAAACCTCAGCTGTCGAGGGGTCTATGAATTCAAAATAAGGCTTAGAGTGATGGGTAAACCTTCTGAATTAAGACTTCTCCATCCAGCAAAGCCTTTCTTTCTGTATCCCAGGTATGTGTAGTATACAATGTACGGAGCATGGCATAGTTTCAGACAACTGATAGTATTACTTGGTGTTTACATTTCAAATCCACGGCTAGTTAGTGAAAACTTGTTAAAAAAAGTCACTTTTGCACATTTGATAGTTTAACCTCAAGTCTCTTATTTTTGTTGTATACATCATGGACTACTTAATTTTTGTATTCTGATGTTTCAACATTTTCTGTGCTGCTCTTATTGCATGATGTACCTATTTTTGTGTCTGTTATGTAATTAATTAATTGCATCATACTGTTTTTTAATGACATTTTGCTCTCTAGAACTCCAATGAAAAGGGTTTAACATAGTGGACAGTCCTGGTAAACAAGTACAATTAATGAATGAATTGATTGACCATATAGGTTTCATAGGTATCTGCCCGAGGGCATTTATAAGCCTAGCCAGAATGCGTCAACTTTCGCCACACCATTGATTAATTAATTGATCCGCTGTCAAGCAGAGCCAATGAATTGATCCCAGGGGTGTATTTTCTGTTACCCATCCACTCGTTAAGGTTTCTCTTGAAGAATGTTAGTGAGGGGCTCTGCCTGATATAATTTGGAATTTTGTTCAAAATCATGGGGAGGCTCTGTGACAGGAATCGATCCCTCCAGCATGTTTATTTATTTATTTATTTAAATTTATTGACCAGGAGTGTCCGACTGGACGTGGGTCCATTTTCAGCGGAGGCCTGGGGAGAAAAGCTCCACAGTAAAATAAACAGACAGTAGTTACATTAGTAGTTAAATGTTCTATTTAATTAGAGCGCGTGTCTCGCAATGAGTTGGATTTCTTTAGGTAGAGCATGTCCATCAATTCTGAGTTGGACATGGCTTTGTAAGTCAGGCAGAGATCACCTCTGAGTAAGCGATATGCCACTGAGTACAGCCGGAGTTTTCAGTCAGGCTGTATAGGACATATGTTTGAGACCAGTAATCCTCTTGGTGAGGTACTTTTGTGGTCTTTCCAGCCGTTAGAAGTGTCTTGTGAGGTACATCCCAAATGGGGCATTGTACTTTATGATGGGTCTAATGAGTGACAAGTAGAGGGGAATTATTTCTAGATGCGAACCCTTTAGTAATTAGATGGGCCACATAGAAGGATTTCCTAACTACTTTGGCAATATGATTGTCAAAAGAGAGATTACTATCTACCTGGGTCCCCAGATCTCTTATTACCACTTCTGTGGTAATTTGTGGGTGTTTTGTTTTTCCCAAATGGGATGACTTATGCATTTTTTGGCATTTAGCTTGAGGCCATGACTTTGATACCAGGTGTCTGTCTCAGTAAGGCCCTTTTGGAGGATGTCCGTGTCAGCCAAAGAGTCAATTATGGCTCCCAGTTTGCAGTCATCTGTGAACTTGGTTAGCCACAGTCATCCTGTGTTTGCCTGTACTTCTGAGAAGTATATGTCGAACGGTAGGGGTTCCAGGACAGAGCATTGCGGGACACCACTTGTGACTGGTTTAGAGTCGGACATGGAGCATGCTATTCTTACCATGTGAGTTCTGTCTGTAAGCCAGTTGGCAACCCATTTCGTGACGTAGGGGTTTATGTTCAGGCTGCTGAGTTTTTCTGTAATACCAGAGTGGGGAATGGTGTTGAAAGCCTTGGCGAGGTCACGGTAGACTGTGTGAACCACTGTTCCCTCATCTATGGCCTTGGTGACTGTCTCGAAGAAGTCAACCAGGTTTAGTAGGCATGATATGCTCTTAAAGCCGAACTGGGTCGGGTCAAGTGTTTGGAGGTTCCCAATGTCTTTGTTAATGAGTTCCATGATGATGCGCTCCATAGCCTTGCAGACCAGGCTAGTCAGGCTTATGAGGCGATAGTTACCAGGGTCAGTTGTGGCCCCTCCTTTGTGGAGAGGAATAACCATTGCTGTGCACCATTCTATAGGCACGCAGCCTATGGAGAGGCTGAAGTTGAACAGCGTGTTTAGGTGGGGGGGTTAGTTCGTGCACGCTGCAGCCTGGGACACCTTCTGGTCCCACTGACGCTGTGCTTTTGGCTTTTGAAAGGGCTGTTTTCACCTGTGCGTCTGATTTTTGGGACACTACACTTTTCCGGTATTGTGGGCCATTTTGGGGGTGAGAGGGGGGGGGTGAAGTTTGCACTGAATCTATCTGCCAGGATTTTGGCAACATCAGTAGGTTCAGTATATTTTGTGCTATTTTGCACTAGTTCAGTGCATATCTGCGAGTTGCCACTTAGATTCTTAACATAGCTAAAGAAGACTTTGTGGTTATCTTTTGAATCCTTGGCTATTTTTCTTTCGAAGTTAGCCTTGGATGATTTCATGAGGGACCTCAGTTTCTTACTGGTACTAATCAGGGATGTCTTTCCTTCTTTGGATTTGCTTTTTTTCCTGAACTAGTTTCCTCCTTCTATTGTATAGCCTGTTTATTGCAGGGGTCCACCAAACTGGTTTCTCTCTCTTAGAGGAGTGAGTCTTGGTTTTGCTAGGGATGGCATGATCCATGCATCCATGTAGGTGCTCATAGAGTGCATTTGTAAAGGTTTCTGCATCTTGGGGAGCATTATCCTTCAGCATGGGGGCTGTGAAACTTACCACCTCTGCCTTAAGTAAGGTGAAGTTTGCTTTAGAAAAGTTTTTTACTGTGGTTTCCTTAGTTGGGGGTGGTGGTGGGGTGTGGACATCCAGAGTGATTAGTTTATGGTCTGATCTAACCAGTGACGGGTTGACCTCCGGTGTGAAACACCTGTCGCCCATGTTGGTGATGACCAGGTCCAATATGTTTTCACCTCTGGTAGAGGAGTTTACCAGCTGATGCAGGGCGTTTGAGTTGATAAATTCCAGGAAGCGCTGGGCCTGGGAATTTGTACTCTAGTAGTTTTCCCAGTGAATGGTAGGGTAATTGAAATCATCCAATAACAGGGTGTTTGGTAGGACCTTCATGTTTTCCAGAGTCTCCAGAAAGGTGGAGTGGTGGTCCTGGGTCATGGAGGGTGATCTGTAGCAGGCCACAATTTGCATTGCAGATTTGCCCGATGTTAGTTGCACATGGGTGATCACAGAGGTATTATGCTGCGCCACTAACCTGGAGGTGTAGGTATCCTTGATGAATATGGATACACCTCCTCCTTTTGTGTTTTGGTCCGTGTTCTGTGGCCGAAACATGTGGTATGAGTTGTAGCCCGGTAGTGCTGGGGTGCTCTCTGGAGCCTTGAACCAGGTTTCAGTTACTGCACAGATGTCGACATTCTCCATACTGAGGAGTGCTTAGAGTGCATGCATTTTGAGATTTAAACTCCTGGCATTGAGTAGCATAACCCTCAGTTTTTTTGTTAAATTGTGCTGTTTACAGAGGTGGGTTTGACTTTTGAGCCTTGCCTAAAAAAGGCACTATGGGGGCAACAAGAGCCTTGGCCAGTTTTCGAAAGCCTAGGGGTGACAGGTGCAAGCTGTCTCTTGCGAAGCAACGCGGATTGTCGAGCATGTCGGCCCAGGCTGACAGACACTGGATCCCCTTTGAATGACACCAGAAGCTTAGCCAATTGCTGAAATTGATAATTTTTTCTTTATACTGAGGTATCATTCTTGGTGAGGGCAGGATGCTACTCAGGGTCAGGATCATACCAGCCTGGGCTACATGATCAGAGAGCTCTTCCATGTCTATTTTCATGTAGTCCAGGGAGGTACGTTCTCAGGTCATTCACATGAACAATGACAGAGTCATATTTGTACATGTTTTGGAGTGACCTGAGTGTTTGTGTTATGTGGGGGATTCTGGCTCCTGACAGGCAGCTAACAGTAACCTTCTGCTTGTCCAGCCTAGTGAGTGGGACATCAGTGTGCCTGACTATAGAGTCACCTATTACTAGTGTGTTAGGTATGTTATTTCGCCTTAAGGGCTGTGATTGTGCGGCACACTGATTTTGTGTTTTATATGTTGTCTGGTTTGTGAAGGGAAGTGCAGGTTGTTTGGGTGTCTGCTTTGGAGGTCTCTGATGCTTTTGCAGGTTTTTATTTAGAGCCTCCGAGTATGATTTTGTGTATTTTTTGCCAGTGCTGTTTTAGTAGGTGTGTGTGTGGCTGGAGTTGTGGTGCAAGTGTTAACCTTCTCCTCTTGACCGTCTGTTCCAGTCTTGGGTGGAGACAGCTTCGCTTCCAGTTTGGCTGTATAATTGCATCTCTTGCATATGTTAGTGTTTTGTAGTAGGAGAAGAGGGTTGTCTGTGTGTTTTGTGGTAGGAGGAGAGGGTTGTCTGTGTACATGAGGCAGTTGTAACATTGCCTCAGGATACCCAGATTCACTAGCTGGACTGGAGAGTGCACCTGAAGTTGCCCTTTGGTCATGCCTGAACAGTAGGGTGAGCTGCTTAGTCGCTTAGGGGTGAATAGAGAGTCTTGCCAGCTGGGCAATCAGTGTCAGGGTATATATTAGTGCTTGCTATTAGGTCTGAGCAAGCGCTGGGCTGCAAGATGCTTTTTGAGTGCTTAGGTTGATAGTTAGACTAGTTTCAAGGGAAAAACTGAAGAGGAGACTTAATGGAGCCGGGACTAATTTAACCGTAGCTAACCGGCACTGCCCGGTGTGCAAAAGTAGGGAAATGAAAGCGATAGAAATTAGCCCAAAATGGCCAATAAACTACTAACTTCTGGGCTGGAACCACTCCTCCAGGGACAGATAGGTTGCTCAAAGCTCCCCTTTCTCACAGGTGAGCAGAGAAACTTCCCTCTATCTAAGTAAGGTATGGGCAACTCAGAAACTAGTATCACAGCACTGAATTCAGCACTAGCCTGAAAACTGGACTGTACTAGCTTAGAAAGGCAGGAAACAAGGATTTTATTTTGGATTTTTTTTTTTAAGATAAGGCAAAAACAGTAAAAAATACACTCAAAACAGCTCTAAACAACTACAAACGATCAGGAAAGGCTATCGCACTTTAGTGTGTAGCCTACAACAGTTAAACAAATTATTTAAACAAAAAACGTTTTAAAAGTGCAGGCATTCAAATAAGTACAATATGTGAAAAAAACAAGCTTTTAAATCACAATAAACGCTGGAAAATCTGCGTTTAGGCAGAAAACAGTTAAGTACAGCAAGAAAGTACAGAAAACTGATACTTAATTACTCCAAAGTCTCTCTCCTAAGCTAGAAGGCTTGTATCAGTTTAAAACTTTCTAGTGCTACCAGTAGGTTAGTTACAGGAAAGATGGGAAACAAGCACAGATGTGGTCTTTTAATTCAGAAAGTTGAAAGAGATGGACAAACTGTCCAAATGATCAATAAACTACAATTTCTGGGTCAAGAACCTCTCCCACTGATAAGCTAGAAGGCTTTCCTCCCAACACAGAAAGGCTTCTGGGGCTCAGAAGCTTACCAACAGTCCTGGATACAGCAACTCTGTATCTGGACTAGGCTAGTTACAGGAAAGGTGGGAAACAAGCACAAGTGCAGCTTTTAAACCACAACATTGAAAGAGATGGAAAAAACTGCCCAAACGGCCAATAACTACAATTTCTGGGCCAGGAACCACTTCTCTTGATTGATTCATTAATTAATAGAAACCGGCCAAATTTTTAAATTGCTCATGCTTAAAATAATGCCTTGTCTTTGTGTAATTAAACAAATGGGTGGGTGTGTCCATTAATACACTAATTTAAATATGCATCTTATGTAAATTAGGTGTCCCTGAATGTCCCTGACTTTAAGGTCCTTTGTCCCTGATTCTCTGATCTGGAGGTTGAGAAGTATGGGGGGAGAGGAGTTTAAGGACCACAACTCAGGCATAACAAAAGAATGAAAATGGCCACTTTAGAAAGAAAAACAAGTAACAGACACTGAGAATACTGTTCTGTGAGATTATTCTGTTCTGTGTTTGTCTTTTAAATAGTCACTGGAAAGCAAGAAATGGTAATTAAACGTGACTGACTAAAATAAAGCAGGGTATATGTGAAAACACATGTAAAGTAAATGCATTGACAAGAGCTTAGGGGTATGATGTAATATTTTAAAGCCGAACACTGCACTGTGGGATACCTAGAGGTAGACTAAAAAAAGCAAGATGCCAGACCCCATGTAGGCAGACTCTAGAATTATATTTAAAAATAGTATACAGAGTCCAAAAGTTAAAATATAGGCAATATCAAGACACGATGAAATAATTCAGTCTGTGAGTGTGGTTCTCCTTTAATGGTCCTTTTCAATTAAACAAGACAGCAGAAATGAAAAATTGGTACTGTAACTCTTTCCTTGGCTAATAATACTCCTTTTATTTTTTTAATGATTCAGTAAATGCTTTAGTTTTGAAAGTATTAAATTATAAGCAGAAAGTCATCTTCATATTTCTGTCCTTTCTAACCTGGACGCGAGAACCTTACCAATGCACCCACACACAAAGATACTGCAGGTTTGAAAATCAGTACACTCTTATCATCACTAGCCATTACATAAATGTGCAACCCCCCCCCCCATAAGTAACTTCATACCACAGTACTGCGACATAACGTACTTCTTCCCACTACAAGTAAGACATAAAAAGACAGCTTGTACTTCTTAGCCCATGTCCTAATGAAACATATTCAAATTTCTGAAATGGCAATGCAATGAATTCTTTAAAATGTCCAGAGCTGAAAGCACCAAGTACAATAGAGAATGAAATATCTTGGAGTAAAAAAAGTTCAGACACAATATTGCTTTATTTTAAACAACAACAAGATTATTGTTTATGGTACATAACACAATACCCAGTTAGTGAAATCTAATTTTGCAACTCTAAATCTTAAAAGATTTAATTACTTAGTAAAGGAACACTCATCCATGATCTGTATATAGCTGTCTTTGTGAGGAAATGTTTGTTCGATACTTACACCAATCTGCCAAAAATGTATGCATCTGCCTTTGTTCCAGCAGATTAAATAGGAAAAAAAATTATAGACTCATCTAACCCAAGCAGGGGAAAATTACTTTGCTATAATCCAACTCTAGTACAGCACTTTGTGATGTAATAATGCAAGCAACCCATGGAAGCAGGCATTAAAATCTGCCCCTACTACAAAAGCCCATTTTGGAAGTACGAAGTGCACAAAATGCCCCACTCTGCAGGTCAAAAGTGCAGTCAATTTAAACTGCTACAAACGTTTATACAGCTGCTTATTAACTTCATAAAATAAAATGCCTACACACAACATGCATGTAGTTTTCAACAAAAGATTCAGTAAATAAAATCTCTGTTGCTGGGCACTGCAGGAGCTTACGTTGCAAATAAAGGGATGTTATTTACATGTGCTCCTTCTTGTAAACTTTTACAGGACTTAACTTTTTTTCCCCATCAATAAGGTTTTATGATCTTCCTGCTTTAATGTTTACTCTCATTTTACAACGTAGCACTTTGTTCTTTCATCGATCTTTTTCATCGATCTTTTTCAGTTCAACAATGCAAAAGACAAACTCTCTCAATACTGTAGCTACTGACACCTTTGGACCATACTACAGCTGATCAGAAACATGCAGACAACAAAAAACTCAGAAAAAAGGCAATGCTAAAGCATAGCTCTTTTCATCCATAATTAAGGACATTTCCACACGCTCAGTCATTGCACAGCAGCCTTACACCCTCAGTGAAGATTTCAACTCTGAAGAGACCATACTTTTCCTTGTTCATCCAGTTATGACACACTGCTCCATGCATTTCGCAACTGCTGCCATGCACTGCGCTATTGGTTTAAATGTGCATCAGAAAAGCTACTTCACTGGTACTGCACGAAACGTTAATGTATAGTATTTGTGCAGATTAATTAACAACTTGTTTTGAAAATTTTAAAACACAATGCACATGTGCAGCTAGATCCAATTTTAAATATATACATTTTATGTTTATGTCACTTTTTTTTTTACATTTAAGCCACTTATCACATTTTTTTTCTTTCTTAAATAAAGCCCATTCAGCAGGACATCTGCTGAATTATAATGTAGTCAGTTCCTGCTTACTACGAAAAGTTAAGTTTGAAACAATACTCCAGAGTAATGCTCTGTTGAATGCATAAGCCAAAATAATCAAACACAACACAAAAGGACATTTCAAGAGCGTCATCGGTTGGTTTTCTGTTTGAAATGAACATCTACTTCAAAATAGGAATAACACCTCCAAGCAGATACAGTGCTAAAAATGAAATAAACCCAGCACTACATCCACAGCAGGTCAGAAGTGCCATTCTTAGAATTAACAGTGACAACCTTTTGAATGAAGCTGCAGCCGCACTTGTCTACGCAGAGTCTTTCACAAACGTACACCGTTACAAAACCAGCACTAAAGTGCCATCATCTGTAAACCATCTTCACAGAACACTCACAACTGCAGTAAAAATAAAGCAAATTCATCTCACTTCACAAGCACATTTTCTCACAGTCAGAGAGCCTTCATACTGTGCTATCAAACTAGCCCAAAGACTTGGCACACTTTCTTGAAAACTTTTAATATGGCATATAAATTAATGTGTTTTGCAGATGCCAAATCCCTTCACTCTTTGTGGACAACAAAAGATTACAGTAAGTCATCCATGGTCCTACAGTGGTGGCAGGCTGCACAAAAAGAATGCTTTAGCAAATCAGGATACTGGCCATCTATTCTGTAAAGGTAAAACTCTGCAGAGGAAACAATTTCGACCATAAAAATGGTTCACCTCATACTGTATCACAATGTAAACAATGAGGGGAAATAACAGTGGCTATGCAAGGCCACAACAGTTGATACCTACGTACAACTTAATACAGCAGTATGACTTTATCTCAATAAATCACTTACTGTCAGATTAGACACAGAAACGTAATAAATTATGTCAGTGTACATCTCTCACACAGGCATAGCTTGTCGGACAAAAGATACATTAAACAAAATGAACAAAAAGCACAGATGAAATCGATAGGCACATGTGCATATACGAACGTGTTTCTGTACAATAAGACACAATAAGGAACACACAGCACATCAGTAAAGGAACACATTATCAGGAGTGCCACGTAACAACAGGAAACTGTAAACTCCCAACAATGGCATAGCCATGGCACAGGACGATAACCTAGCACTGTTCCACAACTTAACTGAAGAAAATTAAAAACTAGCTGAAAATGTCACACTACACCTTAGCCATGTGCATTCCAATTCTAAGTCCAAAACACATCACACACACATGCTTCTACATTTCAGATACAACCACTCTGCTGTTTTTTTTGTTTTGTTTATTTTTTTGGGGGGTGCATTTGTGAGAAGAATTCGCAGTTCACACTTAAAAATAACAGAAAATATATGTAATTCTTTATTGTGCTGTATGTTTTTGATGCACCAAGAAGCAAAGTATCATTCTGCCTTTAACCTCAAAAGCAGTATACACATCTGCCTAAAACTGCATATTGCGTTAACTATCTCACATGTATAGAGCTTTAAATAACAATACAGGCTAAAAAGATATAAATAATCTTAAAATAAATCCAGAACAAATATCATTACAGCCAAAGGGCATTAACTCTGCAACAAAGTCAAGATTCAGGAGCACCCCGTCCTCCCTATAGCAGAGTGTACATGACTGCATGTCACAAAAAACGTGTAATTAAAGCAGCATTTTGTACCATCTCAAAATTTCCATTATGTTAAAGCAGGCTCATCACCAACTTACTAACATGAGACTGAAGTACAAACAGCATATTAAAATGTTACTTCCCTCTGCAAACACTGAATCCGTGTTTTGAAACTACATGTGAAAACACTCCTAACAAGATCACTGCTTTCCTTATTACAAAAGAAAGCCAAAATGTAGCATACAGAAGGTTTACAGTTTTCATGCAGCACATAATTCCATATCCTGCTACAACTACTAGCTTACTTTTCCAGGATTTATACTCAGCCCTTCTAAAAGAATGACTCGCTAAGCAGACCTTACCTAATTAAAATCCACTTCCTCTGTACAGCAGCCTTGATTTCACTTATTTACACAATGACTCTAGCCTCCTTCTGGCCAGTCTATTCCCTGTAACACACAGAGCTTTTTATCTGCCCTGGACAGCATTTTCTCCAACAGATGAAGTAGATGCCGATTGATTTGCTGTCGAGCGTGGTAAATTAATAGCAACAAATTGCTGAGGGCCCCATCTCTCTGCTCCACCATGCTTCGGCAGTTTTGCTTTATTTCCTCAGTGATGGGCAGCAGTCAGGCCTCTTCAAGTCAATTTCTTCTTAACAACCTGCAATACTTTTCAACGGTGAAAATAGAGCCGTTCCTTGTAAGTCAGGAATCAATATCCTATTGCCCTTAGAAAATGCTAAACAAGCAGTATTGGCAATCCACTTGGTACTGGAAGGTATCAGATATAATGCAAATCTATACTGCTTCACTCCTAGTTGTTATTACAGTTTGCTAAAAGGTTCCTAATGCTATTTATCATCATTTTACCGTTGACTACTGAAGCTAAGATTATATCCCGGTCTGCAGACCTTTCATTTTTATTCAATTAATATTTTAGCAACATATAAAAATGTTTCATCAAGAAAGAAAAAAGTACAGACACTCTCACATGGACATACATACTGATGGAATGAAAAAATAACTGCAGGACAACTTGTAAAAGAGACGTCAACCCATATACACTACATAAAACTAAAACTTCAAGCATCAGTTCTGTTGATGCTATAACTATTTCATATCTTAAAAAGCTTAGGAACATTTAGAAATGTACTTCTGAAGATGTCCAGCTACAGAATCCAAAATGACACAATGTACTTTTTTCCCCTGCAACCATATTACAAATGAGAATATGACAACAATTCGCTGCTGTAATGTCATGTAAAACACACTTAGGAGAATAAAATATTTTGTTTCAACACCCATCTGTGTAAGCCTTCCTCAGCAGAATATAATCAGTGGTTATGAAATGAAAACATAAAATGGTAAGACAGACTACTCGAACATCTGCGCACCTTATAACATGCATCCTCGTAATGACTGACAATAAACAGTCACAAAGATAAGAAAATTGTCAATAAAAATGATAGTCACACTTTAGGAAAGTGAGGAAAGTCTCATCTGCAGACAAAAGGCAAACTTAAAAGGAGCTTACAAAGCGACACAGGCTGTAGACACAACACAAAACCGCTGCAACTGCTAAAATTCATCCTACATATGCCAGATGTAATGTACAGAGTAGCAAAGGTTCCAGGTCATCACATTACTAAACCTAAACGTTTAACAAAAGAAAAGCATGGTCACAGAATAATGCAAAATCCAATTTTAATTTCAAAAATATTTACAAAAGCACAAAAATGTACCAGTGTATAAAGACAACAAGCAAGCATTCACTCGTATTAAACATTTCTCATATACTGAATATTTGCTCTGTCACAAACCACACTCTACTGGTGCATGTGCTAAGAAAATAAAAGTTCTGCAATTAGTGACAGAACACAACACATCATCTAAAAGATATTTCAATAACGAGGTGCCTACCTGGTAGCCTTAATACTATTTACTCCATTACAAAAATTTAAATTAATTATGTTCTCAAACATAATTGTTAAAAATTGGCAACATGATGCAGGCCTAATTAAGATTAAATCCAATTTAGTAAATGTACTTTAATTGGCACTGATTACATTAGCTTTCCCTTC
This sequence comes from Protopterus annectens, assembly GCF_019279795.1. NCBI lineage: Eukaryota > Metazoa > Chordata > Ceratodontiformes > Protopteridae > Protopterus > Protopterus annectens. Next base: position 455,793,790 of record NC_056728.1, on the reverse strand, counting down.
AGAACGGCAAATTCCCTACAGGTTGTTCTTTAATAGCCTTCCATCACAATCAACTCAAAATGACTGTAAAGCATGTAACTGGGGGAAGCAACACTTTGCCCCCTCACTGTTGCAGCTCTATTTACCCTTTTGTCAATTTGCTGGAGTCACAGCGTTATGACATGTCATAACCAAATCAACACTCCTCACTTCCATAAAATTATTTAAAAAAATAACAGAATGCAACAAAAAAAAGATATACGAAAGTCTCAATCACAAGGGTGCTTCCAACACCTCTTGGGAGGTCTGCTCCTGAACCATCAGAGGTACAAACCTAATAAGCGAGGAAAGGTAACCTGATCTTGGGAACCTAGCCCATTATGCCTCAGGGCAACGATGCTGCATAAATACCGACTTTCAGTTACAAGGGCATCTTTTGAGTACATCTGGACAGAGAAAGTGTGTGCGAGAGATGCACACAGAGGCAGAGATGCACACAGAGGCAGGTAGAGACAGGAGAAAGATATGCACACAAACATACAGCAAATGGCTAACAGAAACCAGTGCCTCTCTGATTTAGGCGGTTGGCTAGAGAAAATATAAAAAAAAAAAAAGACTACTGCACTATGAATTACAGCTTTGCAAACATACGACATCCTACATTCTAGTTTGTAGTTAAGAGTCACATTTAGGAAGACTTTTTCCCCACTGCATTTCAAAAGATTTCTTTTTACCTGCAAGCATTTTATGTTAGGAACCTACAAAAATGCAAGATCGCTTATTATTAGTTGCCATTTTTGATTATGAAGAAAAATAATAAAATGCCAACATAAAATTGGAACAACATAATCACCACTGTTGCTTTACTAGAGTCAAAACAGTTGTTCTGTCAAATGTTTTCATAATTTTAGTGGCCCTATAACTTCATTTTTTTAAACAAATGTAACCCAACCTCGCAGAAGCTGAAAAACAACTTTAAGTAATAAGGTTTGCTCAAGTGTGAACAGAGTAACCATACCAGCATTCAGGAACAAAAAAAAAATGTTCTACTGGGTTATCATGCAAAGAATATAAATATTTACTATATCAGAAATCTTGATACTCATTTTTTTGTTTAAATAGCTCAATGCTTCAATTTCTCCACAGTATACCTTTAAAGAAGCATTTAACACTGCAGTAACAAAAACAAAGAATCATGCCAAGCTATCTGAAACATAAACTATTAGTGCAAACAGATCAGAGAAAATGAATGCATCCTTTCTCAGCACTCCGTATGCCTCGCTAATTTTATCACTGATTCACCATCATTAGATTACACGTCATTAAAAACTAACAATGACATCAATAGCTTCTGAAATGCAAAAATAGACAGCACCAACCGAAAAAAACAACTCACTTTTACACGGACATTTCTTGCAAGAGCTACAAAATCTTCCCAAACTCTTTTAGCACATCCAAAAAAATGATTCATATTAAGTGTGTGACATATAAAACAGAAGCTATTTAAACATGTTCAGCAGAGGCAATGGCCAATTTAGTCCTGCAGTCCTGTGACAATCCAGAAAGTGACAGGCTGATCTAATGACCAGGCTATGCGAGGTACCAATTTAAACCTCATTACCTCTTCCTCCAAGCATCATTTATTGTGAGAATTTTTTCAATAAACAGCCATAGTTTCCCGATCATGCACCAAAGCAGTATAAAGGGATTCACACTGGGATATTACTACACAAACTTCTTAGGATTCTACAGGCCAAAAGTACTGCCCAGCATTACTCCTTTGAGTGTTTTACTACTGAAGATGTAGTCAAATCACCACAGCTTAAATGGAATGCAGGTTCTACTGCCCTATCTTCAAAACTATAAAGTACAGTTCTAGAAAGGTCAAGCACTCTATACAACAGCTTAGGAAATAGAAACAAACTTCTATAAGATTTTAAATTTATCCAGAAAATATATTATGTTTTTCTGCCAAATTAAAAAAATAGTAAAATGCATACATAAATACAAGGAAAAATTGTTCACTCAGCTACAAGGAACCAAACAAACAGTCAACACAATTCACTTACACAAGCTGTGCAGTATGCAAAAGGGCAAAACCAAATATAAATTCAAATTACAAAAAATATAAAAAGAAAAAAGATAATATTGATATGTGAAATAACCTACCTGTTTATGCATTTCAATGTTCAGACCATAAGACATTTCATAATACTGTTAAAGAAACACAGAGGGAAAAATAAATTAAAAGTGCAAGAAAATATATCTGGAGCTAAACAGCCCTCTCTCATAATACAAGACACATCACCCAAAAGACAATCTGTAGTGCTTCATCAACTTACCACGTTTGCCTTTGCAAAACAAACATTCATACACACAATACAATGCAAACAACATTTCTATTCACATGGCATGCAAATTTCCTTACCATGACATAATGCCGCTGCATTTCGGTCTTCTCACTGGCCAGTTTTTCACATTCTAGCTTCAGACTGTTTTGAATAAAACAATACACAGGCACAGATACTGGCTGAATTAGTTCACGTTTGCATAATTTCTAAGTACATCATTAAGCATGTGTTCCTCATTTTCATACACCAAAAGTGAACAAACATATGTGGACAAAACATGACCAACCCCCAAAAGAAAAATGCTCTGTTGATTTGTACTACAAACCTTTTTAAGCCTGCCACAAAATGCAGCAAAATTACTGTTCTTCTTTCTTTTAATGAGAGAAGAATAAAACCTTCCCTGCATCAACAATCACTTGTTACCATGCCAAAAACATTACTACAGATGTTAATAGTTTTGAAGTGACCAATCCCACAGAAATACCTCAAATATGTCATTATCACGCCAATTCGGATAGTCATTCCTATGTTACGCCTCTAAACTGCAAACTCTGTAAGAGTATATACCGTTTTCAAATATGATTTATAAAAAAAAAAAAAAAAAAACAGTTGCAATACACTGCCATAACAGTTGTGAATTACTAATACATACAGAATCAGACGGAATAACTGTAAGGCAAACCTCACAACTATCTGATGAATTGTTTTAAATATTTAAAGAACAAGAAAAATTATAACAACCAAAGTTTAATTCTTCTGTTCAATATGTATTTTATCATGAAGTCGTTCTACCAAAATAAATCGTACAAATACAGACAGGGTGTATCTGGATACGAACAAAAACATTATTCAAGTATGTGTAAATCACCAACTTAAAAGCAGTGTTAAATAATTCGAACATTCAGTGCCCCACAAAAGACGGTAGACTTTATTTTATTAAAACAACTGATACCTTTGATCAACACTTCTTTTTATGCTGGACCACAAATTAACGTTTCACTGACCAAACACTAGTGTCACAACATGCAAAACACGGCAAATTTATCAGCTGTCACTGACAAACAGTAAAAGTGAAGGGGTCGGGTCAACAGAAGCACACACACACACACACACATAAAAGGGTCGGAATTAGAAATTAATAACCACTCGGGATATAAAGCGACGTGGAGTCAAAACAAATGCAGTAGCACAGAGGTGAACAAAGGGGTAATGGCGACAGAAATACAAACGAGAGTGAAAATGGTGTCAACAAAAACGACAGAACAGATCACGGGCAAGCTTGACAGGAGCAACACGCGCTGTCATTGACACACGGAAACCAAATAAACAAATCAAAATGGTAGTGAAGAAGAGATTAAACAGAGGTGAAACAAAATAAGAGTTTCCGCCACCACTGTGCAATTTACGGACATACAACTCAATAGAAAACGAGCACTGTTGGCATCTGACAAGTCAATCCATTACAAAAGGCACCTTAACACAGTATCATGCCAAATAGATTTCATATCTGCAAGCACCACAGGCACCTAAAATTACCTGTACAATGGAAAGAGTAAACGATAGTTTCGCTCATAACAAAACTGGCCTAAGATATACCTAACGGAAAAAATATCATGCGCGTACACGCACAATGCTGTTACAATGTATTGTAGGGTGTATACAAATTAATGTGGACATTTTGTATACTTGGAATGAGCAATAGAGCAACACAAACGGGCTAAATCAAAACAGTGATTACCTGTGGTACTGTGCCTGCAAAAATTGAAACTCTTCCTTAATCCGATCACAAGATTCCGAGATAGTAAATTTAAAGGGTTGAGCTGGCTGTGCGGTGCCTAAAAATAACAGCAAAGTAAGCACACTGTGGATAGCAATATAAACTGTACAGTCAACAACCCTGTTTAGCATGTAAACATTCTTCATGATTACTTTAGCGCATACACACACACCCGTCGTTGAACTGAAACTGTTAATAATACAGAAGTACGAAGTAAACCTGTCACCCCTCCCCAAGACACAAAACCCATCATGTGTAAACTACTGCCACCAAAGTCAGGTCTGTCTGAAGCAGACGGAGATTTTTAAAGTTTGAAAATGACGTTTCAGAACTCCGCCAGCTACAGGGATTCCTGAATCTCACATGGAGAGAGAGCCATCTACAGGAAAAATTTCCTACAGCCGTGCGTCGAGAAGAAATGCCCTGCCATCCAACGGAGTGCACTGCTAGAGGAAAACAACCCAGCAGTCACAAGGAAAGTCAGATCAGCATCCAAGTACCATTAATGATGGACTCCAAAGACTGCTGGTACAATCCTAGGCAGTAGGCCAGGAGCAGATGTGCAGGCTAGCCAGGATTCTGAGAAATGTAAGGCAACTTCTAAAGTAATACCCTCCTATAGCCCAGACAGCTGCACTCCCACCCCACCACCACATACTTAAATCACACATACTAAAAATCACTTCATCTCGATCGGAAGCTTTTAACTGGACAAGTACAACAAGCATACCCACTACGGACAGGTGTACGTCAACATGGACATCTATGTATTTGTTGGCCCATCTGCACCTGTTTAAATTTCACGTACGTGTCTGAAGCTAGGACAACTAATCCCTTAATATATTTAAACGGGACCGGTTACACCCACGGGCAGTACATGATGCCAAGCAGCTAACAACATACTATACACATGTCGACGTCTGTCCTGTCACCCACGTAAAATACTTGAAAAGATAACATTACTGTGGATTTTAAAGCAAGGCGAAACTTCACAGAAATAGCATGCACTTGTTTCAGCGATCCATATCCATGCCTAAAACTGACTTAAGAAACCAAAAATCGAGAAGCAGCGCCAGTCCAAATCCACAATACGTGCTACTTACGGCTGGATGCCTGGTTTGGGGGTACATCTTGCTCAGATCGCGAATCATTCACCCGCTTTAGTTTGAAGTTCCCACTAAGTACTCATTCATTAATTCTCAAATACAATAGGAATCCACAATGAGGGAGGAGGAGGAAGAGCGTATGGAGTTTACTACTCTCGGCTCCCCAAACACTCTCTTTCCCTGGACGACAAACCCTTCCAACATTCCAGCTTTGATTCAAGGAACCGCCCGCCACTGCAGGTATTCGACACGGGTCAGTGCCTGGTGCAGCCTCCCGCCAGCCTTCGACCACAAAGAGAAGCACAACAACTGGGATGGGTCACCAAGCCAGAGCTTTCAGCCATTAGCCTCTCCCGCCGTGGTCAGCTCGGCGGCTCCTTTCCCTGCAATTGCAAACGCACCTTGTTAAACAGACTAAACACTTCCTTCCCGGTATCCGTTTGTTTCCACCTTTCAAACTGTCGGGTCTCGTCCAAGACCAAAAAAGCACACCTTTTTTTTTAAGTCTCGCCACACTAGCTCGACTTTTAAGGGTCGATGCTTTCAATTGTATGGACCGGAAATATTCCTATAGTGTTGCCCACAGGTACACAATCACAAAGTGGAAAACAAAACAAAAAAAATCCTCATGACAGAACACATTCTACAAAGACGCTTGCAAAGCCCTAACAACACGCTCTCTGTAGGTGACTTCTTTGACCAAATTTAGCAGCAGCACATCATTAACATTCTGATACATATTCACAACAAATGAGGAAAGGACCAGTGGATTATGGGAGACGTAGTCTTTACAAATCATCCAGTTATTATCTATTAAAGGACGCATAAATTCGCAAAACTACAGCTTCCCGACGGGAATAAACGCCTGACAACTTTCTAGTCTCCACCTCCAAGAAGCTTGTATCAACACAAACCAATAAGAAAAGAAAACACCAATAGTCTGCTATCCCATTAATGCCCATCACTGGATTCTGGCGAATGGTTTATTAGGGGTGGTATTGTATACGGAGAGCCCACGTGGGAAATGATGTATAATCTGAAAGGCTCCAATTACAGCTGTAACCATTGGCAGTGGCTCCTCCTAAACATTGAGCCCGCACTCCTGACGTTGCATAACGACAGCACTCGAACAGAGGAAACATTTGTTGAGCTGTCCATCAAAGTAACGTGGGTTACTGTAGCTCTTCAGTTGTTGGTGTTGAAAACAACAAGAGGAATGTACTCAACCTCCCATTTTCTCTCTGTCCTATCCCTTCTACTATCACCCCTATCGGGAATGCTGACTAATTAGGGTCCAGTGTATTTCTTAAAGAGATAAACAGATTTATCAGCCTAGGGTATAGCTCACAGTAAAAGGACACGAGAATGTTGTGGCTGTAAGGGAGGTGCAAACTTACCGCTTTTATCTGAAAACAAAGCTGTTTTTTAGTGATACTCACTCAAGGTCAAGCTGAACGTTAAGAAAGTGATTACGTTTCTGTTAAAATATAAACATAGTATTAAATATTTAAGCATATATGAGTCTGGTAATAGTGTTGCTAAAGAGTAACATTTTAAATGAAACGTGAAGTTTTAAATGCAAAAGGCTTGGTATCTTTTTCTTCCAAAAATACAAGTCCGCTTTTATGGATTTGTAATGTATTATGTTTGATAGCATATAAAATGTTCAGCATACACACGGATGTGTGTGTATTAGATGAAAGAAAGTATTTTTCAGCCAAAAACCTCATAACATTTGCCATTTTTCCTGTTTTCTTCCGTAGGCTACAACCTTCACAGTAGGGAATATCCCGCGAAAACACAGAAGGGTAGCAACTTTGTTAAAATGAAGGATGGTTAGTTCACTTATTAATTCAATTCAAATTTGCAGCCCGCTCTATATCTTTTAAGATGCTCCTGATTTGCTTCAGAATTTTCTTCTGTTCTGCATAAAACGTGGGAAAACCAAGAAAGCTTGCATTCACTAAACAGAGATAGATCTGTTTTGATTCCATATTCACCACAAAATGCTTAATAACACAAATCGTATTTTTGCAACTTTCCCCCCTTGAGTGTGTGTGTGTATGTAATATATATATATATATATATATATATATATATATATATATATATATATATATATATGTATAAAGTGTTCCTGATTTGTGGGGTATTGTCCCTTATTGTCCTATTGTTGGAGCTATGCCTCTCAGACATGCATCTATGAAATAAACACCAGCCATCAAAAATTGGTTTTGAAACGAAATTTCCAAAAGCCACTATAACGGTTTGAAAATTCTCCTAAAATACTACACGTACTGCATTTTGACAGCCAGCACAAGAAAGAAGAATCCATGTCACATCATGGACATATTATTAAAATACTCCTACTGCCGTACCGCAATAAACATTTTGTATTGTCCGTATATTGTTAACACTGTCATAGGACAGTGAAGCATTGGACTTGTCCTTGTGATTTACCCACTTCATGGGAGATGCTATCACGCAGTAACACCCACTTTGTCATGCATTCTTAATTGTTCACAAAATAAACTCGGAAACACTGGCTAATGTCTCCACATTTAGTGCAGCAACCGGTGGGAAGCCACGCTTCCAGTCAAATCAGTTCTCTGCCTCTCTCATCTTACAAGAATAATTTGCTTCCTTTGTAGTTAGCTCGTGGTAACTCTGTACTGTCCTTACTGATGTTTGCCGCGTTTTATTTCCTTTAATGCTGTCCGCTGTATACCAACTTGATTGTTTTGTACATGGTTTAAAGCTGCATCGATCCTTATCATCTAGTCAGTTATTAAAGGAATGCATGGAAAAAATCCATGCCTTGTATGAGAAAATAGGCATATATGTATTTCGTGTGTACTTATTTTTAACCTAAAGGTATCCATGAGAGAAGAGAAAATGGTAGCTCCAGCAGATAAATCTGTGACCAGTCAATAAATAAAACGAACTAAAAGTGGATTTGCTGATTGCCTGTTTATTTTACTATTTTATAAAGCATTACATGTTGGTTTTGGGAACGCTCTTCTTGTGGTTCTGGGACGGATATTTTTTGTAACGTAAAATTTAGCATGGCACTGTATGCATTCATTATGTCTGATTCAGTTTTATTTGTGCAGAATAGAGCACTAAAACAACCGCTAGATGACCGCTGGGGCATTAATATCACACCGTATTGACAAAATCAAGCGGCAAAGATCACCAATGGCCCTGATCAACACACTTCCAAGTTTATACAAAGTGTGAGTCACATAACAAAAAAGTACACAGAAAGCAAATGTTTCAAAATGTAAAATACAAGTTGATCTGATGAAATCCTCTTGGTTGATGAGAGCGCTTATACCACAGTGCTAAAGACTTCTGATTTTTTTATTGTAGTCTTAAAAGTCACTTTTTTAACTTGGAGTGGGGGGTCTTTCATTTTTAAAACATTTTAGGCAAGCAGAAGTACTACTGAATGTGCAACGTAAATAGTCGTATTTAAAGGTGTCTCGTTAAGCTTATGTGTTTAATACTAGAGCCACTCGAGTATATTTTTCAGACTCATAAATTAATTAATTCACTTTCAGATTAGCCACATAATTTAGTTCAAAGACACATGAAACCTAGACCCTATCCTGTTAATAAATGGGCACACCTTTGGAATTTAGTGGGGAAACTGAACCATTTGGGGAAAACAGGTGTGGACAAATGGAGGAATGAACTTGAAGATGCCACACAATAACAAAGCTGAGCTTCTTTTTTATTTATTTATTAGTTCTTTTTTTTTTTTTTTGCCTTTAGGTTAGATGTAGATCCCCAGTGGAGAAGTCTGTAAGAAACTGAGCACATTGAGAGGGCTGTCAACCTGTCCGGCTAACTGGAGGGTGTTGTGGCCATTGATCCTTTTATCTAGGAAACTCTAAAGTCTTTCAAGTTGTGTGATATGTTTAAATAAACACATGTCAAAAAGAGGCATTATATTCAGTAATGGGTCTGATAAGAGATGAGTAAATGTATTTATTTTTATTTTACATTTGTTAACCAGGAAAGTCAGACTGGACACAGGTCCCTTTTCAGCGGAGTCCCGGGGAGAAAATCTCCACAAGTTACATTACGTAAGTAAAATTAAACACATAATAAAAATTACACACACAATAAAATAAACAATTTCTAAAAAATAATGAAGGTAACAATAAAAGTTCAGTGCAGTAGAGGCAAAACTCGAGCAGTATAATTTTTGGATGAAAACATGCAACCACAGATAGTGTTTTTTGACTATCTGTTAAATAGGTCCTTGGCCTATACTACAAATTTCTACAATGGTGACATATTTTAAGGTATGGTCTAAATAGCAGTTTTACCAGAGAGCTGGAATAACTTAACAGTACTCTCATTTTTATCTTTTTATACATTGTTTATGTCTTACCCTGGGGAGTAACAGGAGCATAGCCAGTTGTTAGAAGAGTGGGTTTTCAGGAGCATTTTAAACTGTATAGTAGAGTTATTAGAAGTTATCTGGCAATAGTGCAACCAAAGAGAGACTTACCAGCATCATTCTTGTATTTGTTGACTTTTGTGAGGTTCTGGTTAGTAGATCTTAAGGGTCTAGCAGTAGTTCTTCTTTTTCGGCTTTTCCCGGTTAGGGGTCGCCACAGTGGAACTCCGGTTCACTAATGATTGGCAGTAGATTTTTTTTTTACGGTGCCGAGGTGCCAGCCTGAAGCCCAACCTTCAACGAAGGCACGCCCATTCACACATGTCTTTCGAACACCACTCGAAAGCGGTGAGGACATGCAGACTCCACACAGAAGGAGCTCCAGCCGAGAATCGAACGGGAGAACATCTTGCTGTGAGGCGACAATGCTACCGCGGCACCACCACGGCTTAAGGGTCTAGCAGTAGTATATAGGGTTGAATTAGATCCTGGAGTGCAGGGGTTTTGTCTGGAAGATAGTATAACTTGTGTGCTACTGACAATTAACTGAGTAGCAGAAGTTCTGGGAGCTCAAGCCAGTTAAGCTGCTATAAAGATAGACAGAGATGTGATCTGTATGAGGCTTCAGTAACAAACTTGGCAATCTTGTTGTAGCAAGATTCCATTTTGTTTAAATCAGCCTGGTGGAGGTTAGTCAGGACTGGGGAGGCATAGAGGAGGATGGACAAAAGATGAGTCCTTGCTACTGTGGCCTTGGTATGTCTAGTGATAAAATGCTTGTTTCTATAGAGGAAGCCAAGGTTCTTGTTTACTTTCTTGATGGTTTGAGCTATATGGATGTCAAATCTCAGGTTGTTGTCAATTTCTATACCTAGTAGTTTAGTTTGTGAGGCTGGACTGATCTGGATATTATCTTTGGAAGTTATGCCAAAATAGTTGTCTGGAGGGGGGGACCTACCTGGGCTGAACAGAATACGTTTTTTTTTTTTTTTGGGATTATGACTGAGTTTGGTGTTAGTATACCATGTTTCAGCTAAGGTAAAGTTATTTTGGGTTAGGGTATGCAGTTATTTTATTGTGGGACCGGCACTTATAAGGGTGGTTTCATCAGCATATTGTACTACTGAGGCAGAGAGTGTGGAGGAAGAGAACTGGTTAGTAAAAGAGAGAAAAGCAATGGGCCAAGGATGGAACCTTGAGGGACACCTAAGGATATTGGTGACAGAGGGGATAGTCGGTAAAGGGGGATTAAGGCATCTTTGGACTAGAGAGGATCTTTGGAAATTAAATAAACAGGAGAGATGGCTTTTAGAACATGAAACAAAATACTCAGCAAGTTATGAACAACATTAACCTGTCTGTAACTTCATTTTTAGTTTGCTTTGTTGTTGCAGTTTAAAGCATACACACTTGTAGACAATACTTTTTCATACATGGACATAATAAATAGTATTTGGTGTAGGTAATAAATAAAAAAATTACCCTTTTCTTAACATTTGAAGGAATGATAAAGGAATATTTTCATTTGGCAATTTTAGAGTTGGGCTAAAGAGATGATTGCCTGGTGTTAACAGACAGTCAAAAAAACACATTTTTTACTATTAGCTAGTTTGTCTATTTATTCCTGCAAAAATGTATTTGCAGTAGATGGAGTATCATAAAAATCATCCAGATGATAAGCCTGTAAGGCACCTCTCTGATCACCTGATACACACACACACACACACACACACACACACACACACACACACACACACACACACACACACACACTTTATATATATATATATATATATATATATATGTATATATATATATATATCTACATATACGTGTGTATGTATATGTGTGTGTGTATGTGTGTGTGTGTGGGGGGGGGGGGAGGACTGCTAATTTGGGGACTGATCCAAGGAACACAGTCTCATAGAACAAGTAAGATTGCCCTTTAACAAGAATTTGCAGGAAGTTTTGAGGAATTGGTTGCATTTTGAGGAATGTAAGGGTCATTAGCCCCTCTAAAAGTTAAGATTCCTGTCCTTTCAGTTGAGATAGTAGGAGTCTATAGAAGCTTATGTGTTTGAGAAAGATGAAGGTGTTCCTGACATACTTAGCTGGAAGTAATAAATTGCAGAGAAGAAAGTAAGGGATAAAGCTTAGTGAAAATGGGTGATGGTTGTTAAGTCTTGCTTTGATACAAACCCTGCATGATTTTTGGTTGTCTCATTTAAAGGAGAACTGCACCCACATACTCAAAAACATGTTTATTTCATCATGCTTTGGTGTTTCCTACATTTTAACACCACTCTGGGACTACTTACAGGTTTTTAAATATTTTTATACATAATTTCTGAGTCTGACCACATGGAGTCTAACATCTTGAAGTGATCCTGATTGTTTAGTCTACCTCTATGTATCCCACAGTGCAGTGCTTGTCTGTAAAAAAATAAAAATTACATCATGCAGGCCTTTCTTCCTAAAGCTGTTGTCACTGCATTGATTTCACGTGCAAACACTGCTGTGTTTCTGTCACTTAGTTTTAAGTAACATTTCATGCCATCCATTGCCTATTTAAAACACAGTGCAAAAGCCACAGCACAGACTTTCAAACTGCTTTTTACTGCTACTTCTTTTTAGAATGGTTAAATTGCAGTCTTTTGTGAAGCCTGAATTGTACTACTTTGACTCATCTCCAATCATCATTCACACTTAACTTCCCTAGCTGTCAAAGTGCTAAGGGTAATTTGAGTTGTTACCTTCTGTGATTGACAGCTCACAGCAGTTGACTTGACTCATGCACTGTTTCCTTTTTTCCAGCCCTTGCTTTCTGTGTAGGTAGGGGAAGGATCAGGGAGCTGTGACATCACAGCATGGGTGGGTTTTTAGGATGGTCATGGTGATGTCAGTTTGGGGAGGGAATTGGCTGGAAAACTACCTGTATTCATCGGCCTTGATGACATCAACGAACTGGAGACTGCACAAGCTTTTGAAAGTGAAACCACCACAGTACAATAAGGTACTGTTATAGTGGAGATAAATAGTCGATTTAAAATATTTTATATGCTGCATTGTAGCTTATTCATAGCAGGGATTGTAAACAGGGAAAGAAAGGATAGAGAAGTTGAGCATTTAATAATGGAATCCCATTGTTGTCCTTTAAATACTAATCCTATGTGTGGGAATAATACAAAAATTTGAGGGGGGGGGGTAATAGGAAAGAATGGTTAAGTTACAAAGAAATATGGTGGCAGCTGTTTACAGATGCTGCCACTGAACCTGGTTTTAATGATTCCATAGCGGTGAAACCAGTATTAGTGTGTGTGTGTCTTTCGGCTTTTCCCGGTTAGGGGTCGCCACAGCGGAACTCCGGTCCGTTAATGATTGGCAGTAGAGCTTTACATGCTGGCTTGCCGGGCCTAACGTACAACCTTCAACAAAGGAACGCCCATTCACGCATGTCGTCACACAGTAGACGCTTTAACTGAGAATCGAACGGGCAACGTCTAACTCTGAGGCGACAACGCTACCGCAGCACCACCACTATTAGTAAATTAGTAAAATAGTATAATAATACAAGTCCCTTTGATTGTACTGACAACACATGTTATATGTCAACAGTGGTTGTATGATGGTTTATAATAAGTGAATGTGGAGAATGTTATTATATGTAGTACACTTACAAATTGCATTTTAACCATCAAAAAGTACTCCACAAAACATTTCACTATATAGACTACTAATTAATTTAGCATATTAAAATTCGTTCAACTTCATTAAATTAATTTACATTCTATTCCAACATCAAAGTTCCATATTTATAGTAATATTTATTTATTTATATACAATAATCACAAATAAGTGCATAAATATTATTATTTTCAATAAGCAATATTTATTTTATTTTTGAACCACACTCAATATAAACTATGTATATTATGATGAAGAACTTTTTAATTGGTAGATGATTTTGAAACTAAAGATTTTAGATATATACATATGTATTTATTAAAACATACAGGTTATTTTTTACTTTTATTTTTATTTTATTATCAAGTGGTACAATATGAGCTTATGAATTGCCAGCATTGAATTTTTTTAACATTTACATTATTAGGATTGCATGATTAAACACAGGAAATTTAGCAATACATTTTCTTAGCATTTAGATTAATTTTTAAAGTATTCAGAAGTATAGTTAGTTAACAAATAAAGTAATATGATGTTTAATATGCAAGATTTTTATGATGAATATAGCTTTAAGCATTGTGCATAGTAATACTGTTTCGCGCCAAAAAGATTATTTAAATTGTGGATTTGAAATGTTTCTTTGTTCTGAAGAAGCCTACTTGGATAGGTGAAAGCGCTTAACCGTGAATTATGTTTATGTAATTGACTATCGCTGTGAGTGTTTCAATAAACATCTTGGCTGTTTTTGCTGTGGATACTGCGTTTCCTCTTATTTTGTTGTTAGAGAAGATAGCGCAGTTTAATTCACCTTTCTGTATAGGTAGGGGAAGGACCAGAGAGTTGTGACATCACAGCATGGGTGGGTTTTTTAGGACTGTCGTGGTGATGTCAGTTTGGGGAGGGAATTGGCTGGAAAACTACCTGTATTCATTGGCCTTGATGACATCAATGAACTGGAGACTGCAGCAAGCTTTTGAAAGTGAAACCACCACAGTACAATAAGGTACTGTTATAGTGGAGATAAATAGTCGATTTAAAATATTTTATATGCTGCATTGTAGCTTATTCATAGCAGGGATTGTAAACAGGGAAAGAAAGGATAGAGAAGTTGAGCATTTAATAATAGAATCCCATTGTTGTCCTTTAAATACTAATCCTATGCATGGGAATAATACAAAAACATTTAAAATAAGACTGCTATTTTTAAGTCATGTTTTATTACAGACTGTGTGTGAAAGAATCCAGGACAATTGATGGAATGAACTATATTTTATTTTCTGTTACCCATCATTTTCTACAGGGAAGTACTTTTTATTGTCAAGTACATCAGTCTCATGATAAAGACAGAAACTGGCAAGACTGACAATTCACTGCTACCTTTGCGGCTGTATTGGGCAGAAAACATTTTTATATAAAAATGTGACTTATTAACAGCTACTTAAAAATGTCCTGCCGCTCCTCACCCCCCCAAGAAAAGACTGGACCTGAGTATCAGTTACTAACTGCATGCTCAACAGAAGTAAGCCTCTTGAGTGCTACCTTTTAAAGTGACAGGAAGATGTACTGCAGTGCATCTGAAACTGGCTGACAAAACTAACTGCTGTCTGAGAGATTTAGGACTGTTTCCTTGTGGTAGTGAAGAGGGTAATATTTTGTAGTCTGCAGGATTGGCCCAATAGCGCAACTTCCTACACCCGGTTGACCTATTCTTTCTTCCTTCGGGGCAGAAGCCCTCCAGCCCATGCATTCCCTGACTGAGGTGAGAGTTGGGTACTAGTGAGAGGGACAGTCTGCTTAGTCTAGAGTGTTCTATCTCTACCCATTTATCTGCCCCTGTGCTTGGCTATAGCTGATGTTCGGAGGGGCATGAGTGCTTCCATACTTACATAAGCTCCTGAACAAGAAGTATCCCTCACATTGTAGGCACACTAGGCTCTTTACTGCGGTGATACACCACAATGTCACCCCTGCCATGAGACATTTAGTGACAACAATAATAGACCTGTAAAAACTGTCTGTTAATGCTAGCCAAAAAATTGTACCTAAAACATGCATACAGAAAATGGACCCATGAAATGTAGTAATGTTGAACTTTCTGCTTTTTGCTACAACACTGTTACTAAACTTCCTAGATGTAATACTGTGATAGAGGGAAAATGAATGCAATTATTACTGGATTCTGGAAGCACAATTATACTAGATAAAGCACAATATATTTAGCATAAAACAACCAGTAAGAAGAAAATTGAAGTGACATTTACACGGCGACAAGAGGGATTTCCCTGTAATGTAGACAGAAATGCAAACTCTTCAAAGTGAAGTGTTACACCCTGTAGCACTAGTGCTTAACAACACATGATGTGATAAGTGAGCATTACTTTTCCGCAGTTTAAAGAGCTATGTTTTCCTCTTCCTTGGGGAGGGGGGTGAGGGTGTGCAACCAGATATTTTGTCAGAATCATATAGCCCTTAAAGGGAAAATAGTGTTGAGGTAGAAGGCACAAAAGGAGCTAAAATATGACCCAGGGTGGAAAGCTTAAATAAGCCTGGTAGTGACAGAACGACTCCATTTGTTAAAATAATAAAGGAAAATCATGTGGAGACTAACAGAGAAAGTGAACATTACATACATACATACATAAATAAATAAATAAATAAATACGTATGTAAGTCAATGTGGAATCTGACAGGGAAGAACCCATGGCTAAGAATACACTAAAGGGAAGTGAGTATAGAAAGCAAAAATAGATAAATTCTTAATCTGAAGGAGAGTGGAATGGGAACCTGAACAGTGTCTGAAGATTCCTCTTGCTACATAAATGTAGCAAACTATTCAGAAAGAGAAGCAGGACTCTCAGTGTAAAAACGTAAGGAGAATACTAAAGGAAAGTGCCAGAACTCTTAGTGGAAGAAAATTATTTTCACAAGTTGCTTTTTTAGAGGTTAAATTAAACAGACTGGAGAAACGTGTACATGTATTTAAAGATAGGAGGCCATGGCCTCTGCTTCACACAAGAATATTGATACGAGTAATGCTGACTTGGCTGTCCTCCAGGCAAGCCATGACAACGTCAGGAAAGCTCAGTGGGAAGACAATGCATTAAGCAGAGCAAGAAAAAGTATACACTTTTTGTTTGTTTATTTATTTGTCATCTGAATACTGGGAAGACATGCTGGTTTGTTAATCTCTTTTAGACATGATACAAAGCTCAAAGAGCAAGCACAGTCAAAAACAGTAATATAAATTATAAAGAAACTATTTAAGGATGAATACACGACATGCAGAAGACCGAACAGTGATATAACAAAAGGTGCAGTATGCATAGGCATAATATGCTGAAGACAGTAATTGTACAAAATTAAATAAAAATATAGTTAAGTGCAATTTGTAGAATAAATGTGTACATTTCAAAAGTATTAATTTATTGGTTCATGATGCCTTATGAGGTTTGCCTGCTTATCTATTATCATAAAAGCATGTGCACATAGCTTCTTTTAGTAGGTAGTTTCTGTCTTCTTTTTAAATGTTTTGAATGTTTGCTGCTTCTTACTATATTTAGCAGATGTTTCCATGTGACAGGCCCTATCCTGGAAAAGGCTTTTCTTTCCACAGCTGTTTTGAAACAAGGATGTGCTACTGGCCGTGTATCATCTTGATTGTTTCTAAGAGCAAAGACTTACAACGTAAGAGGGCAGGAGTTTAACTCTCACAGGTAGGCGATACCTTTCCTTTATTCTTTAGAGTAGTGGTGTTCCTAACATTGTCATGCTCATACCTGAAAGTGGTCTGAGGCTCGGGAAGATCACTGTGGTGTGTGCACAGAACAGCCAATGGCACACATCTACACATTTTGTTTACAGCTACGTGTATCCTTTGAGTATTGCATGAAGAGTCTTCTTCTTTTGGCTTTTTCCCATTAGGGGTCGGCATAGCAGAACAACAGTCTACAGAGCAATTGGCAGTGGAGTTCTACAGAGCTGAGTTGCCAGCCCGGTGCCCATCCTTCCACAGAAGGCACATACTGCACACACTCACACCTAGGGCCAATTTAGAGTGTCCAGTCCACCTGCAGCATGTCTTTGGGATGTGGGAGGAAACAGGAACATCCAGAGGAAACCCATGGCAGAAGGCACCCCACCAAGAATCAAACCAGAGAACCTCTTGCTGTGAGGTGGCAACGCTAACCACTGCACCACTGAGGCAACCCTGAGTATTGTATGAAGAGTGAAAAGCTAAAATGGGGACACCATATTCAAGTTTTGGGAAGTGCACATTATTTGCTATAGCTGTGTAGGTAATAGAAGATATGAGAGACATGTGACAGTTTTAATTGGGATATAGTTACATTGCAGTAGTACTGGTATTCAGTGACATTAAGGATTATATTACTCTAGTCATACATTACCTCTTATGAGAATAACTCGGATCATACCACAGATAATTTGAGGGGCGCTATGCATGAGATAAAGCATTTAGGAGCTGCCTCTGTCCATTAGTAGTACAAGGGGCAGTCCTGGGGTAAATTTTGATTTTCCCATCCATAAGTCTGAGTTGCGCTTGAATATGGACATGGATGAACTTTGTTTTATATGGATGGAGAGTCTGTCTCACAGCAGCAGTATCCTCTGCAAGTTGTACCTGTCCCTCTAAACTGTTTTGCTGATGTTGCAGAAGAGGTTTAGATTCCTAGACCAGATATTTCTGATGACATTTGACATGTTGATGTGCAGTAAATCCATCAGTAATGGGTTGGAGGATGCCTTCTATGCCAGAGATATGTCATCTCTTAGCAGTTTTTAGGATACCAAGTATATTGACAGGGCTTTGAGTCAGTCTATGTAAGACTTGTTTAGGCCTTATATCCTTTTGTTAAGGTATTTCTCTCTGTGTTCAAGATGTTGCATGTATCTAGACAGATACATACCAAAGCAAGCATTATATTCAATGACTGGCCTAATGAGAGCTGAATAAAAGGCAGCAATGATATCTCTAGATATAGGCACTATCCTTTTGTTTATATGCTGAACAATATAGAAGCCTGTTTTACAACATTAGACCCATGTTCGTCAAATGTTAGGTCACTATCCATATGTTACCAAATCTCAATCAATTGGGTCACCTCTTAGGGGAGAATTGTCAATGTGGTAGTTCCCTGGGGTAGATGACTTCCTAAAGGATACAATAATGCACTTTTTGGCAGCAGTAATTTATTTGGGACAAACCTTCCTGTAGGATGGCTAAGTCATTTGGGGATTCTATGACCTCTCCTAGGTTGCTGTCACCTGTAAACGTAAGTCAACCAGAGCCCTTTGGTATTGCTTTTTACTTCAAAAAAGTAGATGCCAAACAGGAGAGGTCTCAGCAGAGAACTCTTGGGGACTCCACTGGTGACTGGTCACTTTGTGGAGGTAACTTCCCGTATTTTGATTATCTGCATTCTATCTGTGAAACAGCTGGCAATCTAGCGGGTGACATAGTGGTTGATTCCCAGTTTATTTAGCTTTTCTACAATGTCTAAGGGGGGAATTGTGTCAAAAGCTTTGGCCATGCCAGCTATATACTGCCATTACTAATATAGGCTTAAAAACCTTAGTTAAAGCAGATACAGGCTTTTAAAATGAATTTAAAATCAGATCAAAAAATGAAAATACTTTCTTAAACTGTATAATGGAAGTTCAGTTGTGTAAGTTGAACTTACCATAACAGTAAATGCTGAAATGATCATCGCCGTGGTAGCCTTGCCTTAGCTATATGGGTTATATCCTGCCAAGGATATAACAGCTGGCCAGCTTCCAAGGTTTCAGGACACCTTCCATGCACCCAATCTGTCAAGCAGCTCAGGCTGAGCTGACTACAACACAAGTTTATGCAGCTGAGAGAGGAAGGCTGAGCCCTGTAAGGACAGTGCAAGGAAAAAAAAATATCTATAACATGGCATAAAAAGCACAGCAAAAAACAAGGAGGATGATGGGAAGGAGCAGCTACTGCAGCACTGGTCATTCAAATATCTACTGTTGTGGTAATTTCAACCTACACAACTGTGCTATGTTCTTCATATTGATCACTGCTACAGTAGCATTAGCTATGTGGGTAGATTACCATAACTTATTCAATTTAGGAGGTGGAAGGAGAAGGGTCCAGGAACCCATGGAACATAGTCCTGTCAAAGCTTGTTCTTGATCTAGAGAAGGGATCAAGCTTATAGTGCTCTGTGAAAGTATGTACAAAAGACCAAGTAACAGCTTCTAGAATAAATCTAGAATTCAACCATTTCCAAAAAGCCATAGATGAAGCCAGGACCCTGGTAGAGTGGGTCTTGACCCTGCCTTGAATATATTTGTTATGGTGAGTATAACAAAAGGTAATAGCCTTAGACAACCATTTTGTAGTAGTCTGTTTTGATAGAGGTTGTCCCTTCTTCTTACCTTTACAAGAAATGAACAATTAAACTGAAGATCCAAAAGATTTAGTTCTGTCAAGACAGAACCTGAGCTGCCTGTGGACATCCAAGGTATGGAGTATCCTTTATCCCTCATTTTAAGGTTCAGGAAGAAAAATAGGAATATGGTTAGTTTGTCTTAAAGTAAATTAGGATACAACTTTAGGCATAAAAGAAGGATTAGTTCTCAGCAACTCTGTCTCTGTGGAAAATGAGACAAGGTTGACACCATAAGAGCTTGGATCTCAGAAGCCCTTCTTGTAGAGGTCAAAGCAATCAATAAAACCGTTTTCCATGTTAAGAACTTCAAGTCAGTCAGATTAGATTGTTCAAATGGAGTAGTATTAGCTTCTCTATCACAAAATTAACATAGCAGGGAGAGGCCACCAGTTTTCTAGGATCCTCTTATGCAAAACCCCTTCCAAGAACATTTTAACGTGCATTGAAAGTGGAGTACCCATGGGTAGGCATGCTGAAATGGCCAATAAATTAATATTGATAAAGGAATAAGAAAGGCCATACTATAGCAACTCACACAAATATTGTAAAAACAGAGAACAACTAGCCATGAATGGGTGCTGGTTGTGTTGTTGGTACCAACTAGAAAACATTTTCTATTTAATAATGCATGATTTTCTAGTAGCAGACTTTCTTGCCTCCATTAGTACCTGCTGCACATCCTCAGAAAGCAGGTGCCTAAAAGGAATTATGTACCTATCATCCATGCAGTTAATTGAAGATGATTGAAGTTGGGGGTTATCAAACACCCCTTGTGTTGTGTGAGTAGATCCAGTCTGTGAGGAAGCCTGTGATAATTACCACTGATCATTTCCAAAAGAAGGGAGAACCACAGTTGCCTGGGCCAGAAGGGAGTCACCACCATGATCTTGGGGGTTCCTTTTGAATCTTCAGAAGTACCCTGGATATTAGTGGAAAGGGTGGAAAGGCACCCCCTTTTTTGAGGTTTACCCAGTACATACCCTATGTTTATTAATATTAGCTTGTCTTATGGCATGAACATTATTTCTAATATAGAGGAATTATTCACTGGTATCATTTTTCTGTAACTTTTGATTTTATATCTACATGTTTCCTCTTCATAAGTCCAATATAGAACAGCATGAAGATATGAGGTTTCATGCATGCATCTTAATGCCTCTTAGTAGGCATATCGCAGGGTGGTTTCTAGCCTATGTTGGCTTGATACACTTTTAATCAGCATAGACAGGTCACCCTTTATATTTATATTTATATTTATTTAAGCTCTTGCTTTATTTGACATTCAGAGAGGTCTTATAGTCTAGTTGCTAATATGATGAGCTTGGATTCATCATATATACAGGCTCTCATGCTTGTTTGCACATATCTTTTATGGTTGTGTATATATATTTTTACATACTGTATGTATTTCCTCATTTTCTCACTCTATTAGCTATGTATTTAGTTTATATGTTCATAGAAGGGAGGCATTTAGTTACGGTACTTGAACCAATGCCCCTTTCATTGATATGATTAAGTTTTAAGCAACCGGCGGTTGTTATAAACACGGCTTAATGCTTGTAAAGTTATGTATACTCTAGGCATTAGGACCCAGAAGAAGCCTTGTCTTCTTCAAGTCATCCTTCAGAAGCACGTGATTCTCCATTATAGCTATGAGCAGCTTTTGGATGTGTAATATATACAAAGTAGAAATGGTTTGTAAATATATACATGGTTTTGGATCGTGAAATGTTCTACTGAGGCAAAGTAAGCTCTATTTTTATGTTGTACGCTTGGTCGTAGATTTTCAGCGTTCCTCATGTCTATTTTGATATATTCACGCTAGTGAGCAGTGAGTTGTTTTATTTAGTTTTATTATTCTGAACACAGCAATGGCTGTTATGCTTGGAAAATGTAGGTCAGCATAATACTGAACTAAAATGTATATCTGATGTTGTAGAATTCTTTGGAGCTGTTTTTCGATAAATTTTGTTGTTTGATTTGAATGATGGTTATGATTCATTATTACATTGCTATGTGCATAATTTATATGAACAGTTTTAGGTAATGCATTTCAAACTGTATTTTAAACTGTTTTTTAAACTGTTTAGATTGTTTTTTGTCTCTATGACTACTAATTTATAATTGATTAATTGCATTTGTATGTTTAATGAGCCCGCCCAAAAGCTGTATATAAGCACTACAGATTTCATTTTGAATTGATATCTGAAGAAGCATAGCTTGGCTATCGGCGCTCATTTCATGTTATTTGAATAAAAGTTCTTGCTGTTTTGAAGGATTGCCTATGGTCATTACTTGGGAGTTGCTGTAACCTATGTCCTGCTGATATTCGTGGTGGCTGCTTTCACATTTTACAGCTTTTTCTTCTTTTTGTTTGGTGAGAGCACCTTCAGCTGTGAGTAGTATTCCTGGTACTGTTATCTTCTTCTGCTGTTTGTCTACTACTCTGTGCCCACGATGGATAATCAAAATGTTGGGAATGCTTCCACTCCAGGGTCGAGGGAGACGTCTGCTTATGGACAGGTCTGTTTGTACAAGACATTAACCCTTTATTGTCACTGGATTTGAATGAGGCACCAACTTTAAGAAATGCTAATGACACTGGTGAAAATTTACAAGAGTTCCATGACCAATTGAGAATGCTAGAAAACAACCTTTATCAACTACAAAGATATTTGTGGCAAAGACTACACCTAGAAGCGTGTCTGCACTATAAGGTAGTCCCCAGAGGCATGCGGTGTTCTGCATGCCTACCTATGGGGACTCCCATCCGTCTCTGTTAAAGCAATGGCAGGACTTAAATATTAATCTAGGGTTTGATTATGTGAGACTCCTGTTGTCCTATTTTTCACCATTAGAAACTGAACTTGAACAAAACAGATGTTCTTTATCAATATATTCTCGACAATTTTTCTTCTGATTATTGTAGAAGTTATGTCGTTTTACACATGTTAAATCTTTTGGTGAAAGGTTGAGTAAAACCAAGCAACATAAATTAAAGAGAGACCACACAGACTTTCAAAATGGCCAAGTGTTTGTGTGGCCTAGACATCAGGGTGAACAAGCTAATGCCATTAGTAATACCACTCATCAGGCACATGCCTCTGCTGGCTTAGAAGCTACCAATGATCCTATATCATCATCTCTAGATCTCCACCCTACGGATTGCAGACAGTAGCGGTTTCTAACGGATTCGTGATTTGGACCCTATTGAGATCCAGAGTATGGACACACCACCACCAAATCAGGAAGCCCTGCTGAACCATCATTGTACAGGAGCCATATCCAAGAATAAAAATGTGAAAGATATGAAGAATCCCCTTTCTTACCCTATCAGCGGAAGTTTACCCCACAAGGGAGGCGTTCCAGCAGCAGGGGCGAGAAAATATTCTGTCGAGCGGAACATGTCCAACAGAAGGACAAGGTACTGACTCTGGTGTTTAATTTTTCTAATGTTGCTATTGATCCAGCTGTATTCAGCCTTCTCAACAGAGGCCTTTCTTTTATTCCTGCTGCTAGAGCCTTACTAGAAGATACACTACTGGACTTGAGACTCTTTTGTAGTCCTGTTAGTCTTAAACTCTTTTGCGAACAATGATAGCGGTATTAATTCAAATGAACCACTACATATTTTTAAGAAAAGAGTACCTTTTCACCGCCATTACAACCAATGTTACAATGTTTTTTGGATCTTTGTGAAAATGATTTATATATGTTGTTTTCCTCAAAACATAATAGGAAAGGGAGGTTTTATAATCTCAACAGAGAAGAAAATTGTGCCCTAACTTGGCTTAAGGGCAATGATAAATTAGTTGTGAAACCTGCAGATAAAGGGGGGGGGGTAGTATTAATGGACTCAGAGGATTATAAGAAGTGCATGTTTGAACTGTTATCTGATCATAACACGTATACTCGTATTTCCACACACCATGTGTCTACCATTGTGAACAATGTTAAGGATAACATTTATGATCTACTGCTATGCAGGCAGATCAGTTTAGAGTTATATGAGTATCTGTTGCAAACTGACCCGATCATACCCATTCTTAAGGGCCTCCCGAAGGTCCATGAGGAGACATGGCCCATTCCTATGAGACCCATTGTAGCAGGTGGGAGTTGGGTTACGGCCCACATTTCTACCTTTCTTGAGAGTATTTTCGTCCAGTGGTAGATAGCTGTAGTAATATACTTAGGGATACCTACCAACTACTTGAGACCCTGAAAAGTGTACATTTAGAGAAATCTAGGGGAAGTTACCTACTTGTAACCATGGACGTTGAGAAACTTTTTACATCTATCCCCAATGAGGTAGGCATTCAATATATTAGAGAACTACTACACAAGGAAACTCAATTCTCCACTGATAGAATCACTTTGGTTACGCAATTGTTGGATATAGTTCTTAGCAATAATGTTTTCATGTTTGGAGATGAGTTCTTCCTGCAGGCATGGGGGGTAGCTATGGGGACCCCTGTGCCAACACATATGCTAACCTCGTAGTTTATTGGTGGGAGAAACAGTTTCTGTTTGGTCATACATCCTTTAACCAGGTTAAGTATTATAAAGGTTTGTGGATGATATACTCCTAATTTGGGAAGGACCCAGGACAGATTTCTTAGTATTATTGGAACATCTGCATACTACCACTAATTTTTTGAAGTTTACGGTAGAGAGCTCCCATTACCAGGTAAATTTTTTAGATGTTACGATACGTTTGACTGATGAAGGACTCATTACCACTACATTGTTTAGGAAAACTGCCTGGAGAAATGCATTGCTGGCTGCTGATAGCATGCATCCAGCATTACCTTTCGTGGGATAGTAACCAGTCAGTTCACCAGGATATTCAGACTCTGTCAGAATGTGAAAGATTTACATGAAGAATCCACTAAGTTAGAATATCTGTTTAATGAAAGGGGCTATGATATGCAGATGGTTAGAGATATCAGGAGGAAAATTATTGGTGACATAGATTCTGCCAACATTTGTGAGTCACATACAACCCATGGGTTTAGAAATAAAGTCCCTGTGGATTTGACTCGTGATGGTAATACCTTACAATATGTCATTAAATATACCAGTGAAGTTGAAAGTATTAGATGTATCATCAGAAGAAACTGGAATGTTCTCACTGGGAACAAGCAGATCAAGGATATAGTGGGTTCTTCACCCAGATTCTGTTATAAAAACAGTGATAATTTAAGGAAACAACTATGTAATGATCAACATATTACTAATGTAAGCAAACCCATATGTCTACTCTTGGGTGATATAACAACTAAAGGGACTTACCCTTGTCTACATTGTCCCAGGTGTAATAGCCTTAGTAAAGCAGGGAATTCAAGCACCCGTGCATGGATATAACTTTTAAACCTAAATTTTATGCAGATTGCAATACAAAAATGTTGTTTATTTGGCTACTTGTCTTTTCTGCTCAGCCTTTTACGTGAAGCTTAACCAAGAGGAGATTGCGTGATCGCATTTATAACCATCTCTATGAAATTAGAAGACAAGATGAGACCAATGCCTTGGCTAAACACATACAAGAATATCCCTCCCATTGTTTTGCCTTTAGAGTCTTACAGATTATTAGATCCACAGCTAGGAGAGGTAGCAATGAACACATGCTAGCCAAGGCTGAGTTACACTGGATACTCAAGTTAGCAGCACACCTTCCCGGGCCTGAATAGCTACATACCTTTAAAACCTATACTACTTGAACGTAGATAGGATTGTATAAGTTTACTATATTTTATTTTGTTCCCAAATATGTAGGGTTCTCTTACCATTATACTGTTTGGACATGATGGCTTTAACATTTATATTCTTGTATGACTTTGTCTATTTTTTAGCCATGGTCTGAGGGTGCTCCCATTCCATTAACACCCCCTTTTTTGAGGTTTACCCAGTACATACCCTATGTTTATTAATATTAGCTTGTCTTATGGCATGAACATTATTTCTAATATAGAGGAATTATTCACTGGTATCATTTTTGTAATTTTTGATTTTATATCTACATGTTTCCTCTTCATAAGTCCAATATAGAACAGCATGAAGATATGAGGTTTCATGCATGCATCTTAATGCCTCTTAGTAGGCATATCGCAGGGTGGTTTCTAGCCTATGTTGGCTTGATACACTTTTAATCAGCATAGACAGGTCACCCTTTATATTTATATTTATATTTATTTAAGCTCTTGCTTTATTTGACATTCAGAGAGGTCTTATAGTCTAGTTGCTAATATGATGAGCTTGGATTCATCATATATACAGGCTCTCATGCTTGTTTGCACATATCTTTTATGGTTGTGTATATATATTTTTACATACTGTATGTATTTCCTCATTTTCTCACTCTATTAGCTATGTATTTAGTTTATATGTTCATAGAAGGGAGGCATTTAGTTCTGTATTTGAACCAATGCCCTTTCATTGATATGATTAAGTTTTAAGCAACCCGGCAGTTGTTATAAACACGGCTTAATGCTTGTAAAGTTATGTATACTCTAGGCATTAGGACCCAGAAGAAGCCTTGTCTTCTTCAAGTCATCCTTCAGAAGCGTGATTCTCCATTATAGCTATGAGCAGCTTTTGGATGTGTAATATATACAAAGTAGAAATGGTTTGTAAATATATACATGGTTTTGGATCGTGAAATGTTCTACTGAGGCAAAGTAAGCTCTATTTTTATGTTATGCGGCAGTCGTAGATTTTCAGCGTTCCTCATGTCTATTTTGATATATTCACGCTAGTGAGCAGTGAGTTGTTTTATTTAGTTTTATTATTCTGAACACAGCAATGGCTGTTATGCTTGGAAAATGTAGGTCAGCATAATACTGAACTAAAATGTATATCTGATGTTGTAGAATTCTTTGGAGCTGTTTTAGATAAATTTTGTTGTTTGATTTGAATGATGGTTATGATTCATTATTACATTGCTATGTGCATAATTTATATGAACAGTTTTAGGTAATGCATTTCAAACTGTTTTTAAACTGTTTTTAAACTGTTTAGATTGTTTTGTCTCTATGACTACTAATTTATAATTGATTAATTGCATTTGTATGTTTAATGAGCCCGCCCAAAAGCTGTATATAAGCACTACAGATTTCATTTTGAATTGATATCTGAAGAAGCATAGCTTGGCTATCTGGCGCTCATTCATGTTATTTGAATAAAAGTTCTTGCTGTTTTTGAAGGATTGCCTATGGTCATTACTTGGGAGTTGCTGTAACCTATGTCCTGCTGATATTCGTGGTGGCTGCTTTCACATTTTTACAGCTTTTTCTTCTTTTTGTTTGGTGAGAGCACCTTCAGCTGTGAGTAGTATTCCTGGTACTGTTAATTAAACCGAAGATCCAAAAGATTTAGTTCTGTCAAGACAGAACCTGAGTTGCCTGTGGACATCCAAGGTATGGAGTATCCTTTATCCCTCATTTTTAGGTTC
The DNA here is from genome assembly GCF_019279795.1 of Protopterus annectens. Lineage (NCBI taxonomy): Eukaryota > Metazoa > Chordata > Ceratodontiformes > Protopteridae > Protopterus > Protopterus annectens. Next base: position 455,766,592 of record NC_056728.1, on the reverse strand, counting down.
AGGAAGGAAAATAGGAATATGGTTAGTTTGTCTTAAAGTAAATTAGGATACAACTTTAGGCATAAAAGAAGGATTAGTTCTCAGCAACTCTGTCTCTGTGGAAAATGAGACAAGGTTGACACCATAAGAGCTTGGATCTCAGAAAACCTTCTTGTAGAGGTCAAAGCAATCAATAAAATCATTTTCCATGTTAAGAACTTCAAGTCAGTCAGATTAGATTGTTCAAATGGAGTAGTATTAGCTTCTCTATCACAAAATTAACATAGCAAGGAGAGGCCACCAGTTTTCTAGGATCCTATTATGCAAAACCCCTTCCAAGAACATTTTAACGTGCATTGAAAGTGGAGTACCCGTGGGTAGGCATGCTGAAATGGCCAATGAATTAATATTGATAAAGGAATAAGAAAGGCCATACTATAGAAACTCACACAAATATTGTAAAAACAGAGAACAACTAGCCATGAATGGGTGCTGGTTGTGTTGTTGGTACCAGCTAGAAAACATTTTCTATTTAATAATGCATGATTTTCTAGTAGCAGGCTTTCTTGCCTCCATTAGTACCTGCTGCATGTCCTCAGAAAATAGGTGCCTAAAAGGAATTATGAACCTATCATCCAGGCAGTCAATTGAAGATGACTGAAGTTGGGGGTTATCAAACACCCCTTGTGTTGTGTGAGTAGATCCAGTCTGTGAGGAAGCCTGTGATAATTACCACTGATCATTTCCAAAAGAAGGGAGAACCACAGTTGCCTGGGCCAGAAGGGAGTCACCACCATGATCTTGGGGGTTCCTTTTGAATCTTCAGAAGTACCCTGGATATTAGTGGAAAGGGTGGAAAGGCATACAGAAAGATTCCTGTCCAAAAATAAAGAAAGGTAATCTGTTTTCCTGCATGGAGTCCTTGAAAAGAATGTCACCAAGTGATTGTTCAGAGAGGAAGCAAAGAGATTTACTTGAGGAAATCTCCACAGATAGATCAAATCTTGGAAGGCATCCTGATACAGTTTCCATTCATGAGGGACTGCCCTGGTCCTCCTCAGCTTGTCTGTAACACAGTTTTGCTCTGATGGAATGTAGGGTGCCTGTAGAGTGAGTTTGTTCTGTAAATGCTGACGTAGCCAGTCTTTAAAGAGGTTACAACCCGGTTCACTCTTGCTTGTTGATATACTACATGACTGTGGTATTGTCTGTAAGTACTTGAAGAGGTCTTGTGGACTAAAAATGTTTCAGAGATTTGAGTGTCTGATCAGGGCAAGTATCTCCTTGATATTCATGTGCTTGTATCTATCCTTGGTGTTACACATTCCTTGTATTTTTATTCCTCCAGAAAGTACTTCCCAAGCAAAGTCCAAAGCATCTATGGTGACTGACTGCTTTGGAGTTGGAAAGGAGAAGGGAAGACCTGGATTTAAGGATATCTGTTTTCTCCACCAAAAGATTCCTCTTCTGACAAACCCTTGCACTGGGATCTAAAAATATAAAGGGTGTCAATGCTGGGAGCAAAGAGATTTCAGACACTACTGTATCAGTCTCACATGGAGTTTTGTCAGGGGTATCATGAGAATCATAGATGTCATGAAACCCAAAATCCTGAGGTATTTCCACAGAGTTACCAAAGTCCGAGTGGAAAACCTTTGAAATAGATGTAGATAAAGATATATTTTTGATTACGGAAAAAAGCTCTTTGAACTGGGGTGTCTAGTTGGAATCCCAGGAACACAATCCTGTGCGATGAAATCAAGAAAGACTTTTGAATGTTCTCTTAGAATCCCAGTTTGTGTAAGAAAGGTCTCTCACCCATGAGAGAGATTCCTGACACGTTGAAAAAGACTCCGCAAAGATAAACACATCATCTTAATATGGAAAATGCTGATACCCTATAGCTTGCAATGAGCTATAATCAGAGCTAGACACTTTGTGAAGATTCTTGGTGGAGTGGATAGTCCAAAGGGTAAGGAAGAGAACTGGTAATGGGATCCAGACACACAAAAACCTAAGAAGCATCTGAAGTCTGGATGAATAGGGATGTGATGATAGCCATCTTTTAAGTCTAATGTTTCCAGGAAACATGAAAGAGGAAGAAGAGGTAACATGTTGTGAAGTGACATCATTTTGAATTTGGGCAGCATCACAAACAGGTTTAGAAAGGAAAGCTCCAGATCTGGTCTCCAAGCATTTTCTTTCTTTAGCACTAGGAACATCCTTGAATAAAACCTCTTTCCTACTTGGGAGGGCTGAACTGGTTCTGTCACTCCTTGGGACAGCTTGTGATGAAGAACAGGAGGAAACAAAACAGTCTGATCTGCGGGATGATAAATGACCCCCTGGAAAAGAAGAATTTCCTCCCACTGCCATATGTAACCTTGATGAATGATTTTCACAACCCATTTGTCTGAAATAATCTTTTGCCAAAGAGAAAATGCAGATTTAGACTTTCTGGAATAGAAAAGGGGCCAGGGTGGGAGGAGTTTACAAGGCCTCTTGAAAAGTCATTCAGACTTGCTGGATTGTTCTTGGTTTTGGGAGTTCTGAGACTCCTTTTTGGAACACCTTTGCCATTTCTTCTTAAACGTCTGTTTACCTGACTTCCTTTGAGGCTGTTTATTCCATTTTTTGCCAAAGTCAGATGAAGAGAAAAAAAAGCCCTTGGACAATTTGGAAAAGGAGGAATGAAATCTTAGAGATTCCCTAGATTATCCTGCCCCTTTCATGACTCTTTTTGATTACCTCTGCAGCAGAGGGGCCTAACACTAAATCTCTATCCAAGGGAGAATTTAAAAATCTCATTCTTTTCATTATCTGGGAGGCTCTGAGAGTGCAGTCAAGCAAATCTCCTTAAAACAGTATTAGTGGCCATAGCCCTGGAAGAAGTATCAGAGTTATACACACACTGCAAACAATGAGTAGTAACCTGTGCAACAGAACAAATTAAGGTATTTTAAGCAAAATGTTCTTCACAAGAAGAAACTGTAGATAAAATATTCCTCATACTTTCACAATTTGTTAGACCGAACTTTAACATATGAGTGAGAATCAAAGTTGCAGAAGTATGCAGTTTTTCCAATATCTATCAAAAATTCCCACATCCTTATTAGAAAGAATGAGATTGCAATTAAGTGCTTAGCAGCAGTGGTTTCATCTAAGGCTATAGCTGCTGGGTCAGGTTTGGTAACAGTGCATAAAAATATAAAAGACTGAGGGACTTTATACATCCTACCTGCTTTTTAGGGACAGGTGGTTGATTATCAGGAAAATTGCAGGCAGTAAGACACACATCCTCTAAAGCATGCAGGACCGGAGGAATGGATAAAGTTTCTGGAAAATTCTTCTGTAATAACTCAGTATTTTTTGAGGGACTGAGAAACCTCAGTGTTTTCCCATTGAAAACACTGGGACATTCTGACAATAGTTTTAGAGAAAGAGAAACTCACAAAGGAAGAATCAGAAACTGAATTTTCCTCTGAATCTGATTCAGAAATCTGAGGACAAAACCCTGAATCCATCCCTGCAACCTTCTGTTCATATTCAGAATCTTGAACCTCTTTAGGGAAAGAAGAATCCCTCTTTCTTTTACCAGAAAGTAATTTACAAACAGGATCAGTAGCCTGAATTAAATCCTGAGCTAGTCCCAGTAAACTACTACTATCCAAAGAAAGTTGAGAAGGGGTAGATACATGCTTGGTTTTCTGTTTCTTTTTGATAGGAAAAATGGGGCCATCCATGTTACTAATGGAAGCAGCAGCTTTCGCAGGGATTGTTACAGCATTCTGAAACAGGGGAAACCTTCACTGTTCCCTCTGTCAGGACCAACAAGAGTGTCTTTCCCTTGCTTCCAGAGGGGACTCCAACAGTCACAAAGGACATGGCTAATCCCTGGACCACACAGTGGCTGTAGGAGATACACCAGAAGGATCTGGCATCAAAAGTGTGTGGTCAAAGGTGCAACAAATTGGTTTATATTATATGTTCAAAGTTTGAAAACTTCGAACGTTAAGTAATCGAATTTAAATGTTCAAAGTTTCAAACATCGAACATATAGTAAAAAAAAAAAAAAACAGAACTTAACTGACTAGTGTAGGCAGGGGGCAAGCCCCCTGCACCCCACTCCCCCGCTCTTTAAATATACCAACTTCGAGACCACACTATAGTGCAGTAAAGGGAAGATTTCCCTTACTACACTGTAGTGCGGTCTCGGAGTTGGTATATTTAAAGAGCAGGGGGTGGAGGGTGCAGCCCCCCCATGTGGGGTGTGCAGGGGGCTTTCCCCCCTGCCTACAGCTGTTAGTTTTGGGTTTGTTTTTTACATATGTTTGAAGTTTTATAACTTCAAAGATTTATATTCGATATTTTAATGTCAAGTTATAAAACTTTGAACATATAATATAGACCCGCAACAAATGGTCACAACAGAGTCATCCACCTGCATCTGAGGCAAATTACTAGCATGCTGTGGTGGCAAACACTGTTTGCTTAACTTTTTGTTTGTGTGGCTGGAAGAAGGACCAACTGGGGGACTGGTAGTATGTTCCATGGTCAAACCAAAAATGGTGCCTCTTTCCTGGGGAAGATAAGCAGCAAAGGCCAGTAAAGCTACCAGTCCACAAAATTATTATTTTGATACAAAAAAAAAAAAAACACATTAAAACACTACGGCAGCCGCACAATGGAAAATAAGCACAATTTCTCCACAGAAAATATATTTTTGAGTTAGTTTATACTACTTTTAATCTGACAGAAAGAAACCAGTGCTTTGTTTAAAAAAAAATACAGTCTCAAGACAGTCCATTAAATAGCAAAACTCCTAACTTTAAAATAACTCCCCTAAAGAGAAAAGTAACAAAACATCAACAAAATTTAAAAAAGCGGAAGTTTTTTTACCCAAAGGGAATTTTTCTAGCCAGCAAAGAAAAGCACAAGCTGACCATTGATACTCAAATATCATACTTTTCTTTTTTTTTACTAAATATTTTTTTATTATTTAAAATAAGATGTCTTAAGAAACATTACATGAAATAAAGATAAATAACATATTTACAATTCTAAAACATTACTAACTTCAAACCATTATATAACTATTTATATTGGTATCTATGCAAACAACATTGAAATTTTACATTATATAAAGTTAGAAACATAAGATGATATATATTCTTCGATCTTTTTGAGTATTTCCATTACTTTCATCCAAGAGTAATAGTAAGAAGCAAATCTTTTAGTTCTGTTCTTCACTGTTAATATTTCCATGTGAGCAACTGTTGTTGTTAAATTCTCAAATTCCTGGAACATAGGAGAAGCCTAATTTTTCCAGTGTAGAGTTATGATTTTATGTGAAATTGTCAATAGTGACCATAGGATTTTAGTGTCTTTTTTTGGTACACAGTTTGGAATAGGAGAGTTGAATAAAATTAAAGACTTTGTTAATTGAAAGTTATCATTATAAACAGTCTGAAAAAATAGTTAATGGATTTCCAGTACATATCGAGACATATACAATCATAAAAAAACATGCTGCCAATCTGCTTTTATCTTGGTATGGCATCTCCAACATTGATCTTCAATAGAATATATTTTGGCTAACCTATGTGGTGTATAGAAACTTATGTGGAGATATCTCCATGTGAATAATTGCCAGTATTTTGATAATGTAGAAAATTTGGAAGATTTTAGAATATTACTTTTTTCTTCTTCAATTGGAGGATGGTTGTTTATTAAAGTATAATAATCCCAGTATGATTTTCCATGATAGTTTTTTGTTTTTTTAACAATTTTATAGATACTAGACAAATAACCTGTACCCTGATAAGGCCATTTTATGATAAGAATAAGGTATTCAATGAGTTTTGGAGCTTCATGTCTAACTGAAGGTTGCTTTTGTTCTATTTTATTTATAAGAAAATGCCTTAGAGTTTGTAAAAACAACCAATTGTCTTTATTTATATTATAGTTATAAATTATCTGTTCATTTGTTAGAATTTTCCCTTTCTCTATAAGTTGATGCCAAAAGAGTAATGTTTCTTCTTTAAGTATATTTATTTTAGATATTTGGAATGTATCTAGAATATTTGGTGTAAAAGCTATAGGGAAAATAAGAAAAAATCCAAGAATTAATATTTGGTATTTTGTTTATATATGTTTTGAACACTGAAAGTGTAGAGCTTATATAGTTTGATGGCAATTTATTAATATTATTCCTTTTTCCTAAAAAATAATCTTTTAACATCCATATAAGGGGTGATGATATTACTGTTAAGTTGTCTTTTATGTGATTATAATTGATTTATATGTAAATCTGCTCATGGGCTTGTTTCCATATAGGTGTGTATGAATTATTTAACCATAGTGTTATGTTTTTAATAACTGATGAGGTAATATATAAATCAATATCCGGTAAACTAATTCCACCATCTTCCCAATCTGGTAAATGTTTATTTAAGGCTATACGGGGTTTATTTGGAAACCATAGAAAATTTAAAATTAGTTTATTGTATCTTTGAATAATATATTTGGGAGGTGGCAATGAAAAATTTTGTATTAAGTATAATATTTTGGGAAATATGATTATTTTAATAAGATATAATCTGTTTGCTGTTGAAAAGATATATTTATTCCAGTAACCAATTGTTTGTTCTATTTTGTCTAGTATTTTATTATAGTTAAATATTAGATAATCTGTTAATTCCTTGAGTAGATTTATTCCCAGATATAATAATTTACTTTCTGTTACTATATATTTGGAAAATCTTTTGTTTATATTATTTTTCTTACAATTACAGGGCATAATTTTAGTATTGTTTTCATTAAATTTTAAGCTTGAAATATTTTGAAATTTATTCATGGAGTTAAATAGAGCATTCAAAGACTCATTTGCATCTGAGAGAGTTAATAGTATGTCATCAGCAAAGAGTTGGATTTTAAGGTTTAACATTTTATTAATACAAATGCCCTTTATGTTATTGTTTGATCTGATTTGATTTGCAAAGGGTTCTATGAGTAATGCAAATAACAATGGTGATAAAGAGCAACCTTGTTTAGTTCCCTTTTTGATTGTTATAGGGCCTGATCTATGCGATCCTAGTTTAACATATGCAGTAGATTTTTCATATAGTATTTGGATAAGATTATTAAAATTAGAAGGAAAGTTATATTCTTTTAAAACTAGTGAAAGAAAGTTCCAGTTAACTGAATCAAAAGCTTTATTAATATCTAATGAGATTACATTTAAATCTAGGACTTTATGTTTGCTATAGTCTATTAATGTTAGTATTCTTTTAATATTATCTGAAGTATTTCTTCTTTTAATAAAACCTGTTTGATCTTTGTGAATTAAGAAAGGAAGAAAGTGTTTGATCCTATCTGCGTATATAGCCATAAACATCTTATTGTCTATATTGAGTAATGATATTGGCCTATATGAGGAACACTGCTTCTCATCTTTATCTGGTTTGATAATTGGGGATATCAATGAATATTTCCAAGAAGGTGGTATATTCAAATCTTTCTTGGCTATATCATATACTTTTAATAATAAGGATATGGCTTGATTGGGTATTCATTTATACATTTCTGGTTGCAAATTGTCTGGGCCAGGTGCTTTATTTGTCTTGAGCTTTTTAATTTGTGATTTTAATTCTGTCATATTGATTGGTTTGCTTATAATGTCTATTTGTTCTTGTGTTAATTTAATATGAATATTATTTTCTAATTAGTAGGTGTATCTTGAGTGTTTATGGAATTATCAATGTTAAATTGGAGTCTGAATGCTTCTAAAATATCATTTAGTTCCGTAACTCTTTTGTTAGTATTAGGAATAAATATTTCTTTTATTTGCTTAGATTTAATTATTTTTTTGTTCTATTAGTTAAGTGTCTCAGGTGTGCTGAATTAGTAGAGTATGAGTTTATTTTTATATTTTCTAAGTTAATCATAATCTTATGATGTAACAATTCTGTATACTTCTTATTGATTTGTGTAAGTTCTTGAACTTGAGTAGTATTACCCTTTTGTATTTCCAGTTTCAATTTATCTGCTTTGTTTTGTAAGTCTAGCATATCTTTATTCTATAACTTCCTTTTATTTATATACCAGGATAATATTTTCCCATATGCAACTGCTTTTAATGAATCCCAGACATATATTTCTGAAATATCTTCTGTGTAATTTATTTCTAGAAAGGTTTTGATTGTTTCTTCATAAAATTCTTTGAAATTTGTCAATTTTGTGATATAGGAAGGTATCCTAGTAATGGGATTTGAATAAAATGGTGTAAGCTCTATCTCAAAGACTATGGCATTATGATCAGATAAGGGACAATTTATAATTTTGACTTTGTCAATTTTTTGTTATTAGGTCATTGGCAATATATATTCTATCAATTCTAGAGTTAGTTTTATATCTATGAGAATAAAATGTGAGGATTAGTGAGCCTGGTTCTGCAAATTCATTTATATCTTTTAAATACAATGTACCTATAAATTTTGATAGTGCTTTAGAGATAGATTGTTTCTTCTTTTAGATTTAGAATCTGTATCTTTTTCATTCATTATACAGTTGAAGTCTCCTGCCAATATCAGGCTACCCTTAGTTAAATGAATTATCTCTTCAAAGTGATGTTTAATTGTTTTTAATCCTAGTCTTGGAATCCAATATAGATTTACTAACATATAGATTCTCTTATTTTATTCTATTGAAGCTAGACAAAACATACCTGATGTATCTTGATGAGTAGTAATTATTTTAGGTGTTATAGTTGAGTTGCGAAGTAGTATAGCTACTCCTCTTTTTTTGTTTTGTATTGAAAGTTTATTAGTACTGTGTAATTATTAATATTTAAGTTGTTTATATCTCTGTCTAATAAGTGTGTCTCTTGTAAGAAGACTATTTGTGGTTTATGTAAGTTTATGTACTTGAATAGGCGTCTCCTTTTATTACTATTATTTAGACCATTAACATTTATGGATAAACATTTCATTTCCTAGTTTTGAGTTTGTTTTATGTGTGAGTTTATGTAAATATTGTTTATTCTTAGTTCCAACTTGGATACAGAATTCAAAACGTTTTTCTTGTATGATTTTTGCATGTTTCTGAGTGACACCAAAGTGATAGAATAAAAAAAAAAAAACAAAGAACTTCCAAACTTGTAATTCTTAACCTTATAAACCATTCCCTATTGCTATGAGGTAATATACCTCTTTGTTTGGTTAGTGAATCTAACCAAACAAACTTTCTACCCTCACAAATAATCTTTGGATCAGTTTCTCTTATCCTCTTAGTTTTTAAATAAAGATAATTGAATAATATATCAAGATAATCTAATCAGCTAAAATATATAAATATATTCTTTACTCTTATCTTATTGTAATTCAATAATACTTATTTCTAATTAGGTTTCAAAAAGGTACAACTATTTAGATTAAGGTAGTATCATTTCAAAATAGTTTAGGATATTAATAAACATCATGTTAAAATCTATAGCTGGATATTGCAGACATCTGTTGAAAACTATTTACTGACATTACTGTACAATACAACACCATTGTTGTGTAAATGTTTTAGACTACTCAAGTCCGAAACCAATGTTTAAATTAGTATTTGCAAAGTCATATTGGAATAAAAACATGAATAGTTCTGAAACCACATCATATTTCATGTTTAACATAAACTGAAATGCAATACAATGTACAAGTATATTAATATTTCTTTAGTATACATTAAATATGTTCCTATGATTGCATTTTTCAGCTTTTCAAAGACAATTCCCATGGCTGGAGACAACAAGATCAAAATTTAGACATCTCCCTTATCCAAGAGACTACTTATAATGTTGTTACTTGATTGAGTGTTTTGTTGTTAACACTTTTATCAACTTTCAGAGGGACTTTGTATAATCAAAAAGACACAGTGCAGAGGTAAAACTACAGTGCACTTGACCACATTTTCAAAGCAAACATCTATGTATATCACATAGTAACTCTTACAGTTTAGACTGACACTTAACCAGTGAGTTTATCTGCTGACGATAAGTGCTGGAGATATCATTTTGGCTTACTTAACACCAGTAATTTAATCTTATGATTGAACAAAAGTTTAGAATTAAACATCCGGAGCTTCTCATTATAGTATTTAAAAAGTATACTGGAGAACATATCAAAATAATGGAAGCTGCTAAGATTTAAACTATTATGTCTGAAAATGTTACAGGTTAAAATTCCTAACCCACTTTGCAGTAAATAGACAAAATGTATTTAAACTATGGGGTAATACCTTTATTATGTCAGAAAGGTGATTAAGAAGCTTGTTTTTCCTCTAACATCAGAGGATAGCTATGGTGATCCATGCACTGCAAGAGTATTATTTATCCTGGTAATTGCTTTATGACTGTATATAGAAATATTTAATTCAAATAATTAACTGGCATTACAACAATGTTTCTCAGAAAAGTTGTTTTACAGTTAATGACTAGATAGAATGCATCATTGAGAGGATACACTTATCAAATGTCAAGTGCTTTAGCTATAATATAAGTGTCCCCTCAAATTAATCCCTGATGAATTTACTGCTTACTAAACTTGCAGACTAATATTGGTGTCTTTTCATGTAGTCATATTGGAACATGAAAATACAGGTCTGCTGATCAGGAACAATCAGGCTCTCAACTGCTAGACAATGCTATACATTTGTCTGCAGAAAGGTTTGAGAATTACGGTTGCATTGTCAAGCATTTTTGTTTACACTAACAGTAACATGATATACCCACATACACTAGTATTGTGTCATTCTTGATAATGCAAAAAGCCAGGTAATATTATAAGAAGGGTGAAGCCACAGCCAGGTAATATAATAAGAAGAGTACAGCCGCAGTCATTATTCAGATGAGTAAATGGGAACAGCATGAGCCATCTAAGGATGGATAGCTCACTGAGTACCTGCCACAATGTATGTTCACAATGCATGGTAACTTAGTAATAAATTAGGGTGTGGGCTAAGCCTCTCCCTCTTCTACTCAAATTGGATTTAATACAATATGTGTGTAGAACACATATGCTTCGACAAAGTTCAAACCTATATGGGATATAAATATTGTATAACTGACACATTGGGTTAAATCCTCTGTTGTTATGATACTTATTATAGTTGCTTATATGATTATTGCTTTTACTTTATCTAGTATATTATACTGTTATTTAAATGCTTGATTTGCTAAATGTACATTTAACCTTCTTGTTTCATCCCATTTGTCCACTCGAGGGCATATTTTGGAAGCAGGACATTAGTAGTATTCTGCAGGAGCACCAGTGTGGCAAATGGCAATTTTCCTTAAAATAAACCTGCCCGTTGCTTGACAGTTACTAGTTTCTTTAGAGAATTTGTAAAACAGCAGTGATTCTATTTGCTGATGATTAATTTCTGCTCTTTAAACTTTGCTGTACAAAACATAGTAAGGGATAGCTAAAATGTCTGGAAAACTAAACTGACAGAAAGACAAGCAGATATATGTCCTTATCTATCAAGGTGCTAGAAGCCATAAGCTGAAAGTGCTTCAAAAAATATATCTGTTTATATTTAGATGAACCTCATATGTTATTTACGTTTCATTTGAAAGAATTTAGGTTCCTGTATCTTTAAATGTGAACCTAGCTTATTTCCTGACTAGACGTCAATTAGAAAGAGTCAGGGGATGGCGTGCACAAGTAAATGTGACAAGCAATAAGTAACTCGAGTTTCTAATGATGTTTGTGGCTGTTAAATTGTCTCGAGAACCAAGCAGGAAAAGGTATGTGTTTTTTCTTTTTTCTTTTCCCTTCTCTTACTTTGTGACAAACTCATGTAGTGTGCACGCGAGCACTATAGTTTATGGAGAAGTGTTCACAACTATCAAACTTTGCATTTTAAACATGCTATGCCTTATTTCTCTACAAAAGAAAAGACAACAGGATATCTAAGCTAGTCACAAGCATCTCTCAACTCCGGATGTCCGGAGCCACAACACACCTGACTTATAGCCTCAAAATATCACTTAAAACATATTTTTTCACTGTACTATATCAATATGTGCATATGGGTCAAAGGCAGAACATATTTTAAGATTATTTAAAGTAGTCTTATAATACATCTAAACTGAAATACTCCATTTCAAAAGCAACACATTTCCGCCCAGCATTAGTATTTATCCAAACAGGGACACTTTTAACTTATAAAAAGTAATGCCGTCAGGGATGTAACTGATAATAAGTTATATAGCAGCCATTACTATACGTGTTAAGCAATATAACCATATACTGATTAAAGTATTATAAGTTAATGAAGACTTTATAAAAAAGAAGAGAAAAATAAAAACACCAAAACACAAAGAGAGAAAATAAATAAATACATAAATAAATAAATATACAAATAAATAAATAAATATCTGAGAACATTATTATGGTTGATTACTCTAAGAATATGAAAATAATAGATGGATTATAATGAAAAATAGAGTAATGTTTAAATTATGCTTAGTATATTGATGTGATTTGAGATAAATGTATTTAAATTTATGCTAATTTTGACTTTTAAAGTATAATTGAAAACAGTACCTGATTTGGTGTAACTTGAAGACAGTAAGAACTTTTCTTTTATTGTTAGTATTATTATTTAGATTTTTACAGAATATAACATATGTAAGATTATTTGTCCTTTAGTTTTTTTTTCTTTTGCTCAACAGTTTTCCAATTATTTACTTCAGCATTTCTTTTCGGTGTACTTATTGTTCAGTCCATAGATTCTTCACGTGTTAGGATGTTGTTGTTGGTAAGGTATTTTATTGCTGAATCTACTGTTTCAAAGATTTTTATTCCATTTGGTAGAAAAAACTCTCAGTCTTGCTGGGAATACAAGATGGACTTTCAATTGCTTTTTCTTCAAGGTTTTTATTATTGGTAGAAATTCTTTTCTTTTTGAAACCACCTTTGTAGAATAATCATTGTCAAATCTTATTAATGAATCATTGTATTTGATGGGAGAATTTGCCCAAGCATTTCTTAATATAAGATCTTTATCTTGTGTAGAAAAAAGTCTCACAATTATAGATCTCGGCTTGTTCTTACTTGGAGAAGAAGTATTTCCAGAAGCTGCTAGTGATCTATGTGCACATTCTATACCATATGAAAGAGCTTCAGGTATTTTTGTTACATCTGGTATCCAGGTGGTAAGAAAGTTTATCATATTGTCCCCTTCAAATTTTTCTGGTAGACCATATATTCTAATATTATTTCTTCTTGTTCGATTTTCCATATCATCAAGCTTTTCTAGTAAATATGTGTTCTGTTGAAGTAAGAATTCAGTTTGTTGTTCTTCTATTTGGACTCTAGTGTCAGTGTCATTTAATGACTGTTCAATAAGTGATATCTGTCCTTTCTGCTGTGTAAACATTTCATGAAGCTGTTCCAGTTGTTGTGAGCACTTTTCTTTAAAAGTATCTATTTTATTGTCCATCTTGTCGATTTTTATTGTAAGTTCCTGTATATTTGTAATGAGAGACTGCAGGTCTTTTTTGAGAGAAGAGTCTTGTGCTGTATTCCTTAGATGACTCATGCTGTAAAGCTGATATTGGTGCTGATTTTCCAGTAATTAATTTGACAGGAATTATTCAAGTTCTGACAATGACATTTTTCTTATACATGCTCAAAGTTATTAGAAATAAGTTAGTAATAAATATTTCTTCAAATTAAATATTATTTTGTAAAATTCCTGTCAGGAATTGTATTGAGATAAGAGAGCTGAAATGAAGTGCAGCTATCAGTTCAGCATCCTAGCCATGCCCCCTCAAATATCATACTTTTCAGTGGCAGTAAAGCTCTGAAGGGCTTCACACCCAAACTTGTCTTTTATTTAGCTAAGGTTGAGCTGCTTGATGGTTTGGGTGTGTGGAAGGTGTCCTATAGCTTTGGAAGCTGGCCAGCCATTATATCATTGGCTGGATGACTGGCCTGGAGCTGCCTTCCAGAACTAAATGTTATTAAGTAGATTTGATCAACAATATATCATCTGCCTACATGATAACATCAAGAGAGGGTGGGTCAGAAATAAAGTAATTAATAAAGAAAATAATAGAATAAGACCTAAGGAAGATCCTTGGGGGGGCTCCAGTACCTAGGATCCCATTTTGTGAGAAAGAGTTATTGGCACTAACTTGAAAGGTTCTGTATTTGAGATAGTCTTGAAACCATTTGATTATGTTGTGTCCAAACCTAAATGTTACTAATCTGCTCAGTAGTATGTCATGGTTAACAGTGTCACTTGTTCTGATTAAATCTACAAACAAGCCAGTGGTAAAGAAACCTCCATTAATGTTATTATAAAATAATATCTATAGCAGTTAGTAAGACTGTTGTATTGCTGAAGGCAGTACCAAATTCATGTTGGCAGTAAGAAACCAGGCTGCCTTTATTTAGGTGCTCACGTATCTCCTTGAACAAGATTTTTTTGGGAAATATTTGCAAAAGGACACACATTTGAAATAGGTCTGAAGTCCTTGAATTCTGGGGGGGAGGTACTTTTGGGAGCTGAATAATGATGATGATATGTTTGAAGGCAGGTGACATTGTTCTGAATCTAAGGGACAAGTCAAACATGTTTGTAAGGGACTTAATTATTTCAGTTGCATTTCTAAGGAAACTGTGATGAAACTTCATGGGCTCACCAGATAAACTTAGGCTTCTTAATAGAGTTTTGTTTTACAGCAATTTGGGGAAATATTCAACCAATTTGTATAGCTGTGAGGGACTATTACTAGCTGAGTCATATGTAGCAGAAGAGAAATCAAACTTGTGCAGTGGGGAACATACAGTATCGCAGTCTGCCTCCATGGAAGCTCAAGCATGCTATCTCCCATCTTCTCTTAGACTATACCCTCTCCTACGCAATCTCAGCCTTTGCTAAGGACATCATGGGGAACTCCCATGTAACCACACCACTTGGATGGGCACAATCCCATCCCTCCCTGATGCTCCATCAGATGCTGTGCCACTTACCAAACACTGGTCACCTTACTGAAGTCAGGGCTCTACCCATCTATACCACTTAGTGATGTCCTGACTCTTTCTGTATTTAAAATTTAAGAGCTAAAATATGACCAGTCACTATGTTAGCTCTTGTCTTATCCTGAATTATGGCATCCTATAAAAGATACATTACTGTAAACTTACTGTGGAGCCTTCTCAATTTCTGATTAAGGAGTAAGGCATGTCACCTACTACAATACCAAATCAGAAATACATCTGAGAGTCTGCTTAGCTAACTGAGGGAAGAATATCTTTGACAGAGAAGTATGTATAAATGCACAATGTCAAGCTTGTATTTTTTGGATATTTGCCATACTTTAATGGCCAGATAGGCTACACATCACTACCTACTACGAGAAATTACTGGAGAAAACTGTGGAAATAAAGTAGGCTAAACCATCAGATTAGCCTTCAGATTAACATTTAGTATGCACAAACAGAGGTATAACTGATTACAAAATATGCCCAGAGTACCAAAAGGTACTTGCACATATATCAATATGCTCACGTCTGTAAATGCATATAAAACAGTGATTAACAATAATTAACTAATTAATATAACTAATCATTTTTGCATGCATCCTGCAGAAAATGTATATCATTTTTTTATATCAGAATCAGTGTGCTGTTAGTTAGCAGATAATTATTATACAGCAAAACAAATTAATTATTTCACATGAAATAATATCTTCATCAATTGGTACTGCTTTAAGATTTCATTTCTAAGTTACTAATAGCACTTCTGGAAATGTTTTTGAAAACAATGTGATTTACTTTCATTTTCCTAGTTGCAGTTGCTTACTGCTTTGAGCATTAGCTATTGGATGATGAATGAATGATGTAGTCCACTGTCCTTTCCTGCAAAAACATATAGTTACTTTAAAATCAATCTTTTTTCGTTATTGGCAACTGACTATTGTTTTTTCATGTTGGGGATCAAATCATGTAACACAGTGAACTGTAAATGCTGTGCTGTTCTCAAAGCACCTTGTATAACATGCCATCATGTCACTCTGCACCATTATGGAAATACTAGCGTTGTACTGTAATCCATTATCCAGCAATGAGAAATGCTTGTTTCTCTCTTTCTCTCTTTCTATCTGTCTCTCTCTCTCTCTGTTTTTCTGCCCCAAGATTTATTAGGTGTGGTAATGGCCTTGCTGCAGATAAGGGAAGTAACAGCCTGTTTGCATAATCTTAAAACAACGGATAAATGCCTGCATTGAACACCACTGCAGGGCATTATGGGAGTTATGTAAATTATCCATGAAAAATAAGGGCATTTCTGAACTCAGTAGCAAGGCAATTAGGGTCCAGCAGTGCTTTTTTGATATTAACAAACCAAGTGAGAAAGAATAGCATACACTAGTTATGTCTGACTTAGGTTCATAAATGGGTATTTGTATAGCAGTCATTGACAGTAAACATCATGGCCAGTGACTCAAAGGAAGCTTCCAAGCAGTAAAGAAGGTTGGTAAACACACAATTCCAACTGTTTTTATATTTAATACCAGGAAGGATTTTAGTTAAATACTTAAATAAAGAAAATATATCTCCATGTATCCTTATTACAAGCCAGCATGGGGATTATACAGACTTCCCACAAAAAATAATAGCTTCTGAGCTCAGCAGCTTAGGTAATATCAAACCCAACAAAACTCTTCAGCAATATGAAATTAAATCAGAAATCACACCATTCTGAGATATGCTTTTCTCTTTAAGCTCATATTTGTGTTTCACATAAGTTTATGAAATAGTCATTAAACTTCTTAGGAAACAGAGGTATCCACCAGCAAATTTAAGACAAAGTCAGATTTATTTAGGCTCCTGAAATAAAGCACTATGCAATAAAGGCAGTAAGTCAACATAGATGCATACATACATAAATAAATATATATATATATCTTTTAGACATATATGCTAGGTATATATGTATATTATGTATGTATTGGTATTTTTGCCGTCAATTTTAAAGTGTATGTGTTTTTAAATGTGTTTTATTGAACTGTAATTGAGTTGAATGTGATTGGACTATATTTATGGGTAGCACTATTTAAATGGACGTATTTTAGAGCAGGTATTAAAGTCTGAAGAAGCGTTGTGTAAACGTGAAAGCGCTTACTATATACTGTAGTTATTAAAGGATTTATTTTATACTTCTGCCATGGTGAGTCTCGTCTGTTTTTAGGTATTTGGATTTGTTCTGAGGAGGCTTTCTATCCAGGACTGTTTGTTGGAGTTTTTATACTTTTTTAGAAAATGTCACCTAACCAAAACTGGCTTACCCTCTTGCTTCCTCTCCTACCTCATTTCCTCCACTGTAAGAAATTTGTAATATATAAGTAAGTAAATAGCAGAGTCAGCTAATGCATGCCTCTACTTCATCTGCCATCAACTTTCAATCTTGTTAGATGTTACCATTGTTTTTAGTTCTATTTCTACACCTCACGCATTAGCTTCATGTGAATGCTGTAATGCCTTTTATGCTGTGACCTCTGTCTTAAGATCTGATGCTATATTATTGTCTCCTGATGCAATATTTTTCTTTTTGTAGTTTGTGTTTGTGATTGAAACTGAAATTGGTTAGTTGTGATCAGTTCTCTACCCCAGTTAAGTAACACAAATAAAAATTCCAGTTTGTCCTTAGCTGTAATGATATTTCCTAATATACCCCTCCTGAAAATATACTTGCATTTTATTAAATGAAACAATTTAAGTCCAAATGATAATTGGAATAGTAGTCACAATGTCATGCCTTGATGTTAATGCTTAATGCAGTCTACGTTGCCTCATGCCTCAAAGTGAACCTGGAGGTAATGTAGATATCATGTAAAAGATTGCATGCTATCTGAATTAAATGAGCCCCAGGAATTTTCAGCAGTTCTTCTAAATATATAATATGTCAAACATCAATGCTTCTTCACACTGGTGGTGATCCAGAGCCATATTCATTATAAATATATGAGCATCTGAGGGCCTCATATAGGTTTATTTGCATTTCTTTTGGTTCAGGCCTCCCTGGCCAACAATTCTGAAATGTTAGTTTGTATGTATGTCTGTCTGTGCATCTGGTTGAGGTGGCTGGTACACATTTCAGAATTATAGACTAGGCTGAACACAATTCATGTAAGTAGAAATAGTGTCATTTGGACATTGTTCAAAATATATGGATAGAGGCACAATGGAAAACAATGGGAAAAGCTGCAGTTTGAGACAGCTGTAGCATTGCATGACACGTCCACTTGACAAAGTAAAATAAAACCACACAGAACAGCCCATTAGCATTAAAAGTCATTTAATAAAAATAGCAAATGCACTCATCAACATCACACATAAATGCTCTGACATATAATGCTTCTATAGAGTACAACAAATCAAGAAAGTAATTTCTACCTACCCATGCAATGCTTAATGGCGTAATTGCCTTGCTTTCAGTAAAGGCTTTATACTAATTAATTCATTAAGACTTAGTGGGGGTATGCTTGTGGATGAAGCTACCAATAATATTCCTTAATTTCAGGTTTTATTCAAATTATCACTTCTGACAGATGGAAGCCTCAAATTTTCTATAAGTAAGTTAAAGCATTTAAAGTCCTGACATATAACAGCATGTTTGTTACGGACAATGTTCTTAATAGCTCACTGATGCTCATAAATCAGTTATGTAACTTGAACATCACCTTCCCAGACTCCAAAGACTTGCTTATAATATATGTGGCATTATACACAACCACTGTCAGATTAAAACCTACATAATAATTAGCACATAATGACCTATTCTAACCAAATATGTTAAAACAGTGTAATTTACAATGAAGCCATTAGATGAATAATTGCCACCTTTAAATGCATCATTTTATAAGTGTTTGTATTTTTTTTTCTTATAAATTGGATTTGATATTCTGTGATTTTTTTTTTGAGGTTGAAGTTTGGTACCTGGCACATAATGTTATACATTTCCTTGTGTCCATTTACAATCTTCTGGTTATTATTAAATGTATTCCATATATCTCTAAAAAGTAATAATTTATTTGATAAACTTACACACACACATGAACAGACACATGTACGTGAGCGCGCACACACACACACACACACACACACACACACACACACACACACACACACACACACACACACACACACAGGCACACGTTTCTATAAAAGGGATGCACATTTGATATATCTTTCACTTGCTGTTCTTTATATGCCATAATCACTCTAATCAGAATCATAACCACTTTGTAAAAAATGCAGCTACATAAACACCTTCTTTAAACTTTTTTCCACCAGTTGTCAGGTGATATTCCACTTTTCAATTCATGAACGCATTTTACTACCATCGGAAAACATATTTCATTTAACCGATATTATCATTTTTCAAACTATATTTGCAAGTCTTTATATAAATTAATGTCCATAAAAAGTAATACTCGATTCATCATCTGTAAACATGAACTTCGGAATATTGTTTGAAACAGTAGCTGTTGCTGAAATAAGTACAACCAGTCCTTTTAACCCTGCCACAAAACGCACATGCTATTAATAAAACAAAGGTGTGAAATATCAGGCTAAAAACATGATCCTTTGAACAGATTAGAATGTTCTAACCAGTTGATGTAAATGTGTTAAAAAATAAACAAGTTGTTATTTAAAATGAATTCTAGCATTCAACAAATATTAATTATGGTGACAGCTTAGAATAAAACATATTTTCTTAAAAATACCTGACCTCATCCACCCCTTCTTTGGGGGGAGTCATAACGTATATTAATTCTACATTGACAGTTGTGAATACAATATTTGAAACAGTATCTCCTGATTAGAACTCCAGGCTTTGATTTTATTAAAAAAGCTGCAAGAATCTTTTACAGAGGAAGGCATTCTGTGAGTTAAGGACTTTAGCTTGCTGGCTTTGCTCGATGCTCCACATATATTGCTAATGGTTCTGTGCATCACCTGACTCCAGTTGCTGTAGTTTGCAATGGAGGTATAGCTAAATGAGGATATTCAGACAGAAGCAGAACTTGACAAGACTGTGGTAAATAGTGAGGTGAAGATCGGGGACAATTTCCTAGTGGGGATTAGAAATACATGTGTTGACATAGCATAGTCATGCTTGGGACACTACTGTATAATGAAGCCCTACAGTCACTAAGATGGCAGTCACTTTGCAAATGAGTACACTATGCTATGCATGATCACATGACCTAGAGGCATCAACAAGCAGGTAGCATGCCCTGTGCTATGTGTTGCCACATGCACATTGAAGTGCTTCACAGATGCTACAAGGGCACAACTGGGATACCATGTAATGGTTACATAGCAAAATGCCAACTGATTTTATTACATAAATGGGAATGACAGTTGGAAAGGGAAAGAGCAAGCAGTGGAACACAGAGAACAACAATTTGAAAGGAAGGATAGTGTAGGGATGGGAGAAGAAGAATGATTCTCAGACACTTGTTGACATGAGCCCATTTTTTAAGAAGAGTAGTGGGGATTTTAAGAAACGTAGAGGGGATGGGTAGTATGAGGAAGGTGTGCATAGGAAGGAGCTAGTGTGGGGCACACTACTGCAGCTATAAATGGGACACATTACTGCAGCTTTAAGTGGGGCACACTACTGCAGCTATAAATGGGACACACTATTGCAGCTTTAAGTGGGGCACACTACTGCAGCTATAAATGGGACACGCTACTGCAGCTTTAAGTGGGGCACACTACTGCAGCTATAAATGGGACACACTACTGCAGCTTTAAGTGGGGCACACTACTGCAGCTATAAATGGGACACACTACTGCAGCTTTAAGTGGGGCACACTACTGCAGCTATAAATGGGACACGCTACTGCAGCTTTAAGTGGGGCAAACTATTGCAGCTATAAGTGGGGTACACTAATGCAGCTTTAAGTGGGGCACACTACTGCAGCTATAACCAAGGCACACTAATGCAGCAATAAGTGGTTCAGTTTAGTACATTCATACAGCAACTGAAGAAAAAGGTCTACAAAGCCAAAGAAGAACTAAGCAGTGATTAAATGCTAAAAAGAAAAATAAGCAAAATTTGACTGCTGAGTGCTGTGGTGCTTAGTTTTCTTGTAGTGATACAGTAATGTTAACAATACAATACAGTACAGTTAGCCCAATGCCTGTAGAGCCTCTCCTGCTACCTCTGGCATGCAGTCCAGTTTTTCTCTATCTCCTCAGGTGATGGAAAGCATAAAGCAAGCACTAATGAGCACACACATCCCTGACAGCAGGAGACAATTACATCTATTGGTGCTAGGCCTGCTGTACAATGGTACAGTGAAATTAGACTGCTTAGTATAAAACTGAGGCTCTCTCTACAACTCTCTCTACAACTTCTTCACACTGGTAGTGAAGGATGGGGTGACACCTCCTCAAGCCCCCATAATTATTCTGGCACTGCCCGCCACAACAGTTGATGCCAATAAAATTCCTTACCTTCCTGGCAAGCTCATGCTGGGCATCCAATTTATACATGGTATTTTTATAATCTCTATGCAGGTGCTGCCTATGCTTTGTGGGTACAACAGGTGTAAAAAGACTTTGCACTCACTGCAACAGCATGCAGAAGCCCTTTCACATCTTGCTGAGGCCATGCTCACACATCAGGTCAAGCCACGAGAAAAAACAATAGTTGAGATACATAATGTGGACACCACGTGATGTGCATTGACAGGAAGCAAGCAAAGCAGCTCAATGCATATCAATAGCAGCATGATGCATTTGGCTAATACCTCACTGAAGAGTGTCATTAATGTGTTCAGGCTCCATATACACATACACACTACATGACCTCAATGGCTATGAATGGGCATGATGAACAGCCAGAGATTATGATCTCCAAGGTTAGTTTCAGGTGTGTGTGTGTGTGTGTGTGTGTGAACACTGCAATGTCCTTGACAGGGGGCTGAGAGTTAGGTGGGGCAGGGGGCTTGACCTGACTGGGCAGAGGGAACAGGCAGGACAGCTTATAATCCTTTGTAGGATTCATCCAGCCAGGACACAGAGAACAGGCAGGACAGGATGTAGTCTTATGTGTTCATAGGTTTTGACCAAAGAGATCACAGGGAACACAAGCAGGAATAGTCATAATCATGCTGTGTAGGTATCTACATACTATATGAACATAGACAGCATGGAAGTTACAGGGGATGCTGGGTATCTAGGACACTGACACAGCCATAATTTCAGCACAGGCACAAGAGAGAGCATGCATATTGCACATACCCACAGCTGGCACACTATGGCACAGTATCTGAACATTAACCCTGTAGCAGCTCTCACTGTTGTGACCACCACAGATGTGCTGTGGATAGTCCAGAAGCAAAAGTTAGCTGTCATGTTCTGACATACATACATGCCAACACTGATGAAGATGTGTATCCACAGGGGCAAATGACCTATCGTGGAACTGAAATAACTTTAGTAGCTTGAGAGGTTCACCATATAGGAAACAGAGGTACAGTTGCAAACCCTACACACACACACACACACACACATATATATATATATATATATATATATATATATATATATATATATATATCCTTAACAAGGTTAAAGTAGATGAGGATCGGGTACAGCTGGATGATGATGACATCAGTGCAGCTGGCAGACATAATAAAACACACACACTGGAGCAGCTGTGTTGCAGAATTATGATATAATCCTGCATGCCAAGACCAAGGCTTAGGAGACTGTCGGGGACAGGCTGATCAAGGGGGCCAGACCCCCAACTCAGTACTCTCTAACAAAGATAGAGCAATTCCTGTTATCTTAACACTGGTGAAAGAAAGTGAATACTAACACCTGGTGGTGGATTGGATGTGCGAGCTGGGTTGGTGACAACTGCTCATGTGTTAGTAGGTGATGTACCATGTTAGTAGTAGCATGTGCCAATCCCACAGAGTATTGGCTCATACCTTTACATGGTTTACTCATACAAACACATCTGCATTTATCTCCAGCAAGGACATCAAGAGCTACAGCAGAGAAAATTTACACCACAAGGTACATATGTACCCATAGTATTGACTTGTAGCAGTCTGTGTCATATGGTGGTTGGAGTTACAAATATGTACCAGGATTACCACATGTAGGTTATCTGTATGCATTCACAGGTTCCACTGTGAGAGGATCCAACATAACAAGTCAGCATATGCCTGATGTCAGTGAGTCTCTGGAGTCTAATGATGGTGGCACCATGCGATGCAGTCTGGGTATACAATGTCACTGTCAGCAGCACTAATGGCAAAGGGCACACTACCATCATCCATTGTGAAAGTAGAGGATGAACTTCTGGCATCACTTGTGCTTAGCACTGGTGATGCCAATCTCCATCACACACCTGTTACACAATCAGCACCACTGCAGGCAACATCGCATAGCTGCACTGCCTCTGAGGTGTGCACACCTGGGAGTCACGAGAGGTGTTTAGGAAGCTATCACTTCCATACCTCCAGAACTTTTCCTGACTGGGTATTACCTTTGACACCAATAAGCATAGGCACAGTTCTATGATCATGGCATAGACAGATACTATTCAGACAATGTCAAATCTGCTTAGAGTGCTGTATGGCCTGCTTGAAGACCTGCAGCTATTGCAGGGACTGCAGGACATTTTGTAATGCATTTAGAGTACCACCTGATACAGGGACATGGAGCAGACATGCCTCATGAGGAAAGTGGTGGCCCAGTTAGCATCCATTAGTGAATCCATACAGCTGTGGGGAACTGGCCTCCATAGTCACACTAGGAAATGGTTGTGCACTGTAAAATTATATTCACTCACAAACAAAGATGGCATACACTGTTCCCAAGATGGTGAAATTGTTCACACTGTCCAGGGATACCTCTACATTGCTGATAATTCTTTTCTGGCTCCATTTTGGACTCACCCCACTGGGCAAGCCATTCAAGGTTTAGCACTGCACAACACTGATCTGCTCCCTTTTAGGATTACCTTAAGTAACACCTATCTCTGTCCAAGTGTGGCATTCAAATGGAGCACCTCAGCAGAGGCCACAATGACATTACACCTGATGTGCTACACTGTCCCCTGCACAAATTGACATAAGTTCTGACACAATGATGCCACATGGAACACACCAGTCAACATTCCACCCACAGAGTGTCCACCCCATCATTGGATGAAGTGGTGTTTGACACCCAATAACACCATTGGCATGGGAGTTGTCACAGCAGGCACCACCCATGACCCTTACTCACAAACTGGCATTGCTGTCCCCTGCCACAAAGTCCACCACCTGTGTAAATGATTATAACCGTGCCCTGCTCACCTCTTTGGTTTATGTGGGTATGGTAATGTCGGATGCACATTGGCAATGTGTTATGCCCACCTCTGACATACATGAGGTCCCGATGCAGCTGGTGCTTCTGACAGCTCCTTATTTGGCTCCTCCTTTGCTGCTGCTGCCACAGGTATGTTATTCAGTGCTAAGGTCACTCCTTGCAATAGACCACAAATGTCTTGCTGCAGGTGTCCAGAGCATACTGCAGTGGGCCACTAGATTTATCTAGGCAGTGAAAGCAGGCCTTCAGAGGTCCAAATACATGTTCATTGATGTTATGTGCCTGCAACAGTACAGTGTAGTATGCTGTCTTTGCTATGGCCTGGAAGTTGTGGGCGTAGGTCATCAGACTTGGCTTCAAGGCATATCCAGCAACATGCAACAGTGAAAACCATTATGGGTGTTTTGCTATCTGTGTTCATGGGACCAGACCTTCCTAGCTGCTATGGGATGACAATGTGCAAGTCTACCAACTAGATGATCATGTGGAGTGTCACCCCACATAAACATTTGCATAGGTCACACATGTGCTAAATGTGAGAATCATGGAAATGCCAGTACAGCTCACAGACACATTGAATGTAAAACTCTGCGCACTGCACACCACCTTGCAGCTGCTGGAATGGAAACTCTCCTTTATGATATACTAGATGCTACATAGAGCAATATGGGTATGGTCAGTGCCCCCCCCCCCCCAGAACCTGAAGAAAATGCATTATGTCATAAAATATCTGCATGGTGCTTGTTTTGTCCTCTGCTCTTTTTGGAAACCAAATGTGCTGTCTCACATGCTGAAGTAAAAGAAATAGTTTAGGAATCAAGAGGTCAAGACTTGCAAAACTTCTAATGTATCCTCTGTTGGATGCTGACATGTCCCAGTAACAAGAATGGTTAATGCTACAAAAGCCTTCATGTCTATTGGAATAGCAGTCCATCCATTCCCCTTGACTCCATGTGAGGTTAGCACGTGGCTACTAACTCCTGTATAATGGCTCTGTCTGCATTGTAGTATACAACTGTGTCCTGGTTCTGGAGGTGATGGTATGTTATCCACTGATGGACTCTTCTGTGATATAGATAGTGGTGATAGATACCTTTGTAGACACTAGCTCCCAAGGGGGCAACTAACAGATGCTGACCAGCTAAAGCAGATGCTACTCCTAATATCATAGTGGGAGCAGTACATCTGTTCACTCATGAAAAATTGTGTTCAGATAAGTTGATTGTTGTAGCTCATTGTACAAACTTTATGTTTCTGAATCTTACCACTATATTTGATTTCATTGCGGTGGTGGTGCTGCGGTAGCGTTGTTGCCTCATAGCAAAACGTTGTCCCGTTCGACTCTCAGCTAGAGCGTCTTCTGTGTGGAGGCATACGTGAATGGGGCGTGCCTTCGTTGAAGGTTGTGCATCAGGGCTGGTAACCCGGTACGTAAAAATCCACTACCAATCATTAGCGGACTGGAGTTCCGCTGTGGCGAGCCCTAACCGGGAAAAGCCGAAAGACACAAACAAACAAACTTGTGTACACAATCGCTCTCCTTAGAAAATTGACAGTCATTTGCATGTTGTTATGCATTCACTTGTATGTGATGCATGCTGCACTATTTTTCCATTAGCTTGGTCACGACTCATGACTCTGAATCACCTCCTGTCTATGTGTCACCACTCACCATGCTATTTCACTTAATGCAGTGTGCTGTTTGTTTGTGAATACCTCTTAAAGTCTTCTGTACATTTTGGTTGTTTAACAAAGTTTGAATAACTCATTTGACTGCCTCAATAAATTGCTATTTCCTCTGAAATGCAGTCACCCAGCCTTACGTCTTTACAATAGTTGTAGTTATTTTACATCTTAACAATAGCTTTAGTAACAACTTTATACACACTGTGATCACTTAACATGCTACCAGTACTAAGTGCTGCACATAATAACAATGTTAGCACCTTCACCTGACCTTGAAGTTCACAGGTTATTGTTTGCCTAAAGGTCTGACGAAGTTTTTTTCTACCCCTTAGTTAAATTATAAACTTAAAACCTGTCTTCTTCTAGTAGACTCCTAAGCTGACATTCACATGCAGTCTCAGTGGCATTGATATCAGATGTCAGCAGGGAAGGAATCAAATATGATATTTAAATACTATCTTTAAAGTGATGCTTTCACAAATAAAAAACAAGGTTTTGAATAATAATAATATTAAACTGATATGTCTCACAAATAACTTAAGCGCATCATATGTAGCAGTTAATAAAGCTCTCTTACAGATTCATAAGTGAATATTAGGCTTACTGTCCTGAAGGGCCATTTTAAACCTAGCCAATAACCCTAGATCAGAATCAAACCCTGTATCTTTTGCCTATGAGGTGAAAACCTCAACCATTATGCCAAACCCATGCCTTAATACTTGACAGTGTAACATAATGGGGTGGTTTAGGTCCATAGTTTCATAGATTAATGTTAGTCTGTTGATCCAGCAGAACATTTGTAGCAGAATTATATGATCTCACATTGAATTTACCAAAGACATATGCCAGATCCCCAACAGAATGATTTACTTTGGACTTGGTTATGTCTCCTTTCCATTAGGGCTTGATTGTCCATACAGCCATCCATATTGTGCTTAAAAAGCGTCAGTGAAATGCTATGTTTTACATACAGGAGGCAAGTAGTCCATAAAAGAGGTATTGTCTGTGATAAATATCGATCATGCCAGCAGGCCCTATTTATATTATGATGGAAATTCAAATCTCTTGAGTGGGTGTTTTTTGCTTTAAAATAAACAAGTGATATAGTAACAGAATAAAAACATCCAATGTCATGTCATTGGGTCTGTTTTGCAACATGTTTACAATGAATTTTTTTACTCTGTCCTTCTTAACCCCAAACCTAGCAAAACCATTTTCTAATTCGTTATCAAGACTGTGTTGGCATTATGATGGTTTAAATATTGGTCACTGGGAAAATATGTTCTTTGAATGGTTAGAGTTGAAATAGATTCTAGAAGGCAAATCCTGTAGTCAGTCATTTTTATGCTAACAAAATAACTTATTTGTTAATACCCCAATTCATCCTTGGGTACCAGAAAGCTGTATCATTTCTTGTGGATGTTATTTAAGGTTGCTAAAATATGCATGAATTATCAATGTAGGGGCACAAAAGTCTTATCAGGTAAAGAATGGATTTCTCCTCTAGAAAATGTATTCAGTTGAATTAACAAACAAACAGATTATATGAGCAATAGATTGATATAGGGTGTTAGACTAAGAACTATTTCTGTGCTGCACAAAAAAAAACACTGTATCTACTTTCAGAATACTGCATGTCTCCCTTAACCCTATGTTAATATAAATGTGTGTGTGTGTGTGTGTGTGTGTGTGTGTGTGTGTGTGTGTGTGTGTGTGTGTGTGTGTATATATATATATATATATATATATATATAGCTACTTAGGTTGCCTGTGTTGCTCTGTTTTTGTTGTCCAAAAAATGAAAAGTGATACAAGAATGCATTGCTAGATGTCAAAAGACGATGGCAAGACTACAATAGTGCACCTTATGAACTGGATATGTGTATGTGACTTATGCCAGGTTTACATGTTTTAATAAAGACTGGTTTTGAAAATATTTGTATAATGCAAAAGCTTCCCTGCTTCTTACAATGGATGGCCTTTTAAGCCCAGCAAAATAGATTACATTTACATGAAACTCATAATGCAGATATCCTTCCACTAATACCAACCTGCAAATGAGAAAAAGGTCTGTCATAGTCTGTATGCAGACATTTTTGCTTTTGTATATACAGTGGTCTAGAAGGTCAAATATTAAATATATGTTTGTATTTGATAATTCAGTCTGTACTTAACTGATGTATGAACCTGTATATACAATGTGGTGGATTTTGTCCTGTGTAAATGGAGAATTTTGTCTTTCTGATGTCACTTCTGAAAATGGCCAGGTTCAATGGAACTTCACAGTGATCTAATATTTTTACTGTAATTCAGTGTAACTCCAGACACCTTAGAATCTTTCAGAAAAGGTACTTCAGTTTTCTTTCTTGCTTCTGATTCATGCCATCAATATATCCTATTCAAAGATACCACCTTCCTTACCTACAGGTATTGTCACAGCAGCCAACTCCCATTTGTCCAGATGCCAAATCAGTCAGCCCCTCTAACAGAACACTGATAAAAGTAGTTTCTCTAAGGCACCCAAGGAAGTATTAGGATCACTGGTGGTTGGAGACTTGGTAACAGCCTACCAAAATGAAAATAGCAAACTACCAAGGACTACAGAGAGAGCCTGCTAGAGCAAGTAGGAACACCTAGACCAGTGAATCTTAACCTCTAGTCTTTTAATGGGTTTTAGTTGGTATAAATGATCTGCTTCTGAATAATGCAAACATGTATGCAAACAATGCCTTGGGTATTAGTAGCTCTGACTTGTTTTCTTGAAACAGTTTGCAACTCATAATACAACCAATAATACTGGTTACTGTTGTGTTTTTAATCACTGTCTTTCTAGTTGCCTGCCCCTTATGCTAATTTGACCATATGTCTCATTTTCTCTCTGATTTTACTGGCTGGTGTGAGTAAGCACAAAATTATCATTTTGTGAAATCACTCCCCTTCAACTTGTTAAATTTATTGGCCATCCCACTGTATTTAATAATACCAGAATATAAAAGTGACCACCCCCTTTCAATCTATCTTGCTGTTTTAAAAATAGTGACTCTCCACTAAAAAGGAACTTTTTAGACAAGTAAAACTTAAGTTACCTGCTTTCACATCTAACTCCTCTAGTGCACACTGCAGTATTTAGGAAAAAACATTTTGTTTTTTCATCTTACCTTTAAGCATCTATTGCAAGACCACCAGTTATTGTAGAACCCACATTCTGCCTCTCAGTAGTCATCTTGGGATTAGTGCTTCTGTTTTCTCCTGATGAGAGAAGGAGTGCAGTTACATTATTTCCTGGAGACTGCTGATCACCAGAAAGCTTAACAACTGCTTTATAGGTGACAGCTTGGAATCTGTGCTGATATTCTGATCCTGGTGAATGCAGCAGGATTAGAGTGCATTGATTCCTGACTCTTTCTGGTTGGAGAATGAGTGTCTGTGCTTAATGTACCTGATTGGTCTGGTTGCTATTCAAGGCATCTACCAGAAAAAGTCTACAAGCCTGCAGACCCTTGTATCATCTGGGACAAGACTGTGGATCACCAAACAGGCCGTGGCCTGCTTCTCTTCTTGGGATTGGTGCTACAATTTCACTTCTGGTGAGAGAAGAAGCAAAGGAGTATTGTATCCAAACAGAGTGAAACTGTGCTGAGACCAGCATTAGTAGTAGCCAGGCAGTAGCCATTCATGTGACTGCCCTCTTTTCATCATTCTTGACAAGCTAATTCTTTATTTTTCAGTAAGTACTGCTTGATTTCTTTCTAACTTCAGAATATCTGCCTAAATACTTTATCCTTAAATTTTCAGGGTCTAGGTATTAGTTTCCCCTCAAGTGTTTGGCAGTGCTCTGTACAGACTCAAGCACCTTGAGTGACATTTTTCCTGTAAAATGAATATATAAGGAAACAGCTCCAGTACTTAGTAATAATGACCATACTTCCTGTCATGTCTGAAGGTCAGTTCCCTGTGCTTTCTCCTATTAACCTGGTGAACTTGGGCATTCTGAGGCAGTGTATCAACTGTCTCATGTACACAGACAACCCTCTCTTCTTACCTCTCAACACTCAGACTTGTGAGAGATGCACTTATATATCCAAACTGGAAGCCATACACTCTCAAGCCAAGACCAGAATAGTTGGTCAAGAGGAGAAGGTCAACATCTGCACCACACCACATGCAACACATAGCCCTCCAGAACACCCACCATCACAGCTCTCACATAAAAACACATACCACACACCCACCTTCATGGAGGCTCTCAATAGAAATATATCCAAACAGTAGAAACCTTCAAGGCAGAAATGCACTCGACCACCACAACACAGTACAAACCACAAGACATAAAGCTCACTTACACAGTGTGCCCCTCAACCTAAGCCCCTAAGGCAAAACAGCTTGCTCAATACACTAGGTGACGCTATAGTGAGACACACTGATGTCCCACTCACTAGGTTGAATAAGGAGAAGGTAACAATCAGCTGTCTATCAAGTCCCAGAATCCAACACATAACACACACACTCAAGTCACTCCACAACAAGTACAAGTATGACTCTGTCACTGTCCATGTGGGTGTGAATGACCTGAGACCCACCTCCCTGGACTACATGAAAAGAGACATGGAGGAGCTCTCGGATTATGTGACCCAGGCAGGTATGACCCTAGCCCTGAGTAGCATACTACCATCACCCAGAATGACACCGCAGTACTAGCAGAAAATGATTGACTTCAACAATTGGCTAAGTTTCTGGTGTCATTCTAAGGGGATCCAGTATCTGTCTGGGATGACATGATTGACAGACGATGCTTTGCCAGATATGGCCTGCATCTGTCACCCCTGAGTTTCCGGATATTGGCTAAGGCTCTTGCCACCCCTATAATGCCTTTTTAGGTGATGTTCCAAAGACCAATTTACCACTGTGACAGCTATAAATAAATGCAATCTGAGGGTCATGCTGCTCAGTGCTAGAAGTCTAAATCTCAAGATGCACTTGCTCGAAGCACTCCTCAAAATGGAGAACTTTGACATTTGTGTTGTAATGGAGACCTGGTTTAAAGCAACAGAAAGCACCCCTGTGGTTGTTGTTGTTGTTGTCTTTCGGCTTTTCCCGGTTAGGGGTCGCCACAGCGGAACTCCGGTCCGCTAATGATTGGCAGTAGATTTTCATGAATGCTGAGGTACCAGCTTGACGTTCAACCTTCAACGAAGGCATGCCCATTTACGCATGTCTTTCGAATACCCACCCAACCACGGGGAGGACATGCAGACTCCACACAGAAGGCACTCCCCACACTCCAGCCAAGAATCAAACGGGAGAACCTCTTGCTGTGAGGCAACAACACTACCGCTGCATCACAGCGGAAGTAAAGCACCCTACGGTACCAGGCTATAACTTATTCCATAACTTTTAGCCCCAGAACATGGACTGAAGCTCCAAAGGCAGTGGTGTCCCATATTCATAAAGGATAAGCACACCTCCAGACTAGAAGCCCAGCATAACGCACCTGAGATACTTCAGGTACAACTATCACTGGGTAAGATGGCGATTCAGGTAGTAGCCTGCTATATGTCCCCAACCATGTCCCAAGACTCTCGCTCCACATTCCAAAGCACCCTGGAAACTATTAGGGTCCAACCCAACAGTCTCATACTAGGTGACTTCAACTACCCCTCCATCCACTGGGAAAACTACTCATGCACCAATACACTGGCCCAATGGTTCCCGGAATTCATCAATTTCAATGCCCTGGACCAGCTCATTCTTACCCCCACTTGCGGAAGCAACATCCTTGACCTGGTTGTTAATAACATGGGCAACCATTGCTCTACATCAATAGTCAATTCCTCCCTGGTTAGATCTGACCACAAACTAATCATCATGGAAATCCACATCTCACCCACATCCCCGCAAAAGTAACCACCATGAAAAACTTCTCTGAAGCTGTCTTTGGGCTCCTAAAAACAGAGGTGGCTAACTTCACGGCACCCATGTCAATGGAAAATAGATGCATGACTCCCAAATCATACACCAATGCACTGTAAGAACATGTACATAAATGTACATGTACATAAATGCATGGAACTGGCTATGCCCAACAGAACCAAGATGCTCTCCTCCAAAAAAAGAAAGCCAATCTGGTGGTACTCTGCCATTAATAAACTCTATAACAGAATGAAGAAACTGTTGCAGAAAAAGGTGAAGTCCCAAGACTGGAAAAACTCCCTTATCAGCCTCAACAAAAAGTTGAGATCCTTCATCAAAACCTCTACAGCCAGTTATGAAGGCAGAATTGTGGCAGACACTAAAAACAACCACAAAGCCTTCTATAGTTATATCAAGAATCTCCAGAATACCCAGATTTGCTCTGCGTTACTGCATAATGGTACCTCCTAACTGAGCCAACAGATATTGCCAACATACTGGCCGACAGATTCATTGCCAACTTTACCCCACTCCCCCCCAAAGGACCAATCAAAATACCGGAGGAATGCCAGGCACCCAGCATTACTGCAGCACATGTTAAAGCTGCATTGTCCAAGGCCAAGAATACAGCTTCCATGGGATCTGACAATATCCCTGGATGTGTTCTACATGAACTACAAAGTGAACTGGCACCACATCTGTGTGCTCCGTTCAATCACAGCCTCACCTCTTGCTTTGTCCCTACCGAATGGCACACTGTTACAGTCATCCCTCTCCATAAAGTGGGAGCAACTACAGACCCTGGGAATTATTCCCCCATTAGCCTGATGAGTCTGATATGTAAGGCTATGGAGCACATCATCATGGACTTAATTAACAAGGATATAGGGAATCTCCAAACTCTGGATCCCACACAATTTGGTTTTACGAAAGGTTGATCATGCCTGCACAACCCGGTTGACTTCTTTGGGTCAGTCACCAGAGCTGTGGATGAGGGAAAGGCAGTTCATACAGCCTACCTTGATCTGGCCAAGGCCTTTGATACCATTTCCCACTCAGGAATTATTGATAAACTCACCAAACTAGGCATCAACCCCTAGATCACTAGGTGGGTTGCAAATTGGCTCACAGATAGAACCCACTGTGTGAAAGTAGCGGACTCCAAGTCAGACTGCCGACCAGTCATGAGTGGAGTCCCACAGGGATCAGTCCTGGGTCCTCTCCTGTTTGGCATCTATTTCTCAGAAGTCCAGGCCAACATGGAGCGACTCTGCCTGACCAAGTTCGGAGATAACTGCAAGCTAGGAGCCATTATTAACTCCCCAAGTGATGTAGGCATTCTACAGAAAGGCCTCACTGAGACCAATGACTGGTGCCAAAACCATGGCCTTAAGCTTAATGCCAAAAAATAGGTCATCATCCCCTTTGGGAAAAACTCAGTTCCCACTAATTACCACATTGATGGGAGCCCACTGAACACTGAAGGTGTTATAAGAGATCTGGGGACACTGGTTGACAGCAACCTCTCCTTTGACCACCACATTGCCACTGTGGTCAGAAAGTCCTTCTATGTGGCACATCTCATTACCAAAGGGTTTGCATCCAGGAAGAAAGAGGTCATTGTCTCCCTCTACTCTTCCCTCATTAGGTCAATCATTGAGTATAATGCCCCATTTGGCATGTACCTCACTAGACACATGCAACAGCTGGAAAGGCCACAAAAGTACCTCACAAAGAGGATCCTATGCCTTAAACACATGTCCTACATGGACAGACTAAAAAAAACTCCAGCTATTCTCTGTCTCATATCATCTACTAAGAGACGATCTCTGCTCGACTTACAAACCCATGTCTGACCCAGCTCTGTTAGAAATGCTACATCTAAAGAAATCCCAATCTCTTCACACCACACATTCCAGAGACCTCAACCTCATTACCACAATCAACAGAACATGCTGGAGGGACAGGTTCATAACCCAGAGACTTCCCATGCTCTGGAATAGACTTCCCATACATGTCAAGCAGAGCACCTCACTGGCCCTCTTCAACAGAAATCTTGATGAATGGATGGGAAATAGAAAGTTCACCTCAGGGATCACTCCAGTAGCTCTACTTGATAGAGGCACTGGGAAATAACGTTGGGCAGCACGATGCCAGGGCACTTCAATGGGCTAGGCTTGTAAAGGCTCCAGGGCCATTAGCCTAATACACACCTATGAACCTATAAGTATAGTTACTATTCCTAACCACTTTGCAAAGTTAGATAGCAGTCTGCATTTCCTGGTCCTTCTAAAATCCTTGGTATATATTTGTGCCTGCTTTTAAAGGCCACGTGGAGACAGGCAAGTAGTGTAAAAACTTTGACATTTAGTCTAAATGCACTTAGTCTACTGAGAACCATAAAGAAGCAGAGTAATTGTTGTACAATGCAGGCTCTTAAGGAATTTAACAACTGTATACTGCATGAAATGGGAATACCTCTATGAATATAGCAACTGCCTGAGGCTCACAGAGGATCATTTACTATTACATATACAAATACTATCACATACAAGACCTTCATCAGTTCTGTGCAAAACCAATGTGCCATTGTAACTAGACCCATGTAGTTGTTATAGATGTTAGCTCTAAACTCTGAAACACATAAGCAGTGAAGAAGAGGCTATGGAAGAATGTATGCAGTAGCTGGATCAGAGTCCATCCTTAAAATTATTAATATCCAGTAGAAGTACAAACTCTTAGAGGTAAAAGACACGTGGTAATTTCCAGTAATCAGCAAATGCATGATTCATAGAACAGGTACTCATATTACCTGGATTTGTTATCAAAAATGTAATATTTACCAGTCTGTTGGGGGACAGGGTGTTAAAATTCTGGGTGTGACAACCAGATTATAAAGACTACAGGATTACAGTGAGAAGTATGGAATGGTTATCATTCACATGGGGGGGGGGTTCACCAAGGCTAGACATTTCACTCTGCATAAGATTTGGTTGGTCAAGTAGCAGAAACAGCTATTTGCTAAATGCAGTACTTTCATCACCATGAAGGGCTTCAAAATTTTGGCACATTTTATCATTGAATGACTTGACACAGAATGCTGTTCCATAATCAGGGAATTCAGTGCTTGTGTGCCTTACAGCGGTTGAGGTCCTCCAGGAGAGTTGATAAAATACAATGGGATATTTGCCATCTTTATTAAGTCTTTCTTGGACAGAATCCAGATTTTAGAAGATCTGACATAAATGGAAACAAACCAGAGCAGCCTGAGGTTGAAGGTGGACTGGGAATGCTAGATATATAAAGATCAGAGTGGGTACTCTAGGGGCATATTACATACATACATACAAATATTTCAAGCACAGCCATTAATGCCCTTGTAGCCTGCCAATATAGCAAAACACTTGTTCCCATAATAAGTGTCCAGGCTGTTCTTAAAAAATCTAAACTAGTACTTGCTTTAATGTAATTTGGTAGTCTGTTCCAGGCTTCAGCTGCTCTGCCAGAAAACCAATTAGTACACTTCTCATTTCTATACAATCTTTTTATAATTTCTCCAAATTGTTTGGGTTTCTAATACCATGACGGGAATGGACCCCATTCCTAAGTCACAGTACAATTAAAGTTCATGAAATTAGTATTGTTTCAAACTTTGATGTTAGCCAAAAATGCTCTTTGCAGCACCCGCAATGTGCTCAGTAATGACTCTTGATGCAATTCATATAGTGCTACATATATTGGTAACATATCCAAATATGACTGTAGATTATTTTTTTATAAGACCTGTTGCCCCTACTACTATTGGAACTGTCTGGGTATCTTTCTTCCACATTGCTCTTATTTCTGCCTGCAAATCCTGGTATTTTATGACTTTGTGTATCTCTGTATGTAAGACACTATAGTCACTGGGTGTAGTGATTTCAATGATCAATGCTACTTTTGTCGTCTTTTCATGGACTACTATATCCAGTTTTCTGGCATCTATCTTTTGAACTGTTAGTAGTAGGTGCTCCTGTGTGATGTAGACTTCATAATTGTCTATGATGCTTTGTGGCTAATGTTTCCAGTGTTTTTCAGCTACTTCAGTATTATAATGTTTGCACAATCCCCAGTGCAACAGTCTTGCCACATTACTATGCCTTTTAGTATACAGTCCTTCTGCCATTAGTATATCACAACCAGCAGCAAGGTGTGCAACTGTTTCCAGTTCTGTTTTACAAAGCCTACATTTGTCTGTTTCTCCCACATGTTCAATGGACTTTGTAAATCAGCGTATTTGTAGCCCACTATCTTGGGCCTCCAATATTAGCCTTTCATTTTTTGGTTTGAATTTGCCTCTCCTTAACCATTTCTGCATTCAGTCCTGATCAACCTGAAGTTCTTCCAAGAGTTTTCTATATATGCAACTATATTTATGCATTTTCCAAATTTCTTGCCTTGTCATCTGATCCTTCACCTTATAGTCTTTCTTTATTTTTTTTTTGGCACATTCATTTGCTGCCTGATTTTTATTTCCTTCTGGTTTGATTTCCATTCCTGCTTGATGCTGATATGCTTCTGCTAGATTAAGCAGAGAAGCAGTTTTAGAATTATTCCCCTCATCTTTCAAAACTTTCACTACATTTTGATCTTCTGAGGTCAGCAGATATGTGCAGAGTCCCACGATTGCAAATCTATGCATGTAATCAGTTTCAAGGAGGCCCATCCTTGCTTCGGAACAGTGAATATATAATCTTGGTATGCACCGATTTTTATAAATCATTTGGTAAACATGAGGCATCCTTCTTATTTTCCTGTCTAATCTATCCAACACATTCTGGGCCAGTCAGTCACTCACTTTAAAGGTTGCTTTTGCACATTGATGAAGACCAAATGACATTTTTATATCATTTGAAAAAGTTTTGAGAACTTGTAGTTGTATTTTCAGTTCTTCATCTGATGAGCTATACAGTTTTAAATCATCAACAAAGAGAAGATGAGAAGTCTTTGCACTTTGTTATTTGCTAGAGGGTAAATTATAGCCATGACCTAAGCTGTTAAGTAGACAGTTTAAAAGGTTAAGGACAAGGCAGAATAGCAGTGGTGACAGAGAGTCACCCTGGAATATCCCTCTTTGAATTTTTATCCCTGGAATAATAATTTGTCCTTTATCATGGCTTAATTGAAAAGTGGCCTGCCATTGTTTCATGGTCACTGTAATGTAGTGGATCAGTGCAGGGAGTATCTTATTCATTTTTAAGCACTCATTTATCCATGAATGTGGGATACTATCAAATGCTTTTTTGTAGTCAATCCATGCCATACTTAAATTCTTCCCCTTTTTTACAACTCTCCACTATAACTTTATTTAACAGCAAATGATCCTTTGTTCCATATGGCTTTCTTTTATTGCTCTTTTGTTCTATTGCCATAATTGAGTTTTCTTCTATAGACTCTGTCTGATTCTTCTATATAGGTTGTCTGATGATTCTCTAGTACTTTTTGATAACCCCAAACATTCCCAGAGATAGTTGTCTCTAAATGCCCTATATACCTGAATAAGATCTCCTCTTAGATATTTATATGCGATACAGTACAAATTCAGATATTTTAGTCTTTCACAATAACTTAAATTTTCGCATCCGTTGATGCCCTTGATATATTTCTGCTGTACTCTTTCCAGTTTACATATGTTTGTTTTCTTATAAGGTTTCCCTATTGTTATTCAATATTCAAGTTTTCATCACTTCTGATTTTCTAGACTTTATAAATCTTTTTATACAACCTATAGTTCTGTAACTGTCATTAACCAAATGGTTGATATGATCAGAAAAACTAAAAGCTGGATCTACTCATATACCCAGGTCCTTAAATGGAGCTACAGTTTCAATCGCTGTGTGCTGTATTAAATATTCACCTTTTAGTTTATGTCTCCCAAATCTCATATGCTTAGTTGTTGGTGTATTTATCAGCATATTATTCTCCTGTGCTCATATAGTCAAATTAGTCTTTTGCAGACATGCCTTATCTGTAATACATAATGTGAGGATATTAGATATTTGTTTTTTTTCCAAAATGTTTTTATTCATTTTGGTGAGTATATTAGATATTGTTATCTGTGTTAGCATGAGTGGCTGAAGTTTTGTAAGTACTTGTAAATAATTATAAATTACCCTGTGTTATATATGCCAGTATGACTAACTATAATTTTGTAAATAGGTTTATGTTTCTGATTTATGTAAGATGTTTGAATCAAATCATCTGAATTACCAAGAAAAAGTATTAAGCTCATGTAGTTTTTTCACAGCAATTCAGAGATTGATTGAAAGCAGGACTTTTTGTATCCCTCTGCTTTTTGAAGCAGGTGACGGGATCCAAAATGTGTGTGTCCTGTTGATAGTGGGACTGGTGGCAACCTTATTTGTCTATTGCGTTTGAGGTTTAATGAGAACACCTCTATGTGTTCCACATCAAATATGTACCCTTAGTGCATCATTTCACTTGTCTCACCCTTCAATAATTAAACAGATGTTCCAGATGTATATCAGACCTCTCAACCAATTGGGGACAAATTTCAACAGAATCAGGGACAAGTCAAGACAAAATCTGGGACAATCAGGGACACTTTTAAAATATTAGTGCTAATTACTTGAAACATTGACAGAATTAGAGCATATGAATTAATACACATTTTCTGAAGTAAAAGAAGTTTATAACTCTTAATTATTGTCATTATTCATTAAGTGTAATTCACCACCTTTCCTCCAAAAGTCACTAGTTTTAGGAGGGATTAAGAGGGACAGAGCTTAAATTTGAGTCAAAATCAGGGACAGTTGAGAGGTATGTGTATATAGCTAAAATAAACCATTCAGAAGTCTGATGAATTACTATTACATTAAATTGCACAACTTACAGTTTGTCTTTAACACTGGGAAACATCATTTTAAAAGCTAGAGTATTTAAAAGTCAGTTTTAGCAATGTCTATTTCTGTGTTCTGTAAGCTTCCTGCTTCTGAGGAGTTAGAGGTCATGGTGCACTTCCTCTCTGACTCAGGAACTGTTCAGGAAGGATTCAGAGTGAAGCAGAGACACACAGAAGCTCGTGGCAAGCTAAAAGCAGTTTCTAAACTCTTCTGAAGTAATTTGGTGGGAAAATAGACTGAAAAGGAAGTCTGTAAACAGATCAGGCTCGTGGACATATTCTGCAAGCCACATTTTAACTGAAAATGTTTTTTTTTAAAACATTAAATAAGCAGGAGAAAGTTACACAACCTTAATAACATCACTAGAAAGAAAAGGGGATTAAAATCACATCAGTGCATTTTAACTACATCTCCCACTGTCAGTAACACTATCCCCTGGATTCAATAAACTCCGTGCAGGAATGTGCTGTTCCTGCACAGAGTGGTTCGTGTCCATGTAGCATTAGCATTAACAGCAGCATACCTTGCATATTCATGAAGGTGCGCTGCTGTTAAGGCTAAATGGATGCAAACAGTGAACAAGTGCAGAGGGCGTGTTTAAGTAGTGCATGGACATTGAAGACACTCCCTGCACTCAGAAAGTGCTGTACGGCACTTTCAAAAGTATTTCAGTGTCCACGGACACTGAAATAAAATTAAAATGAGTATTTCAGTGTCTGCGGACACTGAAATAGCTATCAGAGCAAGAAAAAAATCCAGGGAGTGTGTGACAGGTTCTGTCACACAACACCCCCTGTATTGTAAAAGTGCCATATGGCACTTTGCAAATGCTGTCGGTGTCCGCAGATAAAGTAGCTATGTCAGTGTCTGTGGACACTGAAATAGCTAGTAGATCAGTAAGGAAATGCAGGGTGTGTGTGACAGGATCTGTAACACACACCCTGCATTGTTAAAGCACTTTGCAAGTGCTGTCAGTGTCCATGGACACTGACAGCTAATAAAATATCTATGTCAGTGTCTACGGACACTGAAATAGTTAGTAGATCAGTAAGGAAATGCAGAGGGTGTGTGACAGGTTCTGTCACACACACCCTGCATTGTGAAAGTGCTGTATGGCACTTAGCAACTGCTGCCAGTGTTCTTGGACACTGACAGCTAATAAAATAGCTATGTCAGTGTCCGTGAACATTGAAATAGCTAGTAGATCAGTAAGGAAATGTAGGGTGTGTGTGATAGGTTTTGTCATACACCCCCTGCATTGTAAAAGTGCCATACAGCCATAGCTGTAAACTGTACAGGTTTCTGAAGAATGCCCATATACCTGCCTCACATACCTGTCTACCTCCTAGAGCAAGAAAGCTGTAGAAGGACAGAAATAATATAATATTATTTTGCCATACTAAGGAATGTTTAAGCATAGCTAAGTGGGTTGGTGCGTTATGGCCCTGTGCTCAGCTACGCTTAAACATCCCATATATATATATATATATATATATATATATATATATATATATATATATAGATACATATATATGAAAACATATATTAAAAAAATATATATACATACATATATATATACATACATACATATATATATATATATATATATATATATATATATATATATATATATATAAAACATGTAGTGCAGTTATACCTCAGAACCATACCTCTCAATCTCTTAGTGCAAGACATCTGGGGAAAGGCTGTCAAAATGGGGGGACAATGGTCCAAAACTAGGGACGTATTATAAACATAGAAAGTTGTTAGAGTAACAGGGTTTGTTTCAGCATACATTTTCTGAAGGATATGAGGTGTGAAACTGAAATGTATGTCATCATTTACTGACAGAAATCCTTAGATCATCACAGTGATTTACCAGAGAAATGCAAATAATTTGTGGAACAGACCAAAAATATGAGCAATAAACCTGGACATTCTGAAACAATCCAGCCAGTTGACAGGTATGCTCAGAACCCCTTAGTGCAATGAATGTGGACCAAGCCTGACAAAGTGGGGGGAGTAAGCCATGAAAATAGGGACATATCTAAAATACTTGAGTAGATAAGCTGAGACAGTTGCTGCAGTAACACTGTCTGTTCTAACTTATATTAACTGAAATAGCACAAGTGCAAGACTCAGTTGCTTCTCATTAGTTAGTGACTTAAATCCTCATATCATCCCACTGATTTGTGAGAAATACACAACACTTATGGGGACCAGACCAAAGATATGAGCCAGACAGCTGGACATCCTACGCATATCTGGACATAACATGACATTAGGGAAACTACAATGAGCTTCTAGGCATGTCACCAAGCACGGTCCAAACTACAGTCAGACTGACACAACACTGTCACAAATCAGTTATGGGGAATTACACATGCATTTGCAAATATATCAGGCACTACAGGGATGTAACAGTAGTGAAAAACAGACACTGGTGTGAAAGTGCATATCCACAACAAATTTCACCACAGTCACAGTGACATACTGTTAAGCCAAATGAACACTTGAGTATAACGACTGTCTGAAGAAAAATATCATGTTTGCCACTCACACACTACCCTTACATATAGTGCCCCAAGTCACAGTGTAATAGGAATCCTGAGGTGCTATGGGACATGTCTCAGTCTACCCCTGCAAACATATACAGCCAATACACCACCAGAAACTGGAGCAGCATGCACAGTCAGATAGAAAAGGAGCCATGACACTTGCATCTACCCCCCTCCCTACAGAGCCCAACTAACATTTACACACTACATTGCTGCACAATTATGACAGTCTGTTAACAATTGCCAGACATACACAGACCTCTCAACTGTACAGATTCCCACAGAATGTCCAGGCTTTGTCCTCATATATATGGCCTCTTCCTCATAACATGTCTGGCATTATACTACATCACTGGGATGATATCAGGAATGAAGGCACTAAATAATGATATACCATAACTATCAACCTCTTAGTACATGACATCTGGAAAAAGCCTGACATAACTGGGGGACAGAGGCCCAAAATCAGGGGCATATTTGAAATATTGCTGTTATAAACTGAAAAAAGTTACTTGTGTTACAGGGCTTGTTGTAACATATCTTTTCTGAGGGATATAAAGTCAGAAATACAAATGGATGTTAGCATTTACCGACTGCAATCCCCAGAGTATGCTACTGATTTGCCAAGGACAAAAACTGTCTGAGGAACAGACCAAACATAAGAGTCAAACATCTGGCCATTCTGTGGATAGCCCTACAGTTGAGAGTTATGTCAACCACATAACACCGTCAGACTTATAAGCACACAGAAAATCCATGTCCACACAAACCCTATTAAACTAGTATTAATCCAACTGTATAACAGCAATACATACATTCTGTCCCTAGGTCTGGAACCTTCTCCCCCATTTTGTTGGGCTGTCTCCACATTTTTGGTTGTAGGAGGTATTTCCAACTACCCTCTGTGATGCTGTTGTCCACACACCTCCATGTTGTCCACCTCACAGGCAAGGAAAAGGGGCAATGCCCACATGAAGTACTGACATATAGGAGTGTGTTGACATATCATTGGCTATAGGAATAACAACACAGCTGTTCTGCATGCAATTAGCAAGTGGGGGACACCAATTGGTGCACAGGCCATCACCTGCTCATGAGCATTAACTACAAAAGGCAAACTGCAGCCTATGCAAAACAGGTCTATACCTCTACATGTGTAGATAGAGAGAGAGAGAGAGACAGACAGACAGACAGAGACAGAAACAGAAACCAACAATACTTGGAAAAAAAAGGTATGTCAAACAAGTAAGCAAGTAGTGGAATGCAGTAGGAGGTATGCAATAATGGGAAGTAGGATGGTAAACAAATATGTCTCAACAAGACTTGCTGTACTGATATATTGATGATCAGTGCCTATGGCCATAGTATCTGGGTCTGTCTGCAGTGACATACATCACAGCTCAGGCCCCTGAGTCATCCCAGGAAAGGACGTCTCACATATGACTACTACTGGAGTGTCTGTTGAGCAATACTGACTGTGACACTGCTAGGCCAGCTAGTGGGATGTCGTAAATATCCATACGTTACTTGTGAATACAACTATGCTACACCTGTTTGTCTCACAAATCTAAGAGACGTATACAGGGTATGTGCTTAGTAAACTACTGTCGCAGACATGTCTGTTGAACTGCATGTGATATACTATGCTCATACCATTCAGCTGTCCAGTGTTATGCACACTGACCCTATGTGTGCTTCATATTTGTAGTCATTTACTCATAGTGTTGTGTTATTTCTGGCAAATCATTGGCAAATCTGTGAAGACTGACGTTAGAACATGATAGCATACATATGAGTGTTGGATGTCCTACAGGGTATTTCTGTGAATGCAAAGCCTACTGTGCTATCAACTGACTTAAGTGTGTTACAGCAATATTAATAAAGTGTCACTAATTTTGGGCCATTGCCCCCCATTTATGTGTGTCATCCTCCAGATGTCCTGCTCTAACAGGTTGAGAGGTATGACTGCGCAGCAAGAGTGTAAATACAGTGTGCCATACTGACATAGAACAGAAATGTATATCAGGTATTACCGGTGCACATGTATATATGAGTAGGTGTAGCTGGAAGCCTCAAAACAACAGACATGAGATGCAAAACATCAGGTAAATCAGCTGTACATGTAAATTTCTACAGCTACTGCTTGTTGCATTGCCCTAACACAGGCATGGGTACTAGAATAAGTATGATTAACAGGTTGAAAATGGAGAGGTGTCCGACTGTGTTACAACCTTGTGTCCATTCCTACTAAAAACAGCTATATGAGCACCTACATAGCTGTATGGACTCAGCAATACCTGACTCGTCAAACCTGCCTCCACTAAGGTAGAGTAATCCTCTTTGCTGGACAGCAGCAATACACAAACCACATAATCAGTCACTATACTGGCTGTACAGGGCCAACTAGGTGCAGGCACCAAATCGGAAGCAAGTCAACCTGTGTCTAAACAAGCATATAAGGTCACAGGTGAATTACTGTAAGGCTAACTATGAGTACAAATTGGACACATTCACTAAGGCCAATCACAAGGCAGTCTACACATATGTCTTCAATCTCAGAGGCAACAACTCAACCCACCCTGTACTGGTGGCCAATCACACCACATACACACACAGCATAGCTATAGCCAACCTGCTGCAGACAAGTTAGGGGAAAACATCACCCTCCTGTCATACCATCAGTATAGGTGGATATGTGCAGCACCTGCACCCCTCCCCTCATCATCAGGGAGCAGGTCCATAATGCCTAATCAAAGGCAAAAAAAGTAAGTATCCATGGGA
Source organism: Protopterus annectens (assembly GCF_019279795.1). Taxonomy (NCBI): domain Eukaryota; kingdom Metazoa; phylum Chordata; order Ceratodontiformes; family Protopteridae; genus Protopterus; species Protopterus annectens. The sequence continues at coordinate 455,722,375 of NC_056728.1, read as the reverse complement.
CCTGATAACATCCCTGTCTGCATCCTACATGAACTCAGGCATATGTTCCCAGCTCCATTACACACTGTATGCAAGCAAAGCCTGAGCACCATCGACATCCCATCTGCAAGGAAGATGGCCACTGTCATCCCTCTACACAAAGGTGAATGATGAATGGTGGATTATGCAATTTACTGGCCCTCATTAGGGGAGACATGACACATCAGGACCAGGAGTGCAATGCGAGCTCATACTGTGCTAATAGATGACAGGGCTATGATGTGGTTGTAAGTGGTGGCTAATGCTAGTCAATGTTGATGCACAGGTTATGTAAATAACATTGACCAACGTATGAGGTCCTGTGATATGTTTCCCTGTTTATGTCTTCCAGGTGAAATGCAGCATGCAAGACAGCCAGCGTACATTGCAGCTGAAACTGTGGCCATTACTGATATGATAATCCAGCACCATGGGGTGATGTTTGGCTGTAGCCAACAGAATCTGTGGGAGCTGACTGCCCTGTGAGATGAGCTTGTCCACAGAGTAAACAACTTGGGCCACCAAGGACACACATACAGTCAGGTCAGGCATTGGGCGAGTGACCTGATAAGCCATGCCTGGCAAAGGGCTGCTGCTGTGGCCAGGGACTGTACTGCCACAGGTGGAGGTTCTTCTCCACAGACCCCACTTACACCAACAGAAGAGCTCCTTGCCAACCTTGGGTCAGCCACCACATGCCAGCAAAGTCAACACACACAAGTTGTGGAGGTGGGTGGCACCCAGACAACAGGCAAGGAGCGTCCAGGTAAGACCCCAATGCACATCAGTTGAATACTGTAGCAGTCATACTGGTCAAACTGCATTTGTGGATGGGGTTTTGTAATGCACACAAGTGCACATCTGTGGTGAAGGACAGCAAATTGTGTAGGATCAGAGCTTGTACTGTACATGTGCAGAAAAGTAGCATTCATGTTGTACCAATGCCACATGTGAGTCTGCTGACAATACCTCTCCCCCACAGCTACATAGGTGCCTCTGGTCTGGATGTGGGACAGCAGCCTGAAGCCGGTGAGTATGGGATTGTCCTGTTGTGACTCACCAATACTCTATGCACGTTAAGGTCGTGCATTTTACCATGTGCACTTTTACTATTAGCCATATTGCGATATGTGAATGTTCACTTGTGCTGGGGTTAACTGCATTGCATCAAAGTGGTCATCACAGGGGCCTATTTGCAGGAGATGTAACATATCTGTAGCATACCTCACAACCTGTCAGTGCAAGAAATCTGGACAAAGACTGACAAAATGGGTGGACAAAGGGCCAAAACTAGGGACATATTTTAAAAGTACTCTTATACAATGCATATAAAGTGTACACACCCCTGTTAAAATGTCAGGTATTTGTGATATATAAAAATGAGATCACAATAAAACATTTCACAACTCTTCCCACCTTTAATGTAACCTATAACCTGTACAATTCAATTGAAAAACAAACAAATCTGTTACGGGAACAAGTACGAAAAATAAAATGCATACAATAAGCTAAATGCATAAGTGTGCACAGACTGAAGCTAATACTTTGCTGAAGCACCTTTTGATTTAATTACAGCACCACGTCTTCTTGGGTACACATCTGCCATCAATTACAGAGACTCTTTGATTAACAACAAATAATGGTCAGCTGTCCTACTTGGCTTTTCCTGACATTTACTCAGTTGCCTGCTACAGTAACAGCCATGGTTTACAGAGAGCTTAGAAACCATCAAAGGGATCTCATTGCTGAAAGGTATCAGCCCGGAGAAGGGTGCAAAAACATTTCCCAGCATTGCATATACCATGGAACACAGTGAAGACAGCCATCAAAAGATGGAGAAAATATGGGACAGCAATGACATTGCAAAGAAGTGGATGGCCCTCCAAACTTGATGAAAAGACAAGACCAAAACTGGTCAGGGAGGCTGCCAGGAGACCTATAGCAACACTAAAGGAGTTGCATGAATCTATGACAAGTACTGGTTGTGTACTACATGTGACAACACTCTCCCGTATTCTCCATATATCCTGCCTATGGGGTAGAGTTGGAAGATGGAAGCCTTTTCTCACACAGAACACCATCCATGCTTGGCTAAGATCTGAAAAACAATACATCAAGTCTCCCAAAAGCATGTGGGAAAATGTGTTGTGGTCTAACGACCAAGGTTGAACTTTTTGGCCACAATTCCAAAAGGTTTGTTTGGTGCAATAACAACACTGTACATCACCAAGAGAACACCATCCCCATGGTGAAGCATGGTGATGGCAGTGTCCTGCTTTGGGGTTGCTGTTCATAAGCTGGAACTGGGGCTTTAGTCAATGTGGAGTGGATTATGAACAGTTCCAAATACCAGTCCCTTTAGTTGCAAAATCTTCAGGTGTCTGCTAGATAGCTGTAGATGGAGAGGAATTTCACCTTTCCACAATGCAATGACCCAAACCATACATCCAAATCTACAACAGAATGGCTTCACCAGAAGACATTCAACATTTTAGAATGGTCCCGCCAGAGCCCACACCAACATCCAATAGAATATCTGTGGAGTGACCTGAAGAGGGGTGTGCACAAGAGATGCCCTCACAATCTGACAGAGTTGGAGGGGTTTTGCTAGGTAGAGTGGGCAAATATTGCCAAGTCAAGATGTGCCATGCTGATGACTCCTTCCCAATATGACTGAATGCTATAATTAAATCAAACATTGCTTTAACAAAGTATTTGAGTAAGATTGCGCACACTCATGCAACCAGCCTATTGTACGTACTTCATTTACTATATGTTACCCCTAACCAATGTGTATGTTCTTCAATTGGATTGCACATGTCACATTAAAAGTGGTAAAAGTTATGACATTATTTCTGTGGTCTCATGTTATATATCACAAAAACCTGGCATGATAACAGAGGTGTGTACAGTTATTATATCCTCTGTAAGCTTAGAAAGTTGTTAGAGTAACTGGATTTGTTTTAACATATATTTACTGCAGGTTTTGAAGTCTGTAACTCAAATTATGTCATTAATTAGTGACCCCAATCCTCAGATCATCCCAGTAATGTGTCAGACAAACACAGGATTTATGACAAACAGACCAAAAATATGAGCCACACGTCTAGACATTCAGCAAAACTCTGTACAGTTAAGAGGCATTTTCTGTAGGATTTGCCACTGTACTATACAGGTGAACAATAATGTGTACATGGGTACAGTGTGTGCTAGGTGAAGGTCCATCACCCACTAACACTACTCATGTATTCCAGAGGTGTATATTAGATGAACATTAAGTGGAAACAGCTGCACTGCATGATGTTGAGGGCCTGTCCACAGTGTGTATGTTGTGGTCTGACTGTGTGTCATAAATGTCACCAGTTGGCTATTGTGAGGTCTGTGTAATGCCTTTGTGCCACCTCACCTGTATGTGTGTGTGTGTGTGTGTGTGTGTGTGTGTGTGTGTGTGTGTGTGTGTGTGTGTGTGTGTATATATCAGCAAACCTTATAGTGCAGGTATTAAATTTCATATGTTGTCTTCCCCTCACAGGTAGACATGGTGGCTGTGGTTCCTCCTGCTCAGAATCTGATGTCAGTGTCTCTGCAGACTCTGACAATGATGGTGGTCCTAGTGAGGCACAGGTGGAGTAGTCAGGGGCTGAATCTGTGCCATCGGTTGGCATTCCACAGTCGTCCACAATGCTCCCACACACAGTTACAATGCCCACACATACCCCATCCCCAGCAGCCACATATAACCAACAAGTGGTGGGTGGTGGCATGGAACAGGCTAGTGTGGTGACTATGGCAAGTGTGAATGTAGACACTAGCCATAGCCAGAGTGCAGGTGAAGTCCCACACAGGCGGATGGACAGAGGTGCTCATAGGAGGACTGCTGCCCATCTAGCTGCTGTCGCAAGTGCCACAGCAGCTGTCACCAGACGCATGTTTCAGACTGTCATGGATGCACAGGCATGTAGTGAATGCAACACCAGACAAATACTCAGAGTCTTGGATGTCACTCTTCCTGGATTATGTGATGACATACATGACCTTGTTGAGGCCACATGTCAAAATACTGAGGTCATGAATACACGGTGGGGTGAGACCTTGGCAATCCTCAACGATGGAATGTCTGTGCTGCAGCGTGTGGTGGGAGATGGGCATCAGCCATGTGGATGTAGTACCAACATTAGCTGAGATGGAGTCTATTGGCTGTGCACCTTCACACTCCCTTAGTGGCAGTACCACCAAAACTACAGAAGGGCAAGTGCTGTCCACACTACAATGGAGCAGGCCATGGGCATGTGGTCCTGGCTGGTCCCATCAGGGACAAAGATCCAGCAGACAGCAGTCACCATCGGGGAGTAGTACTGCATCTGACCTTAGGCTTAGAGGTCCCAATGAGACCCATGGCAGAATCAGTTCACGTGTCCATGCCCGGAGACAGTGAACTGTACACTCTGCCATGTACAGTCCACAGCTGTCCAACATACCCCTGTGTAGGGCAGCCACATGGCCTGACTATGTGCGTACAAACACACACATCTCCATCACAGCCAGGTCACCTCCAGACACACACACACACACACACACACACACACACACACACACACACACACACACACACACACATACACACACACACCACCTCTGCATGGCCAATTCATAGAACACCCCTCCAAACACCCACACATGATGTCAACCATATGGCCCAGCCTAGGCCTCTGCCAAGCCCACACAACACCTTGTGCATATGATGATACCTGTGCCACATCCCTGTCATCCATACCACTGATGCAGGGGTATGCTAATATGGTTCAGATGCACAGGGAGAATTAAATACAGTTTAGCTATGTAATGCTGTGTAAGGTGCTGTCAGCTGAAATTTGTAATGGGTACACTTCAAAGTGTGTGTACCTTTTCAACGGTGATGCATAGCTGGTGTTAGTAATGCTGACTGAATGCAGTTTGACATGCTGTATTCTGTTTTTGTTCTAGGTATCAGTGTGTCAGCAGGATGTGGCCCTGCAGACATTGCCAATGAGGGGTATGGCAGAGTGGTAACATATTGACTGTGTCGTAGCTGAGGTACAGCTTAATATGTACACATTTACCAGGTCTGTGTAACAGTTATTGCATGTGCCACAGAGCTTATAGGGCTGAGGGGTGTATACAGGTAAGTGTATGGTAGCCGATATCAGCAGCTCTTGTAAAGTGGACAATGGTAAGTGTAGTGGGTGGAACATGTCAGATTAGTAAAACCCATACCCCCAGAGGATATTGTGTCAACCAAACACACAGAGAATACTGTTCCAACACACAGTCACACACACACACACACACACACACACACACACACACACACACACACACACACACACACACACACACACACACACACAAACACAGGATCACAGTTGCCAGTATTGGGTTTGGAATCCCTACTCATTTAGTTAGTGGTAGTACAGTGTTATGCAGTTATCGCAGAAGGCACGGAACTAATAGTGTGATGAGTGTTCCAAGGTACATGCACAGTGAAAAAATCACATGTCCTTGTGAGGTATGGCAATGGGGTGTACTGGGTGGGAAAGGACTCATAATAGTGTGACCTAAGTGTCTACACACTCACAAACACTGCTATAAACACCAATGCTCGCACACACACACACACACACACACACACACACACACACACACACACACACACACACACACACACACACACACACACACACACACACACACACACACACACACACACTCACCCCCCCACACACACACACACACACACACACATTTTCCAGTACCGACATTAGCAGCCCTGCCTATCATGTTATTCATTCCATACTGTTACATAGCTGTTCCATGCGGCATAAGTCTTATAGGGCTGGAGAGTGTCTACTTATGTGTCTATGGTAGATGTGAACAGTGGGCTTCGTAAAGTGGACCTTGGAATGTGTACTGGGAGTACCATGGCCTAAAATTGTAAACCATGGCCGCACAATGGATATATTTCTCACTCAAACACACACATTTGCCAGGACTGAGATTAGAACCCCTACCTATCTAGTTATTGCTACTACAGTGTTATGCATTTATCACATGCACCACGAAGCTTACAGGGTGAAGAGTGTCCCAAGGTAATTCTAAGGTGAACAACATCATCAGGCCGTGTAAAGTATGGCAGTGGGAGGTGTACTTGGTGAGAATGGACTCGAAATACATTACCCTACAGTTATGCACACATACAAATGCAAATACACTCACATACACATTTGCCAGGACTGAAATTAGAACCCCTATCTAACTAATTATTTATACTATAGTGTGATGCAGGCACCACACACACCACGGGGCTTGTAGGGTGAAGAGTGTCCCAAGATACCTGTAAAGTGAATAACATCACTAACCCTTGTAGTGTATGGCAATGGGAGGTGTACTGGGTGAGAAGGGCCTCAAACTACTTTCACCTACATGTTTACACACTCACAAACATGTTTATACACACTAATGCAGACACACACACACACACACACACACACACACACACACACACACACACACACACACACACACACACACACACACACACACACACAAACACACACACATATGCCAGTACTGAAGTCCATAGGTTCATAGGTTCATGGGTGTGTACTAGGTGAATGGCCATGGAGCATTTACAAGCCTAGCCCATAGGATTATCCTGACATCATGCAACCTGACATTACTCCCCAGTGTGTTTATTCATTATAGCCAGTAGAGTGATCCCCAGGGTGAGATTTCAATTCCCCATCCACTCATCCAGATTTCTCTTGCAGAGGTCCAGTGAGGTGCTCTGCTTGACATGTATGTGAAGTCTATTCCATAGCATGGCCAGTCTCTTGGTTATGAACCTGTCCTTCCAGCATGTTCTGTTGATTGTGGAAATGGGGTTGAGGTCTCTGGGGCATGTGGTATGGACAGATTGGGTTTCTTTAGATGTACCATGCCTAACAGAGCTGGGTCAGACATGGCTTTGTAAGTCAAGCAGAGATCGGCTGTAAGTAGCCAATATGAGACAGAGAATATTTGGAGTTATTGGAGACTGTCCATATAGGACAAGTGTTTAAGGCCTAGGATCCTCTTTGTGAGGTGTTTTGCAGCCTCTCCAGGTGTTGCAGGTGTCTAGTGAGGTATATGCCAAATGGCCATTGTACTCAATTAGCCTAACGAGGGAAGAGCAGAGGGAGACTATAAACTCTTTCTTCCTGGATGCAACACCCTTAGTAATGAGATGTGCCACATAGAAGGACTTTCTGACCACATTGGCACTGTGGTGGTCAACAGAGGGGTTGCTTTCAACCTGTGTTCCCAGTTCTCTTATAACGACTTCTGTGTTCAGTGGATCACCATCAATGTGATGATTCATGGGTACCAAGTTGTTCCCAAAGGGGATGGCAACACATTTTCTGGCATTGAGCTTAAGTCCAGGGTTCTAACAACAGTCATAGGTTTCAGTAAGGCCTTTCTGCAGGATGTCAACATAATTTGGGGAAGTAATAATAACACCCACCTTGCAGTTGTCTGCAAACATTGTTAGCCAGAGTCCCTTTGTGTTGGGCTGGACTTCAGCGGTATAGATACCGAACATGAAGGGACCCAGTAGCAGACCCTGTGGTACTCCACTTGTGACTGGATGGCAGTCTGACATGGAGTCTGCTGCTTTCACACTGTGGGTTCAATCTGTGAGCCAGTTTGCAACCCACCTAGTGATATAGGGGTTGGTACCTAGCTGAGTGTGTTTGTCTACGATTCCTGAGTAGGGAATGGTATCAAAGGATTAGAAGCCCCAACTATCTTGTTATTTATTCCATGCTGTTACATAGTTATTTAATGTGGCTCAGAGTTTATAGGGCTGCAGAGTGTCTACAGCTACCTGTACAGTGGATGACAACAGTGGGCCTTGTAAAGTGGACACTGGGATGTGTACTGGGTAGACCACCACAAAAAATTGCAAATCCCACCCCCAGTGGATATGACACACACACACACACACACACACACACACACACACACACACACACACACACACACACACACACACACACACACACACACACACACACACACACACATACACACACACACTACCTATCTCGTTATTGCTACTACAGTGTTATGCATTTGTCACGAGCCACAGAGCTTCTAGGGTATAGGATGTCCCAAGGTATTTCTAGGGTGATGTTTCCAGCCCTTGTAAAGTATGACAATGGAAGATGTACTGGGTGAGAAAGGCCACAAAATACTTTAACCTACAGACATACACACTTACAAACACAAATACACTCACATTTGCCAAGATTGAGATTAGAACTCCTACCTAACTAGTTATTTTTACTATAGTGTTGACATCAACAGGACTGCTAAAGTATGCCAATGGGAAGAGGACTGGTTGTGAATGGGCTCAAAATCTTTAACCTATAAACACACACACACGTTTACATTTGCCAGGACTGAAAGTAGAACTCCTACCTAACTAGTTATTTGTACTATAGTGTTACACAGTTATCACATGCACCACAGAGCTTAGAGGGCTGGAGGCTGCCCACAGGTACTTCTAAGGTGACTGACATCAGCAGGACTACTAAAGTAGGGCAATGGGAAAGTGTATTGGTTATGATTAGGCTCAAAATAATTAACCTACAAACGCGCACATGTTTAGATTTGCCAGGACTGAGATTAGAACCCCTACTTAACTAGTTATTTGTGCTATACTATTACTCAGTTATCACACATGCCACAGAGCTTATAGGGCTGAGGGTTTCCCTCAGGTACTTCTAAGGTGACTGACATCAGCAGGACTGATAAAGTAGGGCAATAAGAAGTGTACTGGTTGTGAATGGGCTTAAAATCTTTAACCTACAAACACACATATTTACATTTGCTAGGACTGAGATTAGAACCCCTACCTAACTAATTATTTGTACTATAGTGTTACACAGTTATCGCAAGTGCCACAGAACTTATTGGGCTGAGGGCTGCCCTAAGGTATTTCTAAGGTGACTGACACCAGGACTGCTAAAGTAGGGCAATGGGAAATGTACTGGATGGAAAAGGACTAAACACTTATTCCTACACACACAAACACATGTTGGGACTGTGATTAGAACCCTTATCTATCTAGTTATTTGTATTATAGTGTTTGCAGTTATCTCACACACTATAGAGCTTACAGGACTGAAGCCAGTCCAAAAATACTTCTAAGGTGAATGACATCAGCAGATCTTGTAAAGTAGGGCAATGGGAAGTGTACTGGGTGGGTAAGGCAACATAATAGCTAGACCTACATACACACACACACACACACACACACACACACACATAAAGGTAGGTGATGTGATATTACAATCCCCACCTCAGTACCATCAGACAATGAATCTCATCTTCATGCTGGCACATGCCAGTGGTTACAATTGGTATGCAACTCTCTGCAGCAGGACATCACTCTCTACCATTCAGGGTATCCCTGTGTATGACTTACTCTGTGTGTGTATCTCCCTATGTGTCTCACTATCACTGTCTGTATCTCTCTTCCCCATGTCTATGCGTGTGTATGCTTGACATATTGTAATATGTTGCCCATATTTGTGTGTGTATCACATGTAACAAATGCAGAAATACCACATATGGGCCACCTACAGCTGGCTGTGAGTAATCCTGTCTGATGGGTGTGTGTGGAGACAGTTAGGTGCACATAGCTGTGTGTATGTTAAGACATCTGCATAAAACAAATATATATAGTCTGCTGTGATTTCAGACATAGGCCTTATTTCTCTAAGTGTAGAAGCATGCCCAGTATGGCCTTCTATAGTAAGTGTGGGAATCCAATACAGGAATAGTTGTAACTTCATTCTGGGGTGTTGTGTGTTACAGCCATACCTTGCAACCTGTTTGTGCAGGATATCTGGAGATAGGCTGCCAATATGGGTAAACAATGGCCCAGATATAGGTGGATACTATCACTATTGCTCTTATTAATGTATGAGTTGCTTGAGTTACAGGGTTTGTTTTAGCAGACATTTTCTGACTTATGTAATGTTTGACACTGTAATGTATTGTGTCATTACCTAGTGACAGATATCATCGGATCATCACAGTTATTTACCAGAGAAATTCAAGATGGATGATGCACAGACCAATATTATTAGGCAAAGGCTAGACATTCTTGCACAATCTGGCCGGTTGAGAGGTGTGGCTATGGCCAATTGACTGCTGAAGCTGTGTAAAAGGTCCAGCACCTTGGTGATATACTGGCTGGGGATCTCCTGGTTGTGTGGTATTCTTCTTACCTGAAAGGTCATATCCTTGTGTGGCCATACCTCTCAACTGTACAGATTCTCACAGATTATCCAGATTCATGCCTCATATATCTGGTCAGTTTCCCTTAACATTGTGGTTTTCTAGCAAGTTTGTTGCAGATCACTCAGGGTTGCAGTCAGGGAATAATGACCAAATATTAGAGTTTCAGATTGCACACCCTTCATGTGCTACTACACACCCCCTCTGTTATTCTATCACCTTTCTAACATTATGAGGGAATTATTTCAAAAGCGTCCATATATTTGGGCTTTTGTCCCACCATTATGTATGGCTTTGTCCAGATTTCTTGCTCTATGAGATTGAGAGGTATGCTACTAGCATTTAGCTGCATGGCCTTTCATTTGCATTTTGTTGACTGTGTTATGTTGGTAGTATGGACCCCATGACATTCCCTACAACAGCACTATGGGTGAAGCATGAGCCTTTGCCAGAGGCCTGTAGGCCACGTGAGACTGATGCATGCCATCTATAGTGAGGCAGTGCATTTGGTCACTTATATGTTCCCAGGCTCCAGGCAGTGGATCTCCCTGGGGTGACAATGGTAAGTGAGTCAGGTGTTACTGACAATCACTTTCTCTTCATATTGATCCATTAGTCTGGGTGACAGCAGGATGCTGCTTACGGCTAGGGACATACCTGCATGGGGCATATATTCAGCATGCTGCATCATGTCTGTCTTTCTGTAGTCCATGAGGTACTTCTGACATCATTTACACCACTATGGACCAGGATAGTGTGATATCTGTACCTGTTGTGGGGTGACTTGAGTGCATGTGTGATATGGCAGTTTATGGCACCTGGCAAACAAGTAATCATGACTTTCTCCTTATCCTGCCTGGTGTGTGGCACATTTGTGTGTCTCACAGAGGAGTCTTCTATGAGTAATATGTTGTGTGTATGGTAGGGTCTTAGTGTTTGCAAGACCCTGGTGTGTGGTGTATGCTTGGTCTGTGGTGTGTAAGTTTGGGAAGTTCTCATGTGTTTTAGCCTCTGAGGTGTCCTTTACTTGGGGTTTATTTGTTGTGGATTTCCACTTATGTGGGTGTGTGTTGTATATTTGCAGGTGATACTTACTGACACCATACACTGCAGGACACCTATGTTACTAAAAAAATGTGCTCTGGTGTGCACATTCTCCATTTGTCTGGCCAGTGGTCCCCCTCCACCTTCTGTGTGTCTCTTTATCCTTCTCTAGTCTGGTCACAAGCTTTGCCCACAGTGGCTGCTGTTATGTATTTGTAATTCTGGTGTGAGCATGATAAATGCCATAACATCAAACATACCTATTTGGAGGGTTGTCCATCTTTGCACCACTACATCTGCTGAGGTCCTCAGCAGTTTGTGTTAATATGTTATTATGCGGCTACATGTTGGCCTAGCTATCAAACTGTCACTGAGTCTGACATCTGGACAGGCCCACATATGACAGTCAGATGAAGGCCCATACATGGGGACAGGTTGTTGATACTGTTCTGCCATGCATAGACAGTTGGGGACCAGTTTGTTACTTGCTTGCTTTCTGTTGTGGGTGTGACATCTGCTTCTCCACTGTCTGGCACCAATGTTTTAACATGACATTTTCTTGTTTTGCAAGTACTCTGCAGGTGAATGCAATGTTAGGACAAGCAGAACAGATATACAAGGCATACTTGTGCTCTTTCTGTGAGAACCTGCCATTTCAGGTATATGTCTGTTGGCCAGTGACATGTTGTCAGTGCTGACACAGTAAGGTGGCAGCCTTTTATGACCTGCCAGTACACTGACCTTCAGGGACCTGCTGTGCTACTAGGCACCATTCCTCTTTACGTATGAGAGCCAGACATCTGGACAAAGCCATAAGTAATTGGGTGACAAAGGGCTAAATATAGGGACCATTTTAACTACTGGCCTTACAAACCTAGAAGGGTGATACAGTAACAGATATTGCATTAGCATGTGTTTTCTATAGGGCATGAGGCCTGAGACACTACAATCCATCATTATTTTCTGACTTTAGACTTTCGTGGTTTGCAAATGATTTGCCACACAACCACTATTTCATGATAGAGACACTGCAAATATGATGCAAGCCTCTGTACATTCTGCAAAAGGTCTGTACAGTTGGTAGGTATGGTAGGCACTGTGTAGGTTACTCCGACCTGTGTACTGTTCATATGTGTGGCTCCCTGTGCATGACCTGTCCAACTTACCAGCAGTAATGGATATTGACATCTGGACAGTGTGTACAATTCCCACTGTAGGTGTAGCTTTCATGCAAAATAGTTGGCACTGCGATTCTTGGATCATGGCCCTGTCTACCACAGTACTGTACCTAGGCCACTAAGACACAATAGCTGGGAGTAAGTGCTGGCCACATCCTGACAGTATTTCCCACGCATATACATAGATCATTTACCCATGCATATTGTGGACATGCAAAAAGTTATCATGTTGGTTAGGACAGCCCTGGCAATGTGTGCTCTGCTGCTATTACCCTACAAACCTATATGTTACAGCATTTCTATGGAAATATGGGTGTGGGGGGCCCACCTGTCAATGGTACACATTTGTACATACTGCGCTGATATTGGCTTTACATTTTGGTTCCATTTAGCATGGTATTATGCCCTGTCTTGGAGAATAGTGGCATATCACTAGAGGCCACAGGTTGGATTGCAATGTCATACAATTGAGTTTCAAACTTCTTATCCTTCATAGCCTTACTACAACTGAAAGGCCTGCTGTAATATCACTGTGTAAGTCTGTAAGGGGGTATTCCATCATTGTTACCATTTGTGGGCCTTTGCCAGACATTCTTTTATAGTTTTCTATGGCTGACTTGCTGGGTGAGTCTGAGGGGTGAGTATGGGATCCCCACATTGACATCCATGCACGTGACCTATGACCCCCACTTAGTTGCCCCCACATATACTGCAGTGGAATTTGTCACCTTGGATAATACTGCATATTGTGGGAAAGCCAGTATTGGGCAGATATTTCCTGATGCCCCACATAGCTATCAGTTGTCTACTACTATCCCAGTAGGCCACCCCATTCCCTTGCATGCATGCAGCGATACCATAGATATGCTACCAGAACATTCTACTCCATCCATTTATTGTTTAGAAGACTGACTTACCTTGTGCCTGTGGCAGTTGTGGGGATAGTGGGTGAGGGCTGACTCTGTCGAATGCACGCAGTAGACTGCCTATACAGGGTAAGCTACAGGTAGTGTGATGTGTGTGGCATCCATTTTACTGTGTGTGCAAGTCAGAGAGAGGTGTCAGTCCCTGTGTCTCTACAGTATCAGTGTGTGAACTATGCTTTGCCTCTTTGCCAAGGCCTGGGCATGCTGGGTATGCCTCCATCTGCCTACAGGATCAGGCTCAGGGGCTTCCTCCTCTTCCGAGTCCCTCTGTGCCTGTGGGGATCTTGGCAATGGTCAGGGGCTGTGTGACCCTTCCCCATGCTGTTCATGCTGCAGCTGTTTCTGCAGGATCATATTGTGTAGCATGGCACATACTATGAACATGTGTGCACATGTGGCTGGAGAGTACTGCAAGGCTCCACCAGATATGTCAAGGCAGCGGAACCGTGACTTGAGCATCCCAAACACATGTTCTATAATGGTTCTGGTTTGTGCACGTGCCTCATTATGGCATTCTTGAGTGGGTGTATGTGCATTTCTGATGGGTGCCATCATCCACTGCTCCAGTGCATAGCCAGCATCCCTCACCAAATGGCCATATGGGATGTCCCCACTGGCAAATGCCTGGTACAGCTGTGACAAATGCCAGATGTGGGAGTTGTGATAGCTTCCAGGGCTGCCAGCACACACATTCATGATAATGCCCTGGGCATTGCACACAACCTGGCAGTTGATGGAGGGGAAGCTCTTGTGGTTTATATAGACCCTACCCTGTTCACTGGGTGGTGATTTGATGTGGATGCGCATATAGTCTATCACACCCAGTATCTCTGTGTACTCTGCTACACGGTGGAAGAGACACATATTGCTGGTCCTCTCCTCATGGGTGTTGGGGAAGTAAATGTGCTCACTGGCATGTGGTAGCATGGCATCCAGGAACTGGTGGAGTACCCTGGATGCAGATGCCTGTGAGACCCCCATCATGCCCCCAGTAGGTCTTTGAAAAGTACCTGTGGCTAGTATTCTTAAGGCTATACATACCTTGGTATCCACTGGGAGGAGTTCCCCTCTGTTGGTCTGGGTCTGAGTTGAGGCTGGCACAGCTCAATAATCTGCTGAAGTATGTCTCTGTCCACCCTGTAGCGCTCTACTATCTCCAGATCATGTATTCCTTGGTAGGTTACCCTGGGTCTGAACACTCTCCTCCTACTCCTCAGTCTGGGGCAGTTGTCAGCATTATATTCCTCACTGCCCTCAGCCTGTAGCACATACTGATAGATCAAAGCAATGGCAGCCTCTAACATTTTTTGGTTAAAATTCCCCCGCATGTGTACACCAATGGTGCAAGGTTTGTGGGAAAATCAGACTGAAAGGTGTTTCACATTTTATACTGTTGTGCTGCAGATGCTGCCTGTATGACTGGCTGGCTATGATACATTCCACCTGCTTGCTCTTTTATTAGTACTTGATTGCTTTTATTCTGCTATTTGCCTTTTTTTTCTTTTTTCCCTTCCCATTTCCACCCCTTTTAAGCCCTATGGGACAGCGCACAAACCTGCTGCCCAAATGTAAACAGTCCTGTTATTTCTGTTTTTTTTTAGGTCATTTCATTTAAAGGATGTTTCAAAAACAGCCTATTTTAAGACAAAATATAAATAACTAACAGGTAGTTTTATTTGTCTCTGAGCTTGTTTTGTTCACTTTAACTGTCCAGTCATTCCTTGTAGCCTGTTTTTTTAAAGATACACTCAGGTCCATATCATCAGTAGAATTAAGCAATTTATTTTTTTCTGGATGAAGGAAACTGCATCTTCTGAGGAATCAAATGTTTTTTTCTCCTCTGGCAAGAATAATCTTAGCTTTGCAGGGTCGATTGGGTGTGTTTTTATTCCGGCTTTCTTCAGTGATTATAACAGAGCAATACACATTTTTCTTTTCAAAACCACCAGAGAAGAATAGTCATTGTCAAATCTAATGAAGGAATCACCACGTTTTATGGGTAAAGTGGACCAGGCTGCTTTCAAAACTAGATCCTTGTCTTGACTAGAAATATAATTTGCTATTATAGAACTTAGATTTGAATGTTTTTTGCTTGATGACACTACAGTCAAATATTTATCAGCCCTGTCTATGCCAAATGACAGGACTTCCGGAAGGTTTAATGTTTTAAGGATCCAGGTGGATAAGAAGATTACTACTTGCTCATGGACTCCACAAATCTGGATGTCGTTCCTCCTCACCCTATTCTCCAGGTCATCACTTTTTTCCAAGAACTTGTTTTGTTGAAGAATAAAATCAATGTTATGTTCTCTGTCTGTAATTCTGCTGTCTGTGTCAGTGATAGAATCTTCCATAGCAGATATCTGGAATTTCTGTTGTTTCACTACTTCCTTGATTAATTCAATCTGCCTTGTACAATCTTCTTTTATTTTGGTGACTTTGGAGTCCAGTTTATCTAGTTTTAAGTACAATTCTTGTATACTGCAAAGAATAGACTGTAACTGTTTCTTCACTGAGTTTTCTTGTGAAACTACTTTGGAGTGGTTCATCTTCCTCTGGTAAATCTTTATCTTGAAGTTTTGACAGGAAATATTTTAAATGTAAATTATTTTTTCCACCAAAATGTCCTAAGAAGTTTATAACATGATATTCCAGGTTATTTGAATGCTTTTCGATGAAAATGACAATTTAATCCTGTCAAAAATGTATAGGAAAATCAGAGCAAAATTCTTATGCTAACTGCTTGCCATCTTGGCCACCCCCAAGTAACAGTAATTTCTTTAGGAACACAAACAATGTCTAGTATGTTCTGCTCCCTGGTAGTTTTTTTTAATAATCTAAAGCAATTGTTGTGAATAATTTCCTTAATGATATTGTCAAATCAATATTATTCCAATCTGCTTCTGGTAAATTTAAATGCTCAGCTGATTTTCTTCTTCCCTCCTGTGTTTCATGCAAGAAATTATGAATTCCTGTAGATCATCAGCACATGACTTTGATGGTCTGTACACTCCAATAATTGTTATACATTCCAGGGTTGTCTTTATTGTCACAGTTACACAATCTATAGTATTGGTGTTATCATTGAACACGTAATAATCACATGTCTTATAAGTATCTTTAATTCATATAATAATACCTCCACCTGATTTCCCATTAGAATGTCTGTTACAATAAAAACATTTATACCTTGACAGAAATGGTTTCCAATCATTGTTCTTTAACCATGTTTCACAAACAATAATAACATCAATCTTGTGGAAACATAGCAAAGTTTCCAATAAAAAAACTTTATTATTAATGCTCCTAGCATTAACAACCATCAAAGATGCATCAAATGTTGCTATCTGTGAAGTGTTAAATTTTCGACCTGGCAGAAATCCTGCCTAGTGTCAAATATTGCAACATATCTGCTTCAAAAATTATTTTCCCTGATCCTGACAAATGCATGCCATCCTGTCTGAACACATGTGTGCCCAAAACTAGGCTTGGATGCTCTACACATTTCCATTTTTTAAAACGGGACTTTTTTTCCAAGTAGGTAGTTACCCAAAAATCTTTTCATTCATGGTGACCTGACTATCCTTTCTATATGTGATTTGTGAAAATTATGTCCTAACACTAGTACAAGCTATACTATCTAAGAGGGCTGTAAGTTCCGTACTAACAGTCAGAGAGCCCTTGGGGATGAGATCATTTTACCGACATGAATGAAAACAGATCCGAACTTCCTTACATTAAAGAATTCCAAGGCTTGTCTCACATCTTCTATTTTTGCTTCTGGCAAACATAACACTATTCGATGTTCATTATCTTCTCAGCAAGTATCAGTTCCTCTAATAATGGAATCTCCAATTACAAGAAAATATTTCCTGACCAGCTCTGAAGAATCTTCAGCTTCTAATATAGTAATATCTGTTCTATCAATTGTTACAAAAGTTAGATCTTCATCACTATTAGTCTTATTAATCCCACCGTTTTCATTGTGTATTAAATTCTCATCCAGCTGGCATTGTAAATCCACAGCTTGAGCCATGTAATCAATATCTGTGTTTCTCTCCTTTTTTCTTACACTAATCTTCTTTAATCCTTTCACGTTCAATTCTGATTTCTTCCTTTTCACCTGTCCCTTGCCTCTTTTTTTTTCCTTCTCTTTTGGAAAAATGATGCCTTTTTCTGTAGACTGAAGATTTTCTGATAGCAAAATATTATAATTCCCTGTAATCTGTGTGTTATATAACAAAGCAGTGCCCTTTGTAGGACATATTCTCTTTACTTTACATTTATCAGTTTATTTTTCTTCCTTGTTATTTATTGTTAACTTCTTCCTTTCTTTTCTTGTTTCCTTCTAAACACTCTGAAATTTCAGATTGCTGAATACTTGCATCCAGAATTCTAAAGTTGCCAAGGGCATCATCTTGTTTCACATGGGTTGAGTGATATTTAAAGACAATAGATACATCATTTCCTAAATGTGTTTTATTTGCTCTTTGCCTAACATTATTTATCTCACCAGCCCAGTCATTAATATATGTAACAGCAGTTCCCCAAGCTATGCTAGTTGCACAAGTGCAATCATCATCGGTAAGTCTACATTTACTTCTAATAATGGTAAGCAAATCATCCAACTTTTTACATGAGGAACACATATCACCAATGTTATCAGAATCAGAATCACATTTATTGGCCAAGTATGAACGCATACAAGGAACATGACTCCAGTTTCAATGACTATCCAAGTATGAATTACACAAACGACATACATACAACTATTACAAACAAGACAAAAAACGTAAATATACTGTACATATACATATATGTACAAGGTGCAAAGTGCAACTCAGTGCAAAAAATGATGAAATAAACTCTGAAAGAAACAAGTATTAACAACAGATAAACAATTTTGCAGGACCCTCAGAGGCTTAGAAAAAGGAATATCCAGCCTAATAATCCGAATTAACCATTTATGAACTTGATGGCCTGTGAGAAAAAAAAACTCTTCTTATATCTCCTTGTTTTGGTACATATTAATCTATAACACCTGGTCAATGGTAATAGTTCAAAAAGATGGTGGCCTGGATGTAAAGGGTTGGTGATGATTTTCCCTGCCCATTTCATGACTCTGGAATAGTACAGTCCTGTAAGGAGGGCAAACTAGCACCAATATTATTTTCGACAGACCTGACTATTCAATGTAATCTATTTTTGTCTTGCTTAGACACAGATCCAAATCACACAGTTATAGATGAGCTGAGAACAGACTCAATGACTGCTGTGTAGAACTGAATCAACAGCTCCTGTGGGAGATTGAACTTCCTTAGCTGTCGCAGAAAGTACATTTACTGTTGTGCCTTTTTTATGATGGACCATACATTGGTCTCCCTCCTCAAGTCCTAGGAGATTATAGATCACAAAAACTTGAAGGCTTCCGCAACTGACACAACAGTATTAAATATAAGGAGAGGGGGTGATATTGTAGAACCACTCCTAAAGTTCACTGTCATCTCCACAGTTTTAAGAGTGTTCAGCTCCAGATTTTTCTGACTACACCAAAGGGCCAGCTGCTCAACCTCCCATCTGTATGCAGACTCCTCACCATTCATGATGAGCCCAGTAATGGTTGTATCTTCCGCATATTTAATAAGTTTGATAGAGGGGTACTTAGAGGTACAGTCATTAGTGTAGAGGAAGAATAGTAGTGGGGGGAGCACACATCCTTGGGGGGCAGCTGTATTGATTGTGCAATAGCGAGATGCAAATTTCCCCAGTTTCACCTGCTATTTTCTATTGGTCAGAAAATTGGTGATCCATTGACAGATGGAGGCAGGAATGGAAAGCTGGGAAAGTTTCAAGTGAAGAAGTTTAGGAATTATTTTATTAAATGGAGAACTGAAGTCCACAAACAGAATCCTTGCATATGTCCCTGGGTTGTCAAGATGTTGCAAAATATAGTGGAGATCCATATTAACTGCATCATCCACTGACTGGTTCTCTCAATAAGCAAACTGAAGGGGGTCCAGCAAGGGAGCTGTAATATCCTTAAAGTGAGCTAACATCAGCCTCTCAATAGTCTTCAGGACCACGATGGCAAAGCAGCAGGCCTTTTATAGTGGATTTTTTATGCACTGGAATGATTGTGGCTTGTTTGAAACATAAGGGGACTTCACACAGCTCTAATGATTTATTAAAAACAGGAGCCAGTTGATCAACACATGATTTTAAACAGGAAGGTGAAACCCCATCTGGACCTGCTGTCTCCTTAATGTGCTGTCTTTTAAAAAATCAACACAAATCGTCTTCAGAGATAATTAATGTAGGCTGAATGTGAGAATGTGTGGAAGAAAGTGTCATATAAGTCTGAGCACTGACAGAGCTGGTAACAGTGTCATTTGTAGCCTCAGGCTTGTCAAACTTGCAGTAAAAAGCATTCAAGTCATCAGCCAGCTGGTAATTAGCTGCAATGTAGGGGGATGCTTTCCTGTAGTTTGTAATGTTTGCAGACCTTTCCACACTGATGTAGGGTCATTGGCTAAAAACTGTTTGTTTCAGCTTTTCAGAATAGTTCTTTTTAGCCACTTTGATTTATTTTGCCAGTGTGTTCCTTGCCTGTCTAAAAAGTGTGCTATCCCCACTTCTGTATGCATCTTCCTTGGTTTGACAAAGCTGCTTAAGTTTAGCAGTGAACAAGGGTTTGCTGTTGTTAAATTTTAACCAGGTCTTCGTGGAGACACACATATCTTCACAGACCTAACATTAGATGTTAGTGTGCCTGCCAGTTCATATATGTTAGCAGCAGAATCTTCAAAGACACTCCAGTCCTTACAATCAAAGCAGGCTTGCAACTTCAGCTTCACCTCAATAGTCCACCTTCTTGCAGTATTGATCATAGGTTTAGCAGATTTTAACTTGCTCTTATGGGTAGGAAGCAAATGAATCAGACAGTGATCACAAAAGCCGAAAGCTGCATGGGGGGCAGCATAAGTATGTTTCAACACTGTATAACAATGATCCAGTGTGTGCCTGTCTCTGGTAGGATACTTTATATGTTGTGTAAATTTAGGAGGTTCATGGCTGAGATTTACCTCAGTAATATCCCCTAGAATAATCAGAAGGGAGTTTAAATAATTCTGCTCTGTACACATTATCTGATCAGATAGTTTTTGTAGTGCCGCACTCACATAGGCTTGAGGTGGAATGTAAACACTAACCAGAACAAATGAAGAGAACTCCCAAGGTGAATATAAAGGTCTACAATTAACAAAAAAAATTCTAAGTCAGGGCAGTGCATTTTACTTAACACTGTGACATTAGTACACCAACCTTCATTGCTATAAAAGCAGATTCCGCCTCATTTACTCTTCCCTGATGTCTCCAATACTTGATCCACTCTGTAAAGTTGAAAGTCAGGCAGATATAATGCAGAGTCTGCAATGGATTAGTTTAGCCAAGTTTCTGTGAGACACAGTAAAGAAGAAAGTGAAAAGTCCTTGAGAGTTTCACTGAAAAGTAACAGTTCATCCATCTTATTGCATAGGTTCGCCAGATGTAAACTTGGGAGTACCATTCGAAAATCCCTCTGTCTCAGCCTAACAAGTGCACCAGCGCACTTCCCCTTTTACGATTCCTGTGTCTAACTCTGCTGCTGACTGCTGCTGCTCCCTCAGCTAGGATCTTCAGAAACGTTCTTAATTATGAAAAATCCGGTGTCAAATTGCACTAAGTGAATTGCCAAATATTTAACAATTCTTCACGAGTGTACTTAATCACAGTTGAACACCAAACAACAGGACAAATAATCAAAAACAAACAGGAGTATTAGAGAGCACTGAACTGATGCTGCCATTCGTAGTGCTGTCAAACTCCCAATGAATTCTTACCTTCAAAAAGGAGTTATCAGGTATTACCTTTAAATATTCATAGCATTTATTACACTGTACAAGATATTTGTACTTTAGCAAATCATTATAGGCATACTAATTTATGAAATCCATATTCAGATTCAAACAAATAAAACATTATAAAAAAAAGAATAATCAAAATCAGTAATCATAGAATTCAAAGAGAACTTAAGTTAAATTCTATGAGAAAAATCACCCAAGCGATATACAACTAAATCCTAAAGTAAGTACAATAAAGTTGTTGTTCTGTCTATGCAAGAGAAAAAAGCTCTAATTATTTTATGCACAGTAACTTCTGCTCACTATCACTCACAGTCACACTTCTTCTTAACAGTAAAGATCAATAAATCACAAACAAAGACAGGATTGTGCAGATTAGCTCTGAATTGTCTTCTTTGCAGTCTATGTGATATTTAGCTGACTAAGCCCCCTGGGATGCCTAGAGCTTGCTTGTCTAAAACCTATCCCTTTGTCACAACCAACAGTGAAAATTAAAGGTAAAACCACAAAATATAAATTGAAGTAAATCGTCTTGTCTACATGCTACCCATTCTTTCCTACAAACAGTGAAAAATAGTGATAAAAATTAAAATATAAATTCAAATAAAACTTTTCTTACCAGTCAACTCCACAGTAAATCACAGACCAAGATAAGATTGTTTAGATAAGCTCTGGATATTCCTTTCTGCAGACTGTGTGAATTTATAATTGACTAGACCTCTTGGGATGGCACCAGCTTGCCTGTCTAAAACCTATCCCTTCCTAACAACCAACAGTGAAAATTAAAGGTAAAACAACAAACTATGAATCAAAGTCAATATTCTTTTTGTAAAAGCTATCCCTTCCTTCCTACAAACAGTGACAAATGGTGCTAAAAACTAAAATATAAATTCAAATAAAACTTGGGGGGATTCAGTAATCCTCCGTGTAGGATGAACGTAGTCCTACTCGGAGACTGCCGTCTAAGAGTATGATGTCAGCGCGTCATGCATATGCATGATGGCGTGCTGACTCAACTCCCAGGCTAACACGGAGCATGTAGGAGTGCAGGGGGTGTGTCAGACTGCCGAGCAGTCCAAATATCCACGCCCCTGCAAGTGCCTAAATCTGCAAATGTTAGCAGATATGAGCGGGTCCGCTCAAATGTGTATACCCCCAACACTACACTCACCCACTTTCAGAAGCCCTGTACAAATGAAATAAAATGTAAAACAATTTTTTTTTATTATTCACGATATAGCTGCCCGTATTTGTGCGTGTGTGGGTGTGCCCATTGCTTAGCTACAGTTAGCAGTTTAGACATCGAAGAGGATAATAAACTACTTATGTGCAAATTAAGCCAAATAGCAATAGTGCAGTGTTAGAGCCTTCGCACAAAGAGCAGGCATTCCCGGTTCGAGTCCCACCACTCCCCTTACCATTTTCTGTATGAAATCCATACATTAAAATAATTTGTGACATTTACCTTTTAAATTTTATTAAAATGCATCGAAATGGTCTATGTAGTAGTGAACGATATTTTAAATATAATTAAGAAGGTGAAATGGTCATGCATACTAATGAATGCATAAGTAACCTATCTTAAGCAATGTGAAGCACTGCTAAGCAACTTTTACTAGTATTAAGCACATTTAATAATTGCCCATAGCTAAGCACTGGTTTAACTAGCACAATATCTTTGCGCGGAGCTGTGCACCGCACCAACTAGTGAAAACCAAACATGTTTGCATGAAGGTGCGCACCGCTAACTAGCACAACGTTGGGCAACGTCGGTAAATGTAGAGCAATGTTGGGAAAAGATTAAAGTCGGCTAAAGACAGCCACACTCCCTACCAGTCAGGCCAGTAGTAAAATAAAAAAGCAATGACAGGTCTCGAACCCGGGATAGTGTGCACCATAATCACAGTACTGATCCACTAAGCCACGACAGCATCTGATGTTCATGGACTGTCAACACACATATACATATGAATCAAAGTTTACCCAGTGCTAAGCAGGTGTGCATTCAGCTGAGAACTTTCAAATCCGGCCAACCACAAATAAGTGCTGGAAATGAGGCATATTTAGGCTCCATAGGCGGGAATACTCACCATAACTGGTTGTAGCTCCCATCTGCAGGCAGCAATGGCTGGTGTCGGAGAGGGCTCTCGCTTCCGAGCGCAATGGTGGGGCATTGAGGAGTCAAAAGTGATGGTTGGGCTCCTCGTTCATCATCATGATGCTAGACTCCTGCAGGGCCAGTTTCAGGGCACGGAATACAAAGTGGAGGCCTGGAACCGTCTCACACATGAACTCACCAGTGCCACACACATCCCTCGGACTGGTGAGCAGGTTAGACATCACCTTGCAGACCTGAAGAGATGCAAGCAGGACCAACTGAACCAATGGATACAGGAGGCCTGTGGGATGCAAAATGTCCCACTACTGTGTAGGTAGCCATGGACTGAAGTATGTAAAAATTGCTAGTGTAGTCGATAGTATGGATAGGTATATGTCTCAATATCACTTCATTTACTTCACAGCTGCAGGTGTCCATGCTGTGAATCAGCAAGCCTATGCAGATAGGCTGCTACGGCTATGCCACCAGGCAGGTTAGTAATTTTTCTGCATGTACTGTTATATAAAATAAGTGAGAGAGCCTGACTAAAAGTGTCTTAGCCCAATAATAAAGGTATAATAAGGCTTGAATAACCTCTCTGCATGAACTGTTATGTAAAATAAGTGAGAGAGCCTGAAAAAGAGTGTTGTAACCCATTAATAAAGGTATAATAAGTCCTGAATTATTTCTCTGCATGTATTGTTATATAGAATAAGTGAGAGAGCCTGAAAAAGAGTGTTGTAAACCATAAATGAAGGTATAATACATCCTGAATAAGATATCTGCATGCACTGTAATAACAAATAAATGAGAGAGCCACTAGAAAAGTGTGTAATGTAATAAATAAAGGTATAACACCTGTAGTGTGTCCATGTCACTTTCTTTGAAATGTTGATGTACTCTTGCAGTATAGAAATAGTAGTGTTGTATTAAGCACTGTCAACCCACACTTGGGTAGGCCCATAGAAAGAGGACGAAGGGAGTGCCAGTATCTCTTAAGCATATATACAGTCCTCAACTGCAGTTTCAAGGCTGGCATGTATAGGTAAATCTGGCACATGAGTAGCTTGTAATTGTGTTCACTGGAAATGTCAGTGTGCTGCTAGAAATGTAGGTTGCTGTTAAAATATAACTGATAATGTCACCTGAACACATCCAGATATGTAGACATATGAATATAAATAAAATATATAAATACGTAGCAGTAACATCTGCATCCTGGACAGTTTGTATATTAGATACAAGTCAGGTACATAAGGAACTAGCAAAACACATCCCACAATGTAATGGACACTGCCTAGTGTAATAATACATGTAGGGGATATATACCTGCAGTCAATAGGAATGTAGTGTAAACTATAAGTTCATATAAGTTGTTAATGGAGGTATCTTTTTACACCCTACTGTATGTGCATAAACAATGCAATTCCACACCTCAATGGGTATGTGTAATCTCAAAACATTTGTTGGGACATATGCCCTATTGGTTTATAAATATCTACATTCATTTTGATGCATGTGCCCTGTTCAAACACCACAATCTTGGTGGCCTGTTGCCACCAATCATTCCTGCATGCTGTTGGAATGTCCACTTTCATTCTATATATGCATGTGTTATGCTTGCTGTTCAACTGTTGGAACTCTGGTGTGTTGGGTTAATGGGAATATTACTGCATGCTGTTACAACTAATTTGGAATGCTGTTGGCTATATTGTCATTAAATTCACCTAAACACAGAACATATGGGAAGGCCGGTCCCAGCGGATCCACCTGTCCCACCTCAGCTGGTGATGGCACCAGGCACCTCCTCCTCCATTGGCCCTGTGCCACCTTCAGGTGGAAGTGCTGCAGGGGATGGGGCTTGTCCCCCCATGCAAGCATGGCCGGAGGAGGGCCACCTGTCACTGTCCGAAGGGTCCGGCCTGTGGTGCGTAGGGAGATCCAGTGTTCAGTCCCTGATTCCCTATGCCAGCTCAAAGCAAGAGTGGCATGACTCACGGGTGAGCCTGCCCCTCCTATGCAGTCCCCAGCACAGCCACCCTCTGGGCTGTGAAGGTGCAGTGGTGAATGCCCATGGGTCGGGATCTCAGTTCCACTGTTGCCATCTGTGGGCTCATGGGCTTGCGATTTCCAAACATCCTTCCCCGTCAATGGTGTTCACCCACCTCATGTGTCATATTTCACCCCTGTATGCATCTTATTTGTCTTGTCTGTTTACCTCCCCAACCTACCTCCCAAAATATACCCACTTCCCCTACCCCACATTCCACTCTCACCTGAAAAAAAAAAGGGCAATCTTCTCCCACAAAAAAATTACGCCCCATACATAGCTGCCCATTTTGCACAAATGTCCGCTGGGCACAGAAACTGAAATTTAATTGGCAGCACAACATACTTTGTTGTCCTCACCCCTCTCTCAGGGGTGGAAGGTTTCAAAATTCCCTCCAAATTACTAGTATATGCACAGCTGTTGCTGTTAAAGAAATGGGCAGCTATGGACCTTCCCTACACCTGTCCTGCACATCCCGAGCTGTTTTCCCTACTGTCTTTCCCTCTTTGTGCCCCTTTTTCACCACTTTCCTATCTCCCCATTTTCTTTTCTTTCAAAGAAATGAGCACGGGGGTTAGCGGGAGTAAGCACTTTTAAGCAATAGTAAGTGGGTTTGAGCGAGTGTGCGCATGTGTGCACTTAGCTAAGTATTGCTAAGTGTCACGCAAACCTGCTTACAACTGCTTAAAAGTGCCTTAGTCACCCTGCATATGAGGGGCCTTGTTCTGCTCAGCAGCAAAATAAAACACCACTGTCAGTCTCGAACCCTGGACCTTGGACACACTAGACTGCATGAAGTACCACTAGGCCATAGTAGATATACAGCAGGATGTTGCTGAAATATATATATCATGCATCAGAATGTGTGAATATAAAGGAAAGATAGGAATGCCATAACACAAAACCTGTTATGTGGAACATTACCAGCAGTTGTTGTAGAATTGCATTACATGACTGTGATAACAGAACCAGACATTCTAGCAGTAAATAATGTTACAGCAGCACTTTACAACCCCCACACAGTATCATAGCAGGACAATCCCCACCCAAATGTACAAAATACCTGTGTGTTCAAGGTACAGCAAGGATGTAGGTAGGCATACTCAGTACTGGAATTGTCCAGTTTTCATGAGCATCCTGTGATAATGTCAACAAAATAAAAAGCACAAACTGTGCAGAAGTGAGTACATTAATATCCAAAGTATAGCAGTTCCCAAACAGTTCATGTGCCAAATGAAAACATCTCAATAACTACATATGTAGGACAGCTAATTGTATAAGTTGCAAAGAAACTCCATACTCCCATGTATCTTGTGTTAGCATTTCTAGGGATGAGTACAATTCGACACTGTCAACTGTGTACTGGAAGTGGCAACATTCAGGTCTGAGTACAACATACAAATAACTGGCTACACCCTTAGCAACAGTTAGAAGAAGTATACCAACCTTCTGACTTACACAACGGTGTCTACAGCAAACAAGCATGGTCCCCACTTTGGAAATCTGAAAGGGCTACACCTACCTGACTTAGCAATTTATAGCACTGGGTTGCTATGACAGTGAGTACTGCAAGTACCACACAGTAGGCTGCATGCAGTTTCCAAATGGTGGCCACCAACTGGTACAGAGGCCATCACATGCACATGTGCAGATACCTATAAAAGCAGTCTGTACTTGTGGTGGTGCTGCGGTAGTGTTGTCGCCTCACAGTATGATTCTGTCTGGTTTGATTCTCAGCTAGAGCATCTTCTGCATGGAGATATGCGTGAATGGGCATACCTTCGTTGAAGGTTGTGCGTTAGGGCTGGTAACTCGGCACGTAAAAATTAACTACCAATCATTAGCAGACTGGAGTTCCACTGTGGCGACCCCTAACCGGGAAAAGCCGAAAGACACAAACACAAACAAACTTGCTGTCCACACATGCAATTATTCCATTGCAGGTACGGAGGGAGAGAGAAAAAGTGATGTAATGTAAAAAAAATAACAAAAAGAATATATTGAAAACAAATTAATATACTGACAAAAAGATATTGAAAAAAATATATATTGAAAGAAAAATATATATAAAAAATATTGAAAAAAATATATTCAAATAAAAAATATATTGAAAAGAAATATCTTTGGAAATAAAAATCTATTGAAAAAATATCTTGAAAAGTAAATGATATATTGAAAGGAAACGTATATTGCGAAACAAATATACCTTGAAAACTGAATACAGGATATACGACAACAAATATGAACATATACAAAGGAAAGGTATGTAACAGCCATGTATTTCCTGGAATGTAGTAGATGTTTATGTAGAGTACTCTACATAGTTTGAATCATCCATATGTGGCAGCAGTACGTATCAATGCACAGATGCCCTGCATAACTACTGGCATGGAGAAATGAGTGTGTAGCTGGGGGATGTGACGGTGACATATGTAGTTCAGCATTAAATGTCAAACATCTGATCCATGTTATCTGTGTTCTGTATAGTAGTGTGTACAATGTCTGTTTGGGGTAGTAGCCCATACGGTTATGCAAACATGGATGTGACAGAGTAACAAATGCATGATAGTCATATTAATGTATAGCTTAGCATTGGCAACAGCTGTACCAGGCTAGTATGCTAATTCAGCATTAGCAGCTATGTATACACCCTCTAATATTAATGTGTGCTCACATGTGACAACTGTTCATGTTGCAGCAAGGCCCAACAGGTCAGCCATGAGGTACATGGACTTACAACAGTGTGGTCCTTGTGTGTGTATGGCACACACATACAGAGAGATCTGTCCGTGTCAGATATATTAGCATCTTTACATGTGCATTGAGCAAGGGACCAGGAGCGGCCTTAGGTCAAATGCTGCCCTAGGCAAAAGGACTCCATGGCGCCCCCCACCACACTACCTGGTGCCCCCATCCTTGTCTTCCTACACCAAATAAATACTGGAAAAGTGCCCCTGCTAGAGCGGTGCCCTAGGCGGCCGACTAGTTGGCCTATGCCTAAGGCCGGCTATGCAAGGGACATACTGCAACTGTTTGTGAAAGGTGGATATATATATGTTGTTGAAGGTTGTTATGTGCATATTTCAATGTAGGTTGTAGTGTGTGGCAGACCAGATAGCATACAGTGCTGGTATATGACATGTGGTGGTTAAATGCTGTGGGTATGATTTGTTAGGTTTGCAGTGTTGCAGCCAGTGAGGCCTGCTAAAACTACATGGGCTGAGAACACCTTCAATGCATTCTGCACAACACTGTGCAATATTATGACATAACTGTATACCTTACAACCTTCCCATACTTGATATTCCCACCATGACAGGTGGACTGTATATGTGCCTATA
Organism: Protopterus annectens; assembly: GCF_019279795.1. Classification (NCBI taxonomy): domain Eukaryota; kingdom Metazoa; phylum Chordata; order Ceratodontiformes; family Protopteridae; genus Protopterus; species Protopterus annectens. The sequence continues at coordinate 455,693,496 of NC_056728.1, read as the reverse complement.
TGTATATCTATATGTACACCAATGGATGTTTATATGTATGTGTATATATATATATATATATATATATATATATATATATATATATATACAGAGAGAGAGACAGGGTCATAGTTACTGCAACATATGCCTGGTGACAAAGCCATGGACTCAAGCTCAATGTTGACACTGCATTGGCATCCCTCCTTGCAAAGACTCAGTACCCATGAACTACCACATAGGTGGTAGTCTACTTAACACCGAAGGTGTGATAAGAGACCATGGGACACAGGTGGACAGTAGTCTCCCCTTCGATAGTCACAGTGCCACACTAGTCATGTAATCTGTCTACATGGCACATGTCATCACAAAAGGTGTGTCATCCAGGGAAATATAGGTCAATGTTCCCCTCTACTCCACACACATAAAACCCAGTATAGAGTACAATGCCCCATGTGGTATGTACCTCACAAGACATCTAAAGCAAGTGGAAAGGACACAGACATACCTCACAAAGAGTAATACCGGCGTCAAACAGATGCCATATGCAGACCATCCCACAAACCCACAACTAGACTGTGTTGCATACTGCCTACCCAGAGGTGACCTCTGCCTAACATACTAAGCTATGTCAAACCCAGATCTGTTGGACATGCTCCACATAAACAGATCACAATCTCTATGAGTTACACACTCTAGGGACCCAAACCCTTTGACCACAATAAACAGCACATGCTGGAGGGATAGATTCCTATCTCGGAGACATCCCATACTCTGGAACAAACCAACTATCCATAGCAAACAAAGCTCCTAATTAGCAGTTGTTATAAATAATCCTGGAGATTGTATGGGAGATAGTGAATACACCCAGGCAATCACCTCAGTGTCACTGCATGACAGGGCCATGTGAAATGTAATTACCTGTGTGTCAAAGGCCAGGGTAGCATATGGCTAGAGTTCTATAGGCCCTAGGGCCAATAGCCTCTTACCTACCTATGAAGTGATACACACCCACATGTACTTGTTGCAATAATTGATATGTGAGGTTGACTTAGTGTGATGGTGAATGTGTTGGTGAATGTGTCAGAGTTTGGTATATGTGTGATAGCTTAGTGGGAAACTGTTTCTGTCATGGTATTATGTGTCCTAGCTGTGATCCCAGCAAAAGATGTGTATGCAATTGCTAGGCAGAAAAAGCAGTATGCCATATGTTCTGACGTAGTCCCTTGTTGTCGACTGGGGTGTCCCATTGTAGGCTAAAGCAGTACATGTATGCTTATTGAGTGTTACTGCTGGTGAATCCAACTCCTGTATGAACTGTAGTACTACCTGAAGCTGTGTGCCTAAACAGCACAGTATGGTGTACGTGCACACTTATTGGAACCACTGTTATGTGTTTTCCCTGTAGTCCTCACAGATTACATACCTCAGGCATAAGGTCTGGTAACTACTGACACACAGTACTGTAAGGTACACAGGTAAAGGTCACCTGGGTTGCCATACCTTTGTGTCTGGTATGTATGTCTGCTGTGTGTGTGGGTATGCCTGTACCATGGCCTCGGTCATATGTGTGTTACAGGATATAACTGCGTATCTAGCAACATGTATAGTTTAGTACAGCAGTATGCCACCTATATTAATGAATGTGCACATATGTTAGGCAGGGGTCTGCCATCAATGACTAGTGTGGTATACTGGTAATACTGTCAGTGGACTTTACAATCATTGCAATGGATTACATATTTCATGATGCATTAGCATGATCTATACCTCCTGTGGCTAGGTGGTGCATTGTGTCGCATACAGTGTGCCATGTACTGTTGTATAGTCTTACATACTGTTTTAACTTTGTTGCTGTGCAAAACATGGTTTGATATATAGAGTGTGCCAGGCACTGTCAGGCATCTGTGGGTTGAGAACTGATATGTGGTATTGAAAGTGTGTATCTTCTGACAGTCAACAGGTTGCTATATATGGCAGTTACTTGATATCTGTACTTTAGAATGTTACATGTGCCACATGACTTGCTCACACATATTGTTTCATTGTCTTCCAGGGTAATGTCCCACCATCGTAAACCTGCATGTAGCACGGCTGAGGAAGAAGTCATCACAGCGAGCCTGGTGCAGCACTATGCGCTGCTGTTCTCCAGAACCAGCCAGGACCAGCATGAGTGGACTGCGCTGTGGCAAGATCTTGTCCATAGGGTAAATGACATAGGCATGCATAACCGGACATATGAGCAGATACGCCATCACTGCAGTGATTTAATTAGACATGTCTGACAGCGTGCGTCTGATATCCGCAGACAACAGCTTGCAAAAGGTGTGGGGGGGGTAGCCATCCATCCCCCCCTCACCAGAGTGGAGGAGCTGCTCCTGAGCCAGATGGCTCTTGGCCAACAACAACCACAACAAGTAACATGTATCATCATGGAGGCCGGAGCCACCCAGCAAGTTGACATGGAGCGTGCAGGTAACATGGCATAGCTGTAGAATGCTGTTACCTCTATTGGTAGAGCATGCTTATGTGAGATGTGTACTGTGTAGTTAGACGATGTGGTGCCTAGTGTTGTGCAATACTATTACTTAGAAATACAATCTGTAGGCCTGTGACTGTCAACCATTGTACTACTGTAAGATTGCAAACACACAGTAGCAATGTCACAGTTGTTGCCACTGACAAAGTGTCTGATATCCTTGTAGGTCCCTCTGGTATGACAGCAAGGCAGCAGACCCATGCTGGTGAGTGTGTTATACCTTTAATATTGCTAATTAAATGTGCATGTCATAGATGAGGTGTAGGCCATGTACATGTAACACACCTACGCATAATGCATGCTGTGCATGTTTGCTGTGAGACTATGCACATCCTAGTAATGTGGGTAGCTGCCTAAAACACATACAATACACAGAGCATCCCACACAATTGTGGCAACACTGTAGTGGACACTGGATAGGTAGAGTCGATACACATGCACACAACATACACACCTTTGTCATACGCAGTACACGTTAACATGCTACACATGGCGTGTTCAGACACACGCTGTAAGGTGACACTACAGTATCTCAAACCTCATCCACACAGCACACATAATATACCTGAGGGTAGATGCCTCACATGTGGCTGTGTGACACTCTTCAACACATAACACATTCATGTTAGGCAATGCCCCCTATTGGGCACCTCACAAACCCATGTAACAACTGGCCGTGGAATGTAGCCATGGTACTGCAGTTCAGGTACAGCATGCTATGTGCCGGTCTGGCACACATTAGTAGCCTTGAGTGACCACATGATGCTGCATGATGATGGCTCATGGTACTACACCCCATCCAGTTACAGTGTCCACAGTACTACACATATCATGAATTGCTATGCACCTCAATGCTGTGTGTGTGCAGACATATGCACCTATACACAATATGCATAGCAATCACCATTTGTAGAAAGTGACACACATATGTCTTGTGATGCTATAGAGTGTATAGGTCACATGACACACATTGTGTATGTGTGATGTTTCATGTTGCAGTTGTGTGGTAGCATGCCATGTCATGGCTGGCACTGGCATGTCCACAATATGTCCTACACTCACCATAAACACTGTACAAATGGCTATGTTGAGCAATGGTATTCCATCAGGTATACATGCACCACTCATCCTGTGTGTATACATAGCATGCATGTGCTACACCTGTGTCCACAATCATCTGCTAAAGACACAGATGCTCTAATCAGAAATGGATATCTATGTGACACACTAATACACATCCAGCCATGGTATGTATACCTGTGACTGATGGTGCACAGGACATTGCATGTCTTTTAATACCTGCACAGCAATGTTGTGTCCATGTACACATTGCGTTTCAGGGTGAGGCCATTCACTGAACAAAACACACATGCATCAAAGCCATGTATACTGTTATTAGCAAGGGCTGTCTGCACTCACACTGCATGCTGTTGAGCAACACACGTCCTGCATGCTGTCACGTTTGATATAAATGTTTGGCTTGTGATACTGTAACCCAACATCACACGCTATTGAGTATGTTCGGGATTGTTGTTGGTGGTGTGTGTGTGTGTGTGTGTGTGTGTGTGTGTGTGTGTGTGTGTGTGTGTGTGTGTGTGTGTGTGTCTGTTTTAGTGAGGAGTGTATTTGTGTGCATGTGTTCATATGTTCATGTGTTCATGTGTGCATGTGTGCATGTGTGCCGACATCATGTACAGGTCGTAAAGTGTGTTTCCTGTCTTCCTCTCACAGGTGCTGATTTTGGGCTGGTTCAATGCAGCAGGGAAACTGATGTCACTGAGCATAATAGTGATAATGATGATAGGTGTGTTGAGGCACAGGCATGTTTGCCAGCGTCTATCGTTGGGCCACCAATCGACACTACACAAGTGTCCACCCCATCCATGCACACAGTCATACTGCCAATACATCCATCACCAATGCCCTTAGCAGAGGGACAGCATACAGTCGGCATTGGCCAGGACAGTGTGGTATCCATGGCACATGCATCCTGACACAGTAGCTATACCATACCTAGATGTCTGGAAGGGTATCACATAGGCAGATGTCCAGGGGTTCTCGTCAGAACACTGCTGCCCATCATGCCACTGGCAGATGTGCCACAGGTCTTACAACCTCATGCATGTTCCAGGCTGTCATGGAGGCACAGGCACGTATGGAACGGTACACCAGACAGGGACTAAGGGCACAGAGGGCACATAACACCACCGTAATAGACAGTATCCGTGACCTAGCTGGTGCCATCCGTAATTACAGTGAGGTCACCGATAGACATTGGGGAGAGACGTTAGTTGTCCTCCGCAATGTCATGTCCATGTGTCAGGACAGTGCAGGACGGTTGAGTCATCGACGTGGACGTATGCCAGCAACATCACCAGCTGGCAGTTGCCGCCGATGTCCCTCAAGCAACAGCCGCTCCCGTAGTGCCAGTACCAGCCCCAGCAATGTTGGGGGTGGGCTGTCCATAGAACGTCCTAGAAGACCACATGCACATGGCTCTGGACAGTCCCAGCAGGGACCTGGGTCCAGTGTACATCCATCTACCTCTGGTGATAGTACCCAGTCTGGCTTAGTACCTGATAGTGTCAGTAGCATCCCTACCAGGCACAGGTACCGTATCCGTGGCCAGAGATGGTGATCTGTAAAGCCTCGCAGGTACAGTCTGTGGCTGTCCCACAAATACCCATATGTGGCAGCCATATGGTGGAACTTTGTGCATGCAGACACACACACACACACATAATCCAGACACCTAGGGCTAACACATACCCACACACATTACATCAACATTGGCCCATACCAGTATTCTTGCCCCTCACACACACACACACACACACACACACACACACACACACACACACACACACACACACACACACACACATACATGTCGAATGGATGGCTCACTGTAGGCCTCTGGCAGACCAACAACACACCCTGTGCATATGATGAAACCTGTGCCACCTCCTGTCATCTGTAACATCGATGCAGGAACAGGCTACCATGGTGCTGATGCACAGGGTGTCTTTATAGCAGTATAGCAATGTTAGCATGTTGTCAACAGTAGAGTGTAATGATATGCTTGAAGGTGTAGCTGAGCAGGCATGATGCATTAAAGCTATGATTGTCATTGTAGTGTTGTTTACACCAGTGTTAGTTCCAATTGTATATTGTCTGCCCATGTGCCACTTGGCTGATGTGTGCAGTATTGGCAGCATGTGTTAGAGAGTGGACAGTATGTGTGGGATGTGTGTAGCACATATTTGCAGGTGTACAGTTGTGAAAATGGTGGAGGTGCACTGTCTGCATGTAAGTGCATAGTGGACACATGGGCAGGGTGACATGCTCTGTATTACACAGTAACACTCCATAGTTTCTATTGGTGGCCAGTATGCATTGTACTACACACATTTTGGAACCTGACTACACATGTGTGTATGACATAGTTTGACACTGTGCTGTGGGTGATACTGTTACTATCTGTCATTGTTTTGCATTCTGGTAGTATACATGACTTCAACAGCCTAACCATAACCAATCGTTAGATGATGTCTTGACAACTGACACACAGATGTAGGACACACAGCAACATTTGGATCCTTCAGGCACTATACTATGCCAGTAACCAGTGGTATTCAGCTGCACCCATTACTGAGACCACTCCTGTTCGGCATATGGCTCTCTTAGGTACAAGCAATCACAGTAGGGATATGTCTGTCCACTTGTGCTAATGCATACTGTGGCCTATACTGCATTCACCAGGTGACACACACATCCTCCACAAGGGTATCATACAGACAGATACCTGTTGTCAAACCCATGTTGTAAAGCTATAGGCCAAACTAAGCGTAGTCATCCACCTTTTATGGAACATAGTATCCCCACAGTACCACATAGGTAGTAGCCACCAACATGATGAATAGGTACCGATGTGTACATGCAACCTAGTGTTACGTCATCTCTCCTTTGATAATCACATTCCCTAAGGTATTTTGAAATCCCTTGGGTGGATCACATAAGCAATAAGGGGTCTGCATGCATGTCCACAATGGTTGTTTTACACCTATAATGCATAGTCATCATTGACAGACTCTGCTGCATTTGAACAGGTCTGACATATACTTTGGCCACAAACCCTCACTCACACAATTCAATAGAAACCGTAATGAGTGTGTGTGACACGGATAACCTAGGCCAGGCATCACTGCAGTGGCTGGCCTTGTCACAAGCATACAGATGTGACCTAAGGTCTGTGAAGCAGCAGCACAGTTTGGCAAAGATGACAACTGTGTACTTGGATAAAGCAGAGTTCCCACCCATGCAATAATTTGGGTAACATGCAAGTATATGTATTTGCCTCACAGCTACCTCACATGTGCAATGCCTACTGATATGTCATACGGTAGTAAAAGCAAAACCCCCAACACATTGACCAACACTGTCACACACCTAGAGCACACACACTCACCAAATGCAGGATTCAAACCCCTACCTGACTACTTCATGATACTAGAGGAGTACGCATCAACATGTCGTGCTATACACATAACTGGGAAGTCTCTTTTCCACAGGTATATTTGTAAGATGGTGACATCATCAGACTTAACATAGATTGGTTTACCACTCTCCTAAAAGGTTGCTCCTTCCCAAGGAGACCACACACATACACATAGTTGTCAAGTGCAGGATTCAAACCCCTACCTAACTACTTCATGATACTAGAGGAGTACGCATTAACACAACACACTATATACATTACTGGGGGTTTTCTTTTCCACAGGTATATTTGTAGGATGGTGACATCATCAGACTTGACAAAGATTGGTTTACCACTTTTAAGGTGTTTTACTACTCTCCTAAAAGGTTGCTCCTTCCCAAGGAGACCACACACTTGTCAAGTGCAAGATTCAAACCACTACCTAACTACTTTACGATACTACAGAAGTATGCATTTACACACCGCACTATACACATTACTGTGAGTTATCCTTTCCACAGGTTTATTTGTAGGATGGTGACATCATCAGACTATACAAAGTGGGTTACATTAGGTGACATTAGGTGGGCTACATTGAAGGAATGTCTAAACACTTTGGCCATGTGATCATCAAAGGGGAGTTTACTATCTACCTGTGTCCCCAGGGCCATAATGACTTTCTCCATACATACTGGATTACCACCTATGTGGTAATTTGTGTGCACTTTGTTGTACCCAAAGGGGATGACTATGCATTCTTTGGCATTCAGCTTGAGGGCATTGTTTTGACACTAGGTTTCTGTCTCTGTAAGACACTTCTGGAGGATGTCTGTGATAGCCGTACAGTCGATTATGGACCACAGTTACCATTCATCTGCAAACCTGTTCAGCCATACACCTCCCGTGCTTGCCTGTACCTCTGAGCAGTATCTACTGAACAGGTGGGGTCCCAGGACCAAGACCTGTGGGATGCCATTTGCGACTGGCTTAGAGTTGGACATGGCACCAGCAACTCTGAACATGTGTGTTTGATCTGTGAGCCACCTGGCCACCCATCCTGTGACATAGCTATTAATGTTCCAGCTGGTACGCTTGTCCATGATGACAGAGTGGGGAATGGTGTAGAAAGTCCTTCATGAGGGCCGGGTGGGCTGTGTGGACTACTTTCACCTCCATCTATGCCCTTGATAACTGTTTGAAATAAGTCAACTAGGTTTAGGAGCCAGGATCTGACTTTAACAAGGAAATGTTGTGGAGAGTCCAGTGTCTGGAGGTCTCCAATGTCTCTATTTATGGGTTCCATGATAATTTGCTCAATAGCTCTGTAGGCCAGGCTGAGTAGACATATTGGGCAATGGTGTCCATGTTTTGTTGTGGCACCCCCTTTGTGGAGCTGGATGACTGTTTGTGTATGCCATTCTTTGGGTACATAGCCTGTGGTGCGCTTGTGTCTGGACAGTGAATGTAGGTGAGGGTCTAGTTCCTCATGGGCTTAGTGTAAGATGCAGCCTGGGACACCATCCAGTCACATTGATGCTGTGTTCTTAGCTTTGGTGAGGGCTGTCTTTACCTGCATGTCCATGATGTCTGGGGCTCTGCATCCTTCTGTGATGGACACAGGCCCTTTTGGGGGTGATGGGGGGGAGTTTACACTGAACTTGTCCCCCTGGATGTGGGCAATGAAAGTTGGTTTGGTATATTTCTTTCCCTTTTTCAGTAGCTGACAGCATATTTGGAAGTTGACACCTACATGTCTGGTATAGCTACCGAAGGCTTTGTGGTTGTTATTCTTACATTCCTTGGCTATTTGTCTTTAGAAACAGTCCTTGGATTATTTTATGAGCGATCATTGTTTTTTCCTGGTAATGATCAGTGATGCCTTTCCTTTAGTGAAGTTGGCTCTATCATGTTTTCATTTCCTCCTTCTGTTGTCTAGCTTATTTATGGCCAACAACCACCTGATCATTGTCCCATTTTTGGAGGAGTGCATCTTGGTTTTATTTGTGATGTCTCATTCCATGCATCCCTGTAGATGCTCATAGGATGCACTTGTAAATGATTCTGCAGATTGTATACCATTATCCTATAGCAAGAGGGCTTTGGAATGCTCCACTTTGGTCTTGGGAAGTGTGCAGTTTGCTTTTGCAAATGTCTTCACAATGGTTTCATTGACTGGGTGGGGGGGGCAGGATGTAGATGTCCAGTGTGATTACTTCATGATCTGATATTACCAGTGAGGGGTTTATCTCTGTAGTGGAACACTGGTACCCCATGTTGGTGATGATCATGTCCAGTATGTTGTCACCTCTAGTGGTCATGGTGACCAGCTGTTCCAGGGTGTTAGGGTTTTTAAACTCTAGGAAACATTGGGCGAAGGACGGTGTATACAAGTAATTCCACCACTCACTGTTTGGGTAGTTGTAATCTCCTCATATAATGGTGTTTTATAGGACCTTTATACTTTCCATTGTTTTCCAGAATACTGAGTGAAGTTCCTGAGACAAGGTACGTGATCTGTAGCAGGCTACAATCTGATGGGCAGCTTTGGCCAATGTTAGTTGCACTTGCATGGTCTCCAAGGCCTCATGCTGTGCCACTAACCTGAAGGTGTGGGTATCCATAAGGTAAATGGGTACACCCCTTCCTTTTGTATTTCACTCGTGGTTTTGGGTCCAAAGGTTGGAGAGATTGTGAGTGTTTTACGTGGAGCATATCCAACAGCTCTGTGTTTGACATAGCTTTTTATGTTAGGCAGTGAACACCTCTGAGTAGGCAATATGCAAGGGAGTACGGATGGAGCATTTTGAGATGGTCTGTGTATGGCATGTATTTCAGGCAGGCCACTAATGCTCTTTGTGAGGTATTGCTGCTGGCTTCCCAGTTGTTTTAGTTGTCTTGTAAGGTACATAGCAACAGTGGCATTGTACTCTATTATAGTTCTAGTGAGTGATGAGTAGAGGGGAACATTGTCCTCTTCTATTCTGCATGAGACACATTTTGTGATGAGGTGTGCCACATAGGAGGGTTTCCTGACTACTGTGGGAATGTGATTATCACAGTTGTATCCACTGTCCACCTGTGACCCAAGGTCTCTTGTCACACGTTCAGTGTGAAGTATACTACCACCTCTGTTGTAGTTCTTGGCTACAGAGTTTTTAACAAAGGGGATGACAATGCACTTTTTGGCATTGAGCTAGAGCCCATGGCTTTGACAACAGCCATCTGTCTAAGTGAGGCCCTTTTGTAGGATGTCCACATCTTTTGTGTTTACAATTATGGCTCCTGGTTTGCAGTGCTCTGGAAACTTCAGCAGCCACAGACCTGCCATGTTAATGTTTACTTCAGGGAAGTAGATACTACACAGCCTGGGAAATTATCTGGTCCCATGGCTGCTGTGATACTGGCTTTGCAGAGTGTTTATTACCTGTGCGGCAATGATGACAGCAACTTTGCAGTCTTCCATTATAGAGATGTGCTCTTTCATGGGTGAGAGGGGGGTAAAGTTAACAGTGATCCTATCTGCCAGGATGTTGGCAATATCAGTTGGCTCTGTACATTTACTGCCATTGAGCTGTAACACAGAACAGATCTGAGTGTAACCATGACATGAACCTGTCTGTTGGGCAGAGATCTCCTGAGTAGACAGTATGCAACAGAGTACAGATTGGGTTACATTCAGTCTTGTTGCATGGGGTGACTATTTGAGGCCAGTAATCCTCTTGTTAAGGTACTTCATTGGTCTTTCTAGCTGCTGAATGTGCCTAGTCAGATTCATCGCAAGTGTGTTGTGGTGCTCTCTGACAGGTCTGATGGCTGCTGAGTAGTGGGAACCTCCTTTGATCTACATGCACAGACCTTGGCAGTTTGTGTGAACACATAACATGATTTTCCAACCACTTTGTGAATGTGTTTCTGGAAGTAGAGATGACTATCCACATTTGTCCATAGATCCATTATTATCACATCCGTATTTAGCCTAAGTGTGTGAGCATGCCCAGTATGACCTTTCAGTGTGATGCTGAATGGAATCCACTACATTTGTTGGAGTGTGTGAGCATGACCAGTGTAGACATTTATACTATATGTGTATGGAAAATCAAGTTGTATTTTTACAGCAGGGCTTACCTTTGTGTCACAGATCAACAGGGATCATGCTGTGCCTGCAGGGCTTCCATGAGACACTTTGCATAGACTTATCAACATTTCTACATACAGGGGGGACAGCTATTCTTTGTACATTTCTACCCGGGGGCACACCTGATTGTTACTGTGGGTGTACATAGGATGTGGGTTTCACCTGACACTTATACACATTTGCTATGCCTGCACTGCTATGTACAGGACACCATTTCAGTCTGTACTGTTGCCTATCATAGTGGCTTGAGGCATACTACTGTACTACAGATGTTAGCGTCCAATGTCACGTATATTACACTGTGACTTCATAGCCTACACAACCCACATCACACTGCCTAGCCTGATGTTCTCTGTCTGCATAGGCATGTGGGGGAGTTTACCCATTTGCCTCTTTAGGGGCATGATACTGCATTTCTTTGTGTTTGCATTAGTGTACAATTGTCCTGCTGTGTCTGTGCCACTGAAATGCTATCATGGCTTAGTGGTTCAGTACTGTGACTATAGTGCACAGTATCCTGGATTCGATCCCTGTCATTGCTTTTCATTTTCATGCTGGGCAGACCAGACTGCTTAAGGAACAGTAAAGCAGATATGAGCATGTTTAACTGACTTTGCTCAACTTTGCACAACCTTGCCCAACATTGCTCAATGTTGCCCGACATTGCGCTAGTTGGCATGAGCAATTTTGTTTACATATACTAGATATTGGTAAAAGCTGCTTAGCACTGCTTTATATTGCTTAAAACATGGCAATCATGCCTCAGGTGCTGCTTCAGGGCTGCCTATGTAGGATGCATATACTACACTCCCTATACATGTTTGGAAACAGGTAGTGTCAAGTTAGGCATCCCTATTATTTTATGTGCGAGTCAGAGGGAGGTATCATTTCCAGGGTTCCTACTGAGCCAGTGTATGTGCTATGCGTTGCCTCTTTGCCAAGGCCAAGGCATACTGGGCACGCCTCCTTCTGCCTACTGGGGCAGACTCAGGTTGTTCCTCTTCCGAGTCACGCTGTGCCTGTGCAGGCCTTGGCAATGGTGGGGGGCTGTTTGGCCCTGCCCCATGCTGTTCCTGCTGCAGCTGTTTTCGCAGGATCATATTGTGTAGCATGGCACATACCATGACAATTTGGGTACATGTAGTTGGTGAGTACTGCAAGGCTCCACCAGATGTGTCCAGGCAATGGAACCATGACTTGAGCATCCCAAATACACACTCAATTACATTTTATGTTTGTGCATGTGCCTCATTATGGAGTTCTTGTTTGGGTGTGTGTGCATTTCTGATGGGTGTCATCAGCCACGGCTCCAGTGCGTATCCAGCATCCCCCACTAGGTGACCATCAGGGATGTCCCCACTGGCAAATGTCTGGTACAGCTGTGACAGATGCCAGATATGGGAATCGTGGTAGCTTCCAGGGCAGCCAGCACACACACATTCAGTATTATGCCCTGGGCATCGCACATGACCTGGCAGTTGATGGAGTGGAAGCCCTTGCGGTTGATGTAGGCCCTACCCCGCTCACCGGCTGGTGCTTTGATGTGTATGTGCGTGCGGTCAATTGCAGCCACTACCTCAGGGTATTATGCTATTTGATGGAAGAGATGCATGTTGCTGGCCAATACCTCATGGGAATTGGGGAAATATACATGATCACCGACATGTGCTGACATGGCATTCAGGAACTGGTGCAGTACCCTGGATGCTGATGCCTGTGAAATCCCCAGCATATCACCTGTTGGTCTCTGGAAGGTACCTGTTGCTAGTATTCTTAGGCCAACACATACCTTGGTTTCCACTGGGATGGTTTCCCCTCTGTTGGTTCTGTGTGTGAGGTGTGGCCTGCACAGCTCAACAATTTGCTGCAGGAGCTCTCTGTCCACTCTATAGCGCTCCACTATCTCCAGCTCATGTAGCCCCTGGTAGGTTACCCTGGGTCTGTGCACTCTTCAGCATTTGCAATGGCACCACCCTCAGCATTTTGCACATGTCACCTTATAATAGCAATGGCAACCCCTAACATTTTTTTTGTCTCAGTTAAGCTTTTTATGTTTTCACTTCTCTTTGTAGACTGCAGTGTTGCAGTGTTTCTGAGAAAAACATGGGGGAATGTTGTTTGCAGAGTTTTAAGTGCTGGGCTGGGCTAGTGTACTGCCTGTGTAATTGGCTGATTCTGATTGATTTCACCTGGGAGCTCTGCTTGTTCTCCTTGGTTATCTTCCTACTACTTATTTTCCTTACTTTTCCCATTTCTGTTTCCACAGGAGGCAGCACCGCGCAAACAAGCGCAAACACGCGCACATGAGTGCACACACGTGCACACAGCCTTACACAGGCTTACATGGGCTTAGGCGGGTGCACATTCGTGCATACAGGCTTAGACAGCCTTACACAGGCTTACACGGGTGCAGACACACCACACAGGCTTAGACAGGTTTACAGGCTCGCATACGTGCGCACACAGTGTAAGCAGCTTTGCAAGAAACTTCAGTGATAGCCACGGTATACACCTTCGGTTTCTGGGTTTCCATTTAGACAACTGTAGACACGCCCCTTCCAGTCCTGAGTAACTCACAGAAAACACATGCCACACTGCTGCAATCAGCTTACAGTCTTTTTGATACATACCCCCTCATTATGTCACCTATCTTCTACTCTGTTACTCCCCAAATCCTACTCTTACACTCTAGGGACATGGTTCACATGGCAGGGAAATTTGGGAGTCACTATCCTTATACTCATTTGCACAGGATTGCCTACTAATGCTTGGTTACATCTCTCAGACTGAGCTTCCCTCCTTAGCAACCACTACTCAGTAGCCATTTGAATAAAATACCTATTTGTGGCTTTTATTTTTTGTTTTTAGTGTTTTTAGAGCACCACACATTTGTGCGGCCCTGCGCTAGGCTTAAACATCGGAGATCGAGGAAAACAAATTTGTTTTTTATTATTTTGCAATGGATAAAAATGACAATGGCCGTATATTTGGCCATTGGCATGCTTCCTCAGCTGGATGCATCCTTTATTTGGAGCTGTCATAGCTCCATTTTGCTATTTGCAGAATGGTACTCAGTTGCCAACCAAGTACATTTCTACAAATAACACTACTCTTACTCGGACAGGTTAGTGTTTCCTGGATCTCAAATTTACCTCATTTGCATAGCTTTCAGCAGCAAATGAGGTAATTTGCATAAACTAACACTGTCCGTGCAAGAGTCGTTTTAGGAGTTCTCTTGCACGCCCCTGCCGGCTGTTCCTGGATCACTCGGCAGACATGTTGGCTGGCTGGAGTCTTACTCTACTCTTAGACTCCATGCAAGCCTTCATGACTCTGGCCCCTTGTCTTTCCAGTCAACTCCACAGTAAATGACGAACCAAGATAAGATTGTTTATATAGGCTCTGGATTCTTAAGGACACTGAAATTGGCTTTGTCAGATAGACCTGTTTTGAGGGTGTTTCTACAATTAAGCAGGGTTTGTGTATATGCCTATCATTTGCAGATTTTACAGAAAGCATGGTGGAGTCTCTGTGTTTGTGACATGATGTCACATTTTGGCAAGAATCTGTCTTAAAGGATTCAAATTTACCAATGTTACAGGAAATTTTAAAGAACGAATAAGCATTATTGGTTACTACCACACCATTTTCTTAACTCCCACTAGACATGCAAGGTATCAAAATAGATTACTGGACAGAAACAAATCCAGTCAAACAATATTACCAATAGGTTTGAGCCCACTAAATACAGACAAGTCAAGCTTTTGTTCACATAATATACATGCCAAAATATTAACTGATATCACTAATAAAATAACTTGGAGTAGATATTAGTGAACTGAAAAATAAGCAATTATATTTAGATACTGTATTTTATTATCATTATTGCAGATATAACACTACTGTGGGGGGACCTAGACCTGGCAGACTTGTGGTGCTCAGACGATGGTCTTACGTTCACTGTAAAGAAATTTAGTGTTCTACAGTTTGGGAAGGCAGCTGTAAGCTTTCATTGTAAAACTGCTAGATTATACTGAAAAAAAACTATTGTGAGGGATTTACACACACTTACAGACCACATTTTTAACTTTGATTTAAATGTTTCCATATTATTTGGGGATGCATTTGGGACTGTTCAACTAATAGTTAAAAGAATACCAGGAAAATCCAGAGAAATAATTATGCCACTATATATGACAGTGATTCAACCACCTAAAGAGTATGATAAATTGTTTTGCACTTAACTAGTTAAATATCCTGCAGCTAACAACCAGAAAAAAAACTGAAAGGTTTCTCCAGGGCATCCTAGATACAAAAAGCTGATATAAATCTACACAGTAGAGCTTTCACTGTCTGAAACAGCTTTCAGAAACCATAGCAAATAAACATATACTACTTTGTTGCTGCACTTTGTCTCACACACACACATACACACACACACAAATCAAGGCTGCACTTTTGCCCTTCATGCCAGCATCGTGATTGCAACGCTGACTTGCTGGGACCAACTGAATCCTCTTCAACAGTGTCAACACCCCTCAACAGATTGTGCCTGTGGAATGAACCCCATTTGCACCACTGTAGCTACAACTTTAGGTTTCTGAAAAAGTAAATAGTAGGTATACGAAGTGTAAGCTACAGATATAATTTAAAGGAGCTCCCTCTGCAATGTTTATCACATAGATTCCAGAGTAATGATCTGCATATGGACTTGCAGCTACTTTTTTGATGTAGATTTTTTTACTAACACTGTAGGAACACACAAATCACCCAGCTGACATCAGATTGGTGGTTACTTCTAAGATGTAAATAATAAAAAAAATAATTTGCTGTGATACAGTATCTACCTAGCTTAGTGGAACAAGCAATCACTGTTGGTTGAACCGCACAGACCTTTTCTGCTTTTAGGAAATCACTAGAAGATGTTATGGCTGATAATACAGTCATGGGATATTACAATCTCCCTTCTTAAAGATCAGTAAATCACAAGCATGATTCTGAAACCTAAGACCATATAAACATGCTATTCAAGTGTTTTAATACTAGAATTGATCTGTTTCAGCCATATTTGCTGTTTGAAAGAAAACAGATGTGAATATTCCTCAGGTTGAAGGCATCTGTCCATTTGCCAATGCTTTCCTTTAGACCTGACTTATTTTTAATAGTGTTTAGAAGTGTAGACTACAGTTGGCATTCCCATGCAGATTGCGAGATAGATCAATGTACATTGTCACATTTTAGAACTTTTAATAGATAAATTAGAGAACAGACTGTCTTGCCTCTCTTCTAGTTTTTACAGTTTTTCTGCATGATTTACGTAATTATTTATGATTTTTCTGTAATTTAACAAAGAATATGCTGGAAAGGATTTGGTTTCATAATCTGAATATATTTTGCATCCCTTTTCCACTAGGTAAAAGATAATTATTTAAGGGTAACATTTAAACTTCTTTTTCAGAGAGTACAGTATCTAAATTACACAGAAACAAAACCATTAATTATAGGTTCATAGGTGTTTAATAGGCTAACGACCACAAGGGCCTTTTTAAGCCTAGCCATGCATCCCAAATCTCTGATAAGTTTTGCTACTCTTGATTAGTGTAACCATGGGCTTGGGAGATGAACCATTTACAGGTTACCTATGACCATTAGAGACATAGGTGCCAAACCAGTGATGAATTTCTGGTTTCCCATCCAATTGTCCAAGTGGCACTTGAATTGGGTTAGGGAGGAACTCTGCTTCACATGTATGGAGAGCCTGTTCCATAGACAGGTTAGTCTCTGGGATACATACCTATCTGTCCAGCATGTCCTATTTATATCACAGGCAAGGTTTAAGTCTTTGGAATGGGTAATTCTGGTGCTGTTTGTTTTGTGGATATGCAGGAGGTCCATCAGAATGAGGTCTGACATTACCCTGTATGCCAGGCATAGATCTCTCCCCAAAAGCCTGTAGGAGACAGAATACAGGGATAGGGCCTTGAGGCGGTCTGCACAGGACCTATTACTTACGCCCTGTATTCTTTTAATGAGAAACCTCTGTGGACACTCCAGTTGTTGGATATGCCTGGTTAGGTACATACCAAAGGGAGCATTGTACTCAATGATAGGTCTGATGAATGCCGAATGCAGTAGAATGATGACTTCCTTAGACTTAGATGCCATTCCTTTGTTTGTAAGTTGTGCAACATGGAATGATTTCCTCACCACTGTAGACACATGATGATCAAAGGCTAGATTACTATCTATGTGTATACCTAAGTCCCTGACTATTGGGTCAACTCTAAGGGGTGTGTTGTCAATATGATAGTTACCTGGGATGGATGACTTCCTGAAGGATACTATTCTGCATTTCTTGGCATTTAGTTTTAGTCCATAACTCTGACACCAGTTGTTTGTCTGTGTCAGTGTGAGATTCAATGATAGCTCCTAATTTGCAGTCATTTGCAAATTTTGTCAGCCAGAGACCACTGACATTGGCCTTGACTTCTGAGAAATAAATGCTAAAAAGGAGCAGTCCAAGGACTGATCCCTGAGGGACTTTACTTTGTGATCCTTCTCTTTCTACCACTTCTGTTTTATTTCCCCTCATGGCAAATGATAGGTAAATGATAGATGCAGGATAGTTTCGATATAATAATGAATGTTGTGGCATTCTGAGAGCGGAACTTGTATTAGACCATATAAGCAGTCTCCAAATTCTGCATGAGCTATTTTTTAGTTTGTATTCAATACAAAAGTCTGAAGATTTGTTCCATCCCTATAGCTATTGATATACAACTTAACAACTTTGCTTGCTGTACCTCCCCATTGTTATAGCTAAAAAGATAATCTGTTTTAAGCCAAAAAATGGTGTTAAATAATTTTGTGTTAGTGCTATGACTTTTAAATCTATCACTTATACCTGCCTACCATATTTCTTTTGATCAACACAAGAACAGTTTTTTTGTCTGACTGTCATAGCTATTCTTAGTCTAGCTATATCTCCAGCCTTTTCTTGATGATATAAAAAAATATTTTTCCTGATCTGGATGATTGTCATTGTTAAAATGACACCCCATCCTAATGTGCAAAAAAGGGTTGTGGGTGGATGGATGGATGGATGGATGGATGGATGGATGGATGGATGGATGGATGGATTGTAGGATGGACGTATAACATTTTTCTTGTTAGATCCTGAGTCTCTCTTTATTTTAATTTTGTGATTCTCTATAAAATTAAACAAAAAAGATGAAATGAAAGAATGAATAAAAAAAATAAGTCTGTGAATAAAAAAAAAAACAGAAAAAAATACACCTCATGGTCAGATTCAGCTGTCCACGGTGATGTTCAGAGGGTCTATATTGAAAACTCGAACGTTGACTTACCCGAACACCTAAACGCCGACACATATTCTGCGAACCACAAATACACTGAACGCCCTAAACAGTGAAATTCTAAAACTCGAAATATCATAGTTGTCCCATCCCACCACCTGCTACATACTACCTAACTAAGTAAACCACATAAATACACTAAACAAAACCCTACTTCTAACCCTAAACTAAACCCTACTTCTAACCCTACACTAAATCTTTCATATACCACCAAGTATGCACTTCACTTAACCCGCACCCTAACCCTAAGGTCCGTAACTATCGCACACTTACCTTAAAAAGCTATATCCAAACAAACTAAATAATCCACACACATACACTTAATAAAACCTTACTTCTAACCCTACACTAAATCTAACATACATTACCATCTATGCACTTACCTTAACCCGCACCCTAAGGTCCGTAACTATCGCACACTTACCTTACGGAGCTATACCGCAGAAGGGCCAACCATGACGAATCGACATTTTGGATTTTGCACTTTAGAATGATCAATGTTTTTGCGGTTCGATGAAGACGTGTCGGCGTTTAGGTGTTCGGGTAAGTCAATGTTCGAGTTTTCAATATAGACCCTGTTTAGAGGCAGTGTCCTATTATAACCTATAAATGGCCTCTAAAT